>NC_138782.1:103604762-104157262 GCF_965178545.1 Coloeus monedula | reverse complement strand
CTAGTCCTTTTTTTTCCTCCTGAGGATCCTTTCCTAAATATGTTCCTAAGACAAAATAAGTCACCCTCAGTATCACATTCTCATGACAGAAAGGAACTGCTAGAAACTGCTTAACAACCAGCTCTGCACTCGTTAGCTTCAGTATAAATCTGCAATGACTTTATTTTTATTACTTCATACTGGCACTACAGTGAATAACAGTAGGCTAAGCTGTTGATGGCATGATATTAAAATGAACGTTTCCAGCTCATCCCTATTATCCAACATAATATCTTAGTTTTAAAAGAGACAGCTAAAAAATTTGCAATGGGACAAGAATAAATCTGGAATAACTCCACTGAAAATTTACACCAGTGTGACCAAGAATTGAATTTAGCCCACTCTGTTGAATTCCTTTTAATGGTTTTTGCACGTTCAAGCATCCACCAGAGATTAGATGGGAGGCAGCAGACTTGCTGTTATCTGCGATCCAAGCAGGACACCCGGGGTGAAAGGGTAACGCATTATCACACTGCGCCACCTGGCCCATCCAACACAATTTGAGCAACCATAATTGTATTGATTACTTCTTGTGCTCATGACTAATGACCTCTAGCTGCAACCTTGCATTTTCTAAATCTTTTATATTCTGATTTAATAATAAGATTTGATTAAAAATTGCCATTAGCCAATGCCAATGATTAGTCAGCAAGACTCAATGCTGCCAAGTTCCAATGAGTTTCATTATTCTGGAATTAAAAAGCACAGAGAACTTCTCTGGGTTAATAATACAATGATTCCGTCTCAATCAGGAATGAAAGAAAACAGCTCTAATATATAAATGCAGCAAAATGTGTGGCTATTACTAATAGCCACAATTTACAGAGAAGTGTTTGAAGAATTAAAGGGACTTTGTCACAGATGGTGCGGACAGTTTGCTTTTACTTTTTATATTTGATTGGAAAGGCAGTGTCAGATGGTGTGTGAGGGGGCATTTTACTAAGGAAAGACATTTCCTTTGGTGCAACAAGAACATGGGCCTTATTCAATTTCTCCATGAGCATCCCTGCCACAAAAAAACAAGGCAAAGTGTATGTTGGCAAAAATGAATTGTGATGGCTTTAGGAAATGACAAGAGGTTTCTCCAGGTTATTTACCTCCTGAGAATACATTTAACTATGTGGTTTTTTTCATTTTTAAAAAATATGACTTATTATTTAAACAAAAGAACATATTGTCACATCTTTCACAGAAAATAAAGAATTATTCCATCTTCTTTCAAGAAGGTAGGATATTTAAACACATACTAATTTTTAGATGTGTAGCTAAATCCTGAAGTGTTAGGCTAAGGAGGGACTTAAGCATACATCTAAGAGATCTGCTGGATCTGAATTGAGGTGTTTCTGTATTTGGGGTGCACTAGAGGAGATGCTCTGCGGGGTAAACATCTGCTATGGGATGTGATGTTCCCTCTGATCCCACTGAAGCTAATTGAGGACTGGGTGACATTGAAGTCAGTGAGAGCTGAGAGCACTCAGCACCTTTCAGGTTCAGGTCTCTAAATAATAAAAGACTCTTGAGACACTGTAAAAGCATTTACTGCCTATCACACAGGAGCAGAAAAGCTGTCCTGTCTCACTGTCATCCTCCAGAAAACATGCCAAGTCCCAAACGTGAGTCCCATAAGATTTTTAAGGTATTTGAATAAAGAAATACCTTTTTAAAATACTGCACACATAAAATCTTGTATTGGGTTTGCATGGCAAGCTTTTGGTAGAGGGGGAGGCTACAGGGGTGGCTTGTGTGAGAAGCTGCCACAAGCTTCCCCATGTCCAGCAGAGCCAATGACAGGTCTCTCCAACATAGACCCACTGCTGACCAAGGCTGAGTTCATCAGTGATGATGGTGGAGCCTCAGGGATGACATGGTCAAGAATTGGGAGAAAACCCCACCAAACTGGGGTGCAACAGCTGCTGGAGGAAGGAGTGAGAATATGTGAGAGGAGCAACCCAACATTTCCCAAGGTCAGTGCAAAGGACGGGGAGGGGATGCTGTGGGTACAAGAGCTGAGTGAGACAGGCTGTGCCCCTGCAGCCCATGGAGGTTCATGAGGGAGCATAGATCCACCTGCAGCCCATGGAGAAGAAGGGGATGCCTGAAGGAGTGTGTGTCCCCATGGGAAGACTACACTGGAGCAGACTCCACCAGGAATTGTGTCCCTGTGGAGAGAGGAGTCCATGTTGGAGCAGGTTTGCTGGCAGGACTTGGGACCCTGTGGGGATACAGTCTGGACCAGCCTGTTCCTGCAGGACTGCACCTCATGAAAGGGACCCACGCTGGAGCAATTAATAAAGAACTGTAGCCCATGAGAAGGACTCACATTGGAGAAGTTTGTGGGAACTGCGTCCTGTGGGGTGGACCTCATGCTGGAGCAGAGGAAGAGCATGAGGAGTCCTCCTGCTGAGGAGGAAGGAGCAGAAGGGACACCATGTGATGAACTGACCACAGCCCCATTCCCTGTCCCCTTACACTTTTGGGACAGAGGAGGGAGAAAAATCAGGAGAGAAGCTAATCCTGGGAAAAAGGGAGGATTGGGGGGAAGGTGTTTTAAGATATGTGTTTATTTCTCTGTGGTTTGATTTGTAATAAATTAAACTAATTTCCCCAAGTGAAGTCGGTTTTGCCAATGACAGTCACTGGTGAGTGATCTCTCCCTGCCCTTATCTTGACCCATGAGCTTTTCATTATACTTCCTCTCCCGTGCCCAGCTGAGGAGGGCAGTGATAAAACAGCTTTGGTGGGTACCTGGCGCCCAGCCAGGGTCAACCCACCACAAATCTTTTGTTACCTTCCGGTATATAATTTTTAAGCATTCTTTGCTATTAAAGTTTGCTTTTGGCAACTGTTGTTTTCCCGGCTTATATTATAAGTGCCTTTAAAATGTTTCCATTAATTAAGGCTGCTTTTATGGGATACATCCATTTAGCAAAATTGCAGAAAGAAGTGCTGCCGACACATCTGCCATTGACTTCTGTTTGCCTGAGCATTTTATACCCCCGTGAATAGCACAGTGGGGAGAGAAAGCCTGCGAAAGAGAATGACAGAAAGTGGTGAATTCTGTCCAGCAAAACATGGAGGTCAGGAGAGACTCAGCTGATTACACACTCATGTTTTCCAGGATTTCACGAGGAGAGTGGAAAGTTGGTTAAACTCTGGTTACACCAGAATAGCTTTCTTAAAACATACTAACTGAAATACTCAGAAAATAAAAATGCATAAAATATGAGTTTGAATATGTGAGATGGTGTTTTGTGGGATCAAGCAGGAAGGAGGTTGATCTGATCATCTCTGTATTAACTTACCAAGGTTTTTATACACCCTCAGCTGACAGCATTACTAGCCAGATTATAATTATAATTACCTTGGCTTCATCTCAGTGTTTATCTGCCATGACACCCACCCAGCCACCTGCCTGCTATTAATTCATTCAACACTAACTTCATCTTTTTTTCCTTTTATCTTGTTTTTTTCCTGTTACCCTTACTTTAAAAAATGTGTCCGTTATTAGAAACAAACTAACACAATATTTGTTTGCCCATGACATCATGTATTCCTTTGTTTAAAAAAAAGAGAAAAAACCAACCCAGAATTCTTCTGATTATAAAAATAACTTGTTTGTATTTTATAGTAAAAACTGGAAAGATCTGGCATTTGACTCAAAAACTAGGAACAGCTGATAATCTTCTTTAAATTGAATCTTTTTTTTTCATCCATAATACTGCCAGATATTCAAATAAGAGGAAATTCATGACAAAGGGCAATAAGCAACATACACAGTAGGCTTGTAGGATTCCACTGTGGGTGCAGTTCTATATGAGTGCTGGATATTTGTTGCTGTTGTTGCTCCTGAGGTGCTGAAGTTTTTTATTTGTTCTGACAGAACATTGAATGTCCAAGTCTCCTGTAAAACGATGCTTAAAAAACCCAGGAAAAACCGGAAAGAACAGCCATGCTTAAAGACAGCACTGTTCTGCTATGCTGTTTATGGGACTGAAAGCACTTCTCCCCAGTATGCCAGGAACTGTGAACTGGTGCTGTTGTGTGGATGTCCTTTCGGATGTCTGGTGGGTGGTAGATTGAAGAACACACTGTAATGTGTCTGAGGAAGCTAATTATAATAATGGCTTGGGGTCAGGTAAATGCTTCACTATTTATCTGACCCCATCCACTGTTTATTATACTCTCTGTCAACACATTTTTACAGAGTGAAAATTAGCAACTAATTAATTTAATTTCAGGAGTTAATGCCACTGTAAAGAAAAAAAAAGCAAGGTTTATATTGAATAGTGATATGTCTAGAAGAGAGGATTATAAACTTTGGAGGGTCTTTAAAAGCAGCGTTGAACTGAATAATGTAAAGGTCCGATTCTGCAATCGTTCATCAAGCATCAGTTATCAAACTCTGCTTAAGTATCTAGTCAAATCTTGTTCAAATCAAAAGCACCTGTTTAAATGCTTTCTGCACTAGGGTCTTAGACCCTGCTCATTTCTGACTTTGCTGAGCCTGTTTCCCTGGGGAAATGTGTCAGGGTGAAGGCCTAATTGCCCGTATTCCTCTTTCATCTGTTGATGCTCCTTTTTCCAGTGGCATTTCTGCTCTCTGTCAGTTAAAAGTTGACTCAGACCTCTGTACAGGTTTTGGGGGCACAGTTCAATCAAGCAAGTGAAGGAAGGGAATTTTCTGAGGGTGTATTATTGCTTATATTTTTCAGCTTCCCAAATTATGCAAGCCACTGTTTAGCATTGGTCCCTGATGGGTTTAAGCCAACACATTCTTCCCTTAGCATAACCCACAAAGACACAGTAACACCTTGTGTATATGGAGACAATAATTCTTAGCATTTTTACAGTCATTTTAATGTGCAGACTTTAAGTACTTTAGGATCTACTAAGTCTGGAGATTTTCCGATCTTTCCTACTATCTTTTTTTTCTCATATTGCCTTTCCCATCTTTCTTCTATCCTTTTATTCTTAGATGAGGTCAGTACTGGAGAATATTAGGCACGCTTTGCCCAGATTCTGGATGAATCCTTTGCTTTCACTCCAAGCTCTGTGGCAGGATGAAATTTCGTCTTCTTCCCCTGAAGGCCATAAGAGAGCCTCAGTGTGTCCCAGCTGGATCCCCATTCCAAGTGACTGAAGGTCCAGGGCTCCAAAGCACACTGCAGCCTGCAGCTGCTGAGCAGTTTTCTATAGTTTAAATAGCCAGCCCCAGGAGATGCAAAAAATCTGTGGCAGAGCTTAGAAAACAACCCAGATGTCTTAGCTGTTCTTCCTAGACATTAAACAGCTTTCACTCTCAATGCGCAATCAATGATTGCTGGACTGCTATGTCACCTTTTAAAATTCTGGACCACTGCATGAAGGAATCTTTATTTTTAGCCTTAGTTTTTCCAATGATAAATTCAGGAAATATTTTAATACTGTGTAATTATCAGAACACAGCTATCAGTCTAAAACTTTCATTCAGCCCTGTGCTGATTTGGCACTGTGTGGCTGGCCTGGCTCTGTCTTCAAAGTCATCTTTTGTGTCAGATAGCAACTGCTGCAAGGGAAGTATGTGCAGCTACAGCTTTCACCAAGACATTGGCAGCTCTGAGGCTGGGGACCAGCAGGGCAATGCATAGGTCTTATGATCTTCCTCATCTCGTTGAAAAAGGTCATAGAAGTCATCAGATTGCCTGCAGAACACTCCCTCTGAGCAAAGCACCTTTTGTACTGCAGAGATGCTGCTATTTTTGAAGTTGTGGTCCATGTGGAACACAAATCTTTCTTTAGCATGTCTATCAATGCATCACAAATGCCCTCAGGGGACAGGGAGGGGCTTCATGTTCAGTGCAGTATTTCAACAAAATATTCTAAATTAGAGTTATGTAAATAGGCAAGAAAATCCATTGCTCGATTTTGTTCCTTCTTTCCAAAAGCAAGTCAAGGAAGGGGGTTATGGAGATCCTTGACTGTAGTCAGCAAATGTATTCTTTTCTTATAAAGAGGTAATAATAAGAAAAAGATTGATATACTGGAAGCCTTTGGATTCTTTCTACATTAGGTTCATCAGGTTAAAATGGGCTGTGAAAGATGGTGCTGTAGGGGCAGCACAGGATACCATGGACCATGCATTTTAGAGGAGAGCTTAAAATGTGTCCTTTTTACCCCATGAGCCTTGTACAAAATCTTGTAAAAAGATCACTCTGTGCAAAGTACGAAGGATTTTATAGAGTATATAATACCCTTGTTCAAGAAGTATCTGCAAAAGAATCACCTGCCTAGCAGACAAATCTTCCATTATACACTTTACAGGGATAGAAAATGGCTTTTCCTTTCACATATGGATGGGAGTTACAAATGGAAAAGCTGCTAAAAAATGTGCAGTCAGATGTGTCCCCGAGTATTTTCTTCTGCGCTGTCAGAAAACATTTTTGAATCACAAATATTTTCCTGTTCATCTGTGCCCCATGGAAACACTTGATGAATAGATCAACCCCCATTCTGCATGGGTGCTTGCTGTGTCTCACTGTAGGTTTGCTAGCAAGCGTTCCTGCCACAAACAGATTTTCTGTCTTCAGACACTGGCCCTGGCCCCTGGCTGATGCATAAATCCCAGTCCTGCCAATCACCTGCACTGCACTTGAAAGAGAAGAGTGGCTTCCTTGAGGCCTGATCCTGCAATGACATCACATACTAATCACGAGTGACCATCAAGTATGACTGTTTAGTTCAGTCTCTTGATCACTGAATGAACACCATGAAGACTCAATAAGGCTGAGCTTTGTTACTAGGCTTGTTTGATCATCAATATGTGAATACTCAGAGGTGTGAATAAACCCAATATGGGAGGAAAAACCTCACCAAACAAATGATATTTAATGCCTAAAACACGCTTGCTGTTTTTTAGATACAGCATTACAAATTTTCTTTACAGGATTTAAAATCAATTTAGCGTTTGATGTCTATTTACATAGAAACCAGAAGAAAAGCCCCCAAACTTTTTCATCTTTCTGTGGCTTTTCTATGGGCTCCAAATGTTATTTATGGATAGGTCACCTTATCAGTCAATGTTTCATAAATAATATAACTTTTACTGTGACCTTTTAAATTTTTTTTTACATTTATTTTTTGTTTGTTTGTTTCTTGTGAGCTTCTGGAAAGCATGGACTTTTTTGTGTCATGGTATTGGAAGATATATGAGATGCACAGTTGAGTAGGAACCTTCAGGCATGACTAGAATAGAAAGAAATAATAAAATGATTGTTAGCCATTGTTTTAGGCTGTGGGAAAATGTGCAGGAAAAAAATCATGCTAAACTGACACATTAAAGCACTGGAAATTGACCCAGATAAAGTTCTCAAAACCAGGATAAGCCAAGGCTGTTGCTGGTTGCTTCTTAATTAACTAACTGAAGCATACACAGCCAATAAAATCTAACTTTTGCAAGGCAAATAAGCCTGGACTTTTATGGATGCAAATAAAATGAATGCTGTCTGGAAGATATTCATTAACCAAGAGAAGATGTCTGTAGAGGCTATGGTCCAGAAAGTTGGTGGATTTAATGACACAGGCACAGAGGATTGTGTAATAAAGGGAGTGGAGCCGGTAAAAGAAAAGAAGTAGCATTTCTTCAGTGTGAATATGTTTCATTAAACCAGCAGTAAATTGCATGGACTTTTATTGTTTCTGGTCTACATTAGCCAAGGTCTGTCTAATGCTAGTGGGTCTACCCATTCGTTTTCAGAACAGTAAGACTGTCTTACTGTTCCTCACAGGCTGAAGTGTAGATGACTAAAATGTAGTTGGATGCCTACTGTGCATGTTGGAAGGTGAACAAAAGCATTTGTGGAACAGCAAAATCTCATGTTTGTCTAATATCCCTTCTCTCCTGTTTGTGATTACATGGTTGAACAAGAAAAATGGAAACCCTGACAGTGTTTTCCATGCAGTTTGGAAACATCTTCATACTGAGACAGGTTGAGGAGGAAGGAAGGAAGGAATTCGGAAGGAAGGAATTCGGAAGGAAGGAAGGAAGGAAGGAAGGAAGGAAGGAAGGAAGGAAGGAAGGAAGGAAGGAAGGAAGGAAGGAAGGAAGGAAGGAAGGAAGGAAGGAAGGACGGAAATTAGTTTCTGGACAATGAAAAGGATAAGCATAAAGAGAAAAACCATAGTGTGGTCGAGAGCAGCATCATGTATACACTGGTGTCACTTCAGAGCCAGAGCCCCTGCTCTTTGTCAGACTGTGCAGGGGCTGGTGGCCTCCCCCATACTGGCTGCCTTTTAGAAACCCCCATGGTGTCCTGAAGCAATGTGATGGCTAAAGCTCTTTCGCCAGGGTGTAGCTGCTTTGCGATTTGATCTTCAAGTGATACATGATGACTATGTGACTCAATTTGTTCTAGTAGCTATGTGGTTACTGTGCCAGAATAATTATTATATCTGGCTCTCTTTGCTTATTCTTGCCCAAAGACCTCCTTGTTTGCAGAGGGTGCAACATTTTAACTTCATTTTCCAGTTTTGTTGTAAGGTAAGCCAGTAGCAGAGCCAGGACCACAACCAAGACCTCATGAATTTCATCACAACCACCTTCAGTGTCTCTTACTGCTTCCTAGTTGTTGGCTGAGGTGCTAGTCCATGCTTCCTTGTATGGACCAGGTAATTTTTTAGATCAAGAAAAGTCTGGATCCTGGAGTCTTCGGTACTTAGTTACCTGGTGCCTCATGTGTCATGGAAGAAAGATAGTTTGGCATACCATTGTGTAAACATACACTTTGTCTCCAAATAAAATGAAAAAAGGCTGGAAAAAGCGCAAGAATATGAAATAAATTCAAAATACGGGTTAATGATCACCAATAGATGTGATATGCTTAGTGTTTGGGATACATCTTTGTATCTTTAGATACAAAGTTCCCACAATAAATATGCATGTAAAAGGCATATATGTACTGGGATAGTAGAGAAAACAATGAAAATTAATTCATTTTCTAATTAAATAATTAATTTAATATTTTTTTTTTATTATTTTTTTTTTATTTTTTTTATGTCTCCCAAACCTATTTTACCTTCTCTGGTAAATGGAAAATACCTGTCAGAATTTGGGGACTATGAGGAAACTAAAACTACATTCTACATTGGATGACAAAAGGCTTGCATGAATTTCCAGCTGAAATGTGCAGAGCTATGGAACAGTTAAATGAATGTTAAAATTTTCCCCCAGTTCTTATCTGGGAAGTTTTGTGTCTAGGCTGTCAAACAATCATTTAAAACCATATGTTATCCTTTTGGTGGCAAAGTGGGAACTAGTTCATCTTAAGCTTTGCATCACAGGGACAGGAATGTTATGCATCCAAAAAAAAAGGAGAAAACAGTAACACTTACTTCAGCACTGAAAAACTGTGTTTGGCTATTTTTCTTTTACAACTCCACAGCTGTTCTACTACCTGTAAATGGAGTGCTAAGATGAATACTTGTTTTAATCGGGGTGGGTAAACATTGATGGCAATTGTATAATATTCTGAAAGAGCAGAGAGAATATATTAGTCACTATAGTAGGGCAGATTTAGGTTCTGCTACTGAAATTGTACTATGCACATGAGTAACTGCTCTTTTGGTGTGATTCAGCTGCTAACTGTTTAGCTCCGATAACCCTAATATTTACAGTTTCAGAGCCTTTCTGGAATCTGTTATTTTTACACTGGAACATACAAAACTTCTTGAATAAATCTTGACAGTAGGCATGAGCTGCTTTTCAGACTGTCTACAGTGGTGTCCAGTTTGGTGGCTGTGGCTGCTGTTTCCCACCGAGTGAACTGAGACTCAGGATGTGACAGCAGTAAACAATGAAACCTCACCAAACCCTTTAAAGGTAGATGCTCTACCTACTCTGGCATTTGAAATTCTGCTACAGGCTACCTGAATATGGTTACATTTCCTGCCTTGATACAAATGGAAATGAGCCTACATCAGAACTGTGCGATGGGAACTGTCATATTTGAAAGAATTTTTAGAAAATACCCTACAAATATGAATAACTATATTTTGACATGAAGAACTAAAACCATAGAAAGCTTTTGTTCAGTTTTTCCCAATCATTTCTCCAAGCCACTGATTCAAGAAGAAAAGGTTATCCTTTGCTCTCCTCAGCCTCTAAGGAATTAATATTAATTTTTAGTTAATAGCTGAAGCACCAGTGCAAATGTGAGTTGTGTCCCTGCATCTATTAGGATATAAATACCTCTCCTTTCTCTCTCCTAGGGGTCACTCTATTTTAAAAGAGGCAATGGTAAATTTAACATCCAAGCTGTCATGAATGGAAGACTAAACACAGATGAAGAAAAGTCTTCCAGTTCTGTTTTTATTAAGTTTAATTTTCTGATATTTTTGTAATGAAGAAGAAAATGAAAGAATTGGAGCTCTACCATTGGAATAAAAGCCACACTCAGAGCAGGACACAGATTACTGACACGAGCTGACTACATAAGCAACTTTATTTCTTCTTGGTTTAGCCTCTTCATCTTAAGCTGCAGGCAAAAAAGCAATCATAGAATACTTGCAGAAAATTAAAAGAGCTTCCAAATTAATTACTGGCCAGACAAATATAGTATCACTTAGCCCAAATTGTGTTTGTGTGGAAGATCCCACTAACTGTCATAGGTGAGGTTTCCAGTGGGATTTCTTCAGCACTTGGAGCTGTCTTTACCTTATTTGAAAGGTGAGATATTTTGGGTGCTAATGTTATTTTGTTTAAGCAAAACCATCCTATTCTGTACTTTTAAATTTTGCTTCTTAGTGAAACTCTTGAATTTGTATTGATTCTCTTGCTTTTCTCAGAGATGAAGGTGTTCTTGTTCCCTGAACCTGAAACAATACTTTAGTAATCATGATGGTCTCAGGAATATAAACAGAAATGGGTATTTAAAGACAGGTATCTATCTCTTATTAGGACAACTGACTTTGAAAAAGACAGTTGGGCTTTCAGCAACAAATCAGATCAGTGGTGTCTTAGGCCATGGCTGGAACTTTTGGCTGTCACAACTTTGCACCCCAGTTCAGGATGCATCTGGATTCTTCGTGTACTGCCATGATTTCAGTGTGGTACAGAGACTGAAGAGCTCCCCTCAGAGACTGAAGAGCTCTTCATAGTAACCACTTTATTCTAAGACAAAGAGCTCTGCAAGCTCCTCAGGCCTGTCCTGCCAACTGGCATTGCCTTTTTCTTTTCCTATGCCTTTCCTAAAGCACAGATCATGTCCTCAGACCCCAGTGCTGACGCTGTTAAATTTTTGGTGGCATATGTAGCCACTTTCTTACTCTTTATTACAGAACATGTAACCATTATGTCTGTTGTTCTCCAAACTGCTTTAAGAATTACTATAAGCATTGTGAGAATTCAGCATTATATTTTGATCCAGGATTGACTACAGTTGTTTCTGTACAATTTTAAGAAACTCAGACCACTATTACATTTCACATTAACCACCATGTTGACCTTTAATAATCCTACCTACCGTAACTAATAAATATCACCAACCTGTCAGTCCTTAGTAGTTTTGTCTCCATAATTGGTCAATTAGTTTCTTGATAAGAAAATCTAAATTCTTTAATTTTTTTTAAAAAATCAATAAAATAAAAATATTTTACCTTTTCAGATGATGTAGCCATCACCTATTAGCAAACATATCTTTCAAAACCAGAAGAGTTATGCTTTAGTTATCAACACACATTTAAAAATAATTGGGACTGAAATGTCCTCCTTAGTTCATACCTTTAGGGATACATCTGCAGCTTGACCTCACCATGTCTTTTTCTATTTTGAGTTAGTTTTGACGTGTTAATAGGCACAATATTACAACTTCACACTGTGGAATAATATTTTGCCTTCAATTTGATACACATAGGCAACACAAGGGACTGTTTGTTATCTTCCAAGTGTAAGAACAAGTGCAACATAAGATAAAGCTGGAAGCAAAAGGCTTAGGTAGTAAAACATGTTTTCTTCCTTCTGTTTTTATCCTGATGAAGTTACAGGAAAAATATACAAGTTGTTTGTTTGTTAGGTTTCCAAGCTGCCAATATGTACAGTAGAGAAAAAAAAATAAATCAAATTTCTGACAGGTGCAGAAGGAGAGAGCTCTGAGGAAAACTTTGACTCCTCAGGGTACTTAAAAATTTTTCCTCTTGTCAGACCTAAAATAAAATTCAATCTCTATGTCCAAGAAAATAAACAGTTCTGTTGACTTGCCAGATATCAGGGCATGTCTTGGAGATTTTATGAGATTCATGTAGATGAAATTCAGATTTTTCTTTTGTTATCACTGATTCTGTATTGAAACAATACAGTTGTGGGAGAAAGTTAGCATTGTATTTCTGAAAGAGAAGGGTTTTAACTTATGGCATCTGATTTATGTGACCTGTTCTAGTGATGCCTGAGGAAGCAAACTTGAGCAAGAATGTTTCACTTCTTCTTTCATCCCCTGTTGTCTTGGTTGATGGTTTTTCCTACCTTCCAGTCCCTTCCCAAATATCCTTTCCTTCCAAATAACTGCCAGGAAAAATTCCAGTCCAAACAAAACTGCCTAAATATGCGTGAGTTGCGTGAATATCTGGGGGATGTGATGGAGCAATGGAGATGAGGTGAATCTGATCATCACCTGCACGAGAGAAATAGTCACAGCACTACCATGACGGATGACTTGGCCATCTATTGCCCACCTGTACCTATAGAAGGAACACTAGGTTTGGTGACAGTAAGTTGTGTAATGTGTCCCTTTGTGGCAGTTTGTGCTGGGAAGGGATGTGCTGTTGACTTGGAGTGGTAGCAGGATCTGCACTGCAGTCTGGTGGAGTCCACTCAGCTCCAGTTGTCTGACCCTGTTCATGCAGCATGGCTCAGGGACCTTCCAGATGGCCACCCCAATCCCATTTGCCTCAACTAATATCCTAGTAAGGCCATAATTGTACTCACTCTGTTTTAAAACTCAGTTTTAAATTTGAGGAGGTATTCCTGGTTCTATCTCAAAGTTTCATAAATTAAATTGAAATCAGTCACATTTATGACTGGTTGTTAAAAAGCTGTAAGTGTTATGAATTTATGACACTGTGCTCATGTTCAGCTGTTCACTGCTTCTGCTTCTAGGTCTTTTCGTCCTATGTGGGATAAAATTTATATTTGTGGGTGAGATCATTATAAATCTTTTATGCACCACAAGTGCAATTTTAAATGTTTGCAGGCATGGAGAAATGTGCCCATGAGATATCAACTATATTTCATGGGTTATTGCTTCATAGAGCTGACAAAAAAAAGAGCTTTGCAACTAGTATACACTCACACACCTTCTTAAGTTTACATGTTTGACCTTTAAAAGCTGGTAGGCAGCATGAAATGTGCAACTTAGGAAATAAAATGCTACATGGTCCATATTGTACTTGGATGCCAGTTTGCCATGTTAATTTTTTTTCTTTAGCAAAAAATACCTTCTCAGAAGACTTGCCCGTGCCTAATCCTTCAAGGCTTCTTGCTGATTCCAATGACAATGAAATGGGTTTCTCAGGAGTGGGTGTAGCTTGTGTACACCTCTGCATAAATCAGTGATGAAACAGAGGCTGGCAACGATGAATGCATGGCTCACAGCAGATGCAAGCCTGTTGCTGAGATCTGTAGCCTTCAATCTGAGCTTCCCTATTACTGTTCTTATAGATTATGTATTCTGGCGCACACAGGAATACAGTTTTCAAAAAAGATTTTTTTTTGGGGTGGAAAGATGGATGGGATGGATGAGTGGCCTGTTCATAGATGACAAGCTGGGAGCTAGGTTTTCAGTGGGGCATAAACTTAAAAGTGCACTTGGAAAAAATATGCTTTAATAGAAAGCACAGTGTTGAGAGCTGGGAAGCCTGGGGTTTCCTAACTTCATAGCAGGACTATGACAGCTGGTGTGGGGTCAGTAGCTCTGACCGAGGAAGCTGTGACCGGTCCGGAGAGATGGTCCCATGGAGGATCGCCTTCCCGAGGCCCGGTGTCTTCCCTCAGCTGCTGGCAGGAGGGCCTGTGCAGAAGCTGTCAGCTCTTTAGTGATTGTCAGCTCGTGATTTCAGCTCAGCTCTGCAGGGCAGCCTCCAGGCCAGACCAGGGAGAGAGACGAGAGGCCCGTACAGCTGTTCCACACGAGGCAGCTTTATCGGTCCGTACTCCGGCGAAGGGGAGGCCAAGCACAGGCTCTCTCTGCCCTCGCAGGGGCAGGGGGCTAGCTTTATAGGGATACAGGGGGTGGGTGTGAGAGGGTAAATGCCAATGGGCTACAAAGGATCTGCACAGGGCCTCCCAGAGGATTCTGGGTCTGTCTTCTCGACGTAACTAAAAGGTGGTTGCCTTGCCAGGGGGAGTCCTGCTGAGAGATTGATCAATCTCCTCACCTCAGCAGACGTCCCTCCAGGGCAGTGGCTGGACATACCCTACACAGGACCACCAGTACAAATAGCTTCACTTCTCTGTGGCTTACCTGGGCATCTATTTACCAGGGACATGTCACCCCAAAACATCATAATATGGCAGGAGTGAGCACTTTTCTACTTCTCAGTCTATGTCCCAGCCTGCCACCATTTTCCATGTTGAGCAAAGCTGGGGAGAGCCATCCTGTAACAGGCATCTCCACAGTGCTGGGGACACACCTCTGAAACATGATTGAGTGTGAGCATCTACAGAATGCATCTACATTGGCTTCATCCTATTACCCACCTCACTTGCTCATTTTGGACAAAAAAGCTACTTGAGACTGAGGCTGTCCCTTACTGTATATTGCTGCTTTAGATATCCATTGTAAATATTAAAAAAGATGAGTTTCCAAGGTCTGTGTGATATGACTATGATGGATTGGGAATGGTGAATTATCAACTAATTCTAAGGAATATCTTTTCATGTTTCACCTATGAATATCTTATGTATATGTTACTGGATATTTGGTAATTCCCCTATTGCTTTCTTTTGTTGAACAATCTATGTAATCCCTTTAGCTTTCATGATCTTTTAACCTCAGGCTTTATATATTGTACTAGAGAGATTAAGACACACACATACCATTTTCTCTGTCCCCTGATTTGGGGAAATGACTTTTGATGAAGAATGTCAAGAGGGCAGTGAGAATATTACCTGTTATCTCCATCAATATTAGCACAAATGTGCTCGTAAATGTTTCAATGCACATATGCGTCCTTGGAACATATTAGCAGCACAACATAACTACTGAATATTCACAAAGCACAAAGTAATTGCATTCATGGTTGCTATTTTAACAAATAGGCACAACCTTTTTTAATGTAACATTCATCCAACTTCATAGTATGCATCAAAATACATTTGGATTGTTTATGATTGATGTGGTCATCCTCTTATCGTTCCTGTGGGCTAGATAGAAATAGAAATGTAGGGCAGAAGTCTCCATTATTGTGCAGCTGCTTTTCTCTGCACTGTCAGCATAAACTCACATGAAAGCTGGAGGATCTGGCTCAGCATAAATGTAATTCTGAGATGATGAGCTGCTGTGGGGCACCTACAATTCTCTTCCTTAGTATTGTTGAGATAACATCAAAGGGGTACTTGTCCAAAGAGAGAAGGCAATGGGAAGGCACACACTCGTTCATGTTGACTATTGGTTGTGATTTTGGTTTACAGTGTGTTATGGCCAAGCAGTAACTGGAGCAGCTTTTGAGCATTTCTGATAGAATGGAAAGCAAATGGCCCTTTCACAAAGCAGCACCAAGTTAAGCAAGACTCAGATGTAGCTAACCTGTAGGTGAGGTAAAGATACTTTGAGGCCATAGGTCTGTATCATAAAAAGCATGTGGGTTTCTGAAGGCTCATATTACTTTCCAGTAATACCCACTATTATTTTCCACTAGGGTTCATGACTGCAGGCACACATTTCTAAAAAATACAAATAAAGTTATACCTGATTTCTGGAAGTGACCTAGTAGCCTGATTCTCCATTTTTGGTGAAGCTTAGACTCTTATTTTCTTGCGTTTCAAAGCAGGGCTTATCTGTGGAACTTAGACTGCTAATGAGCTTAGGAGGTGCTGAAACTGTTGACCTCCAGACTGAAAACTGTTTGTATCTTTCTGTGGCTGTGATACATGCTGTCTGTTTTGTAAATATATGTATTGTATAAAAATTAAATATTAGATCTATTTCTGAAGTTAAGGAAGGATGAAGAAAAGAAGTAGTGTTGCAATACTTCAACAGAAGCAATTTGTCCGATATTATTGGATGTACCTTTCAGTATTGTAAATGTGTCTAAGGGAAATGGACATTGAAGAGTTTTTTGTGCTCCATGACTTTGAATATTTTGCATTAATTAGTTTTGTCTCTTCATAGTTCTTGTCCTCAGTAGAACCTGAATCCTTAACTAAAAAGTAATTAGGCTTTTAATGTGACTGTGAAGATTAGAACAAACACACAGGCAACCACTGCTTTCCTTAATCAGAGTAACTCCTTTTTTCCCCTTTTTTTAATGTAGTGTTTTAATCCTTCTAACATTCTCTAAGACAAACTAACTTCTGTCTCTGTGTACCTGAGGGATTGTGCAATGCAGACACAGTTCGCTGCAGCTTTCTTTCACTTCTGAAAAAAGCCACAATCCACTTAATCTGACAAGTGAAACCTTTGATTACATGTTACCTACACAATACTGCTTCTTTCCATGTTAAGGCAGGGAAGGAAGTAAATGCAGAAATGTGTCTGCTAAATTTCCAAGTTAGCCATCTGTTGAAGGAAACTGTGATCCTGACAGGTGCAAATGCTGGACTCTTGGGCTTAGGGAGTCTCATGAGCCTTTCAGAGGTTTTTCACCTCACTGATCCAAAATAAACTTCAGTACTTAGGAAAAATCAAAACAAGCAAGATGTTTCAGGTAGCACGATCTGGTACAGAGCAAAGAACAGGAAGAGAGAAAGAGAGAGAGAAGAAAAGCCCCCAGCGGGTTATTTCTGTGCTTTGGTCATTAATTGCAATTCTTCTGTGACCTTCCTTTTCGAGTTACCCTTTCCCTGGGTGTCTCCAGTGTAGGGTGTAGCAATAGAAATGCTACTGTTTAAATATGAGCCATGTCACTAGTAGGTAGCACTAGCAACTCTCTAGTCCATAATTTAACAATTTGTGCAATGATCATCATGGATACGAGCCCCCGTACTTTTGCCTTCCTTTACCTGAAGGATAATTGCAGGTTTTGGCTCTTGACTAGCTTTTGAAGTTTGTACAACTGTACATCTCTCATAGTTAAAAAAAATACACTGCAAAATAGAGACATATGCATACAGTTATATCAGATGAAGTGTAGCCTATCTGACAAATTACTCCGTGCACATTTCTTGTCTAACAGCGGACTAAAAAGGGAAGAAAAACCCAACACAACACTGTTTCACTGTTTAACTTTAAAGTACAATCACTGATCAACATCTTCTGCCTAAAAAATGTGCTTTCAGCACAATCCTCAGCCTCAGCCATCATGTTTCAGCCACGGTACCACAGAGACATGAAGATGAGCTTGTAGAGTCATTGTGTTTACTGATAATAACAGCAGCAGCAACAACAACAACAATAATAATAACAGAAATAGCCTGCTTCTGTGAATGGGGTTCTGAGACACCAGTCCAGTCCTGTGCGTATCCAAAATTAGCTGAGAGATAGATGTATCCTTCTCCTTGCCACATGTATTTGTGTGTACATATAGCATATATCAAAATTGCCTTAGTTTGTCACACATAAATACATAAATCTCTCTCTCTCTCTCTTTCTCTACCTATCTGTATGACTTTTCTTTCAGAAGTAAAAAAAAAATAATGGGGCCTACATACAACACAGAAATAGACCATCTTCCTGTATCAAGTAGAATAAATTAGTGCTGAATGCCTAAGTTAATGTTCACTCTGAACTGGGGCCTGCACAGCTGGGATTCTCAGTGCTGTTTGATCTGCCCTTTCAAGCTCTGATGATCCCACTAAATTGCATTTAATGGACACAGGGCTGAAGTACAAAAAAATGAGAGGGCTTGTTATAAAACAGTACAGACAACTTAGCTCACATGCACACTTTTTCTTTGTACTTCATGGAAGACTGTCCTGATGTGGGGGAAAAGATTTCCTGAAGCACTCCCCTGGCATTGTTTGCTTGAACTTCATAAGTACAATGGCCATTTTGGGGTAATCAGATTTACAGTCGCTATAGCCATGGATTAATTTTATGGGAGGCATTTGTCTTGGGGTGACTTTATGATGTGTATCCCCTATCGCTGATTTATGCCCAGAAAATTAACTTTGTGCCTTTCTGTGCCTTTAAACTGAGCTTGAGAGGGGGGAGAGGAAAAAACCGAGCAAACTTCTCAAAGTGGTTGTTCAAGGACACACATACACACTCCTCTGTGTTCTTCTGCTGCGGCAGAGAGCGGAGGAAGCACCCTGCTTGCTTTTCAGCCAGCTTGCGGTTCCTTTTCTCCAGAAAACTCGGAAGAGTTGAACTTTGTTTTCCTGGGACTTCAGGTTTTTTTTCCCTTCTTGTCTTCTGGACTGTTTCAACATCAGAACACATAGGGAGAATTTTCTACTGAGGTGGAGGCCCTGGAGGTGGGCCCATGACCCAGCTCCAAGGAGGAGGAGTGAGACCACACCTACAGAAGGACTCTGAAATCTTCCCAGGTTTCTTTCCACAGCGAGAGGTTTTATTATTTAACATTATTATCCTTTTCCTGTGTGTTTGTTAAATAAATAGTTTTTACCTCTTTCACTTTCCTCCGAGGAAAATGTCATTCTTTCCCAGACCTGGGGGGGGGGGGGGGGGGGGCTGGTTGTAACCTGCCTTCTATCAGAGGATATTTTTCCTCCAAATTTCCCCAAACTGGCACAGTACTCAGCTAGTCATATCAGAACAGCATGTGACACACCTGCACACTGCACTAGTAGAAAGAAAACTACTCTGAACACTTATTAGCCAGACACATCTGAGTTAAATCAATAGATTTCACCCATGCAGGCTACTAAAGGCTACTAAAGGCTGCAGTTAATGCTTCAGATTTTTCCTGTCCTGCAAGACAGCACTCAAAATTTACCCCCAGCTGAAAAATAGGAATTTTATATTGGTGCTCTTTTTGACAGTATCCTGGGATATTCATAATAGGGGGAGGTGCAAATTGAAAAGTATAACCTTTAATTTCTTTGATGATTTTAGTAGATTTTATTAGATGTTTATTTCCAAATAAGCATGGAAATTTTTTTTTTTTTTTACTAGAATGATTGAATGCACTTTTCATCTTCTTCAGCTTAGATTTCTATATCTATTAATCTATTATTCACTAATTTTTTCTCTGTGCCCAAGATTTCTCTTGAGAGCCAGTTTCTGGGCCTGGTCTTTAAATTCTCATGATAAAAATGGTCCTTGGCAAATCACTAATCCTAAAATCAGCACGGTGCTATATAAATCTGGAAAGACATAAGGCATTTAGTTATTGGAAAACAGTCATCATCTGACTTATCCATATTGATTTATAATATAGAAATAACATGGATTGTCTTTTCCATTTTGCACATAATCCAGACAACAACATTTAGCCTGAAAATAATAATCTGAAGACTATAGACCTAAACTAGATGTGTATTTTCTCTGTATAAAGAAAATCAGGAAAACATGCAGTGGAAGTACAGACAAATTTATGCTGATGTGCTGATTGCATAGAGTCCAAGCCTCTAATATGTACCTGAAAGGGGAACAGTAAGGTCTACGTGGATCCCTGTATCACATGTATTGATTTCACTATGACTGTGAGTGTAAACCTGTCTGAAGGATGTTTCCTATCATAGCATGCTTGATACTGCACATAGAATCATATAATGGCTTGGGTTGGAAGGGTCTTTAAAAATCATCTAGTTCCAAGCTCCTGCCATGGGTAGAGAACCTTTCACTAGACCAGGTTGCTCAGAGCTCCATCCATCCTTGTCTTGAACACTTCCAAGGATGGGGAGTCCACAACCTTTCTGGGCAGCTTGTTCCAATGCCTCATCAACTTCACAGTAAATAAATTTTACATCATATCTAGTCTAAACTTACTCTTCTTCAGCTTAAGGCCATTCTCCCTTGAGTTAGCTGAGGAGAGATTTGCAGACTGCCTAATAAAAAAGGAGCTTTTTTCCTGTAATATTTTCCATGTGGTAATAACAATGTTGGGGTACTTGAGTGATACTGGTGATCTCTGTGGCTAGGAAGTGTGTGACAGCATTATATAAAAATTTCTGCAGGAAAACAGATCTGTATTTATGTATTTTAAGCTTACAATCAGCCATCATGACAATCCAATTCGACCTTTCGAATATTTTCTAATTTTTCCTGACCTTGCTCCTAAATTTACCTGAATTAGTTCCTGTTTCAAATCTATGACTTACAGCTACATTGGAATATTAGATAAGTGCCTGTGTCCAGAGAAGCCTGAGAGGTGGCTGTAATGAGATGTCTCCCAGAGAGTCCAAAAGTGGAGTTTTCTAGCTACTCTTCGTAATTAATCACATGATAGTTTCCACTGTAGGAGAGTTTCCACTGAGAATAAGGGATAGTGCTATTGAACGTTGCATTTCAGATCCTTAAAACTGATCCTCTGGAGAACCTCCAAGGTACTTTGCCTCTCCTTCAAGGAAAGACTACAACACTCTAAGTGGTGGAGTGTTTTTTCTGGGAAACTGATAAGAAACATGCTTAGAAAATAGTCAGGGAAGGTGAAATGACAATATAGAATCACAGGTTAAAGCAATTAGCTCAGCTACTGTAGGGAGATAATTTAATAAGAAGATTCAGGGAAAAATAATTCTCCTCTCCTCTCCTCACCTCACCTCGCCTCGCCTCTCCTCTCCTGTTTCAACTCTCAAGAACACAAAGCAGACTGTCAGTAACAGGTAAGCATGTTGCTTTCTGTGGTGACTGGTTTTAAGGCAGGTTGCAACTGTTAAGCTGAAAAAATTACAAAGAGGGGGGCTAAGGTTAAAAAAGAGATAGCATTGTTCTTAGTCATATTCTTTCTTGAATTCCAAATGTCTGCATATCACGGACTTAGTCTGGCCTATTAAATATCTAACTTTAAAATCTGGATTGAGATCCAAATCCTGGCTGAATTTATGCTTCACCGAAAGGAAGAGATTCGATACAGATCAGTGATCAGCAGTATTTGCTGTGAAGAAAGTACAGGTGTGTTTACTAAAGGCATTAATTGATTAATTTTTACCTACTGCTTCCAAATAATCTGCTCTTAAAGGTGGTCAGATATGATAATTATGAGAACAATAAGATACTCTGGACTGTAGCTTTCTAAGTGATTATCTGTAAGATAGTGGTTGCTTAGTAAGGCCAACATGCCTGCTTCAAAGCTGGCCTCAGGCCACTGAAAGCAATAGAGTGTTTTCTATTGAAAATTTTCTGATAAATGTGCAGAATGGTGTGAGAGAAATGTGGCATGTTATCAATAGGCCACGGAGACAAAAGCTTTGCAGAACATTAAAACTGATTTTTTTTCTTCCTAGGAAATGTCTTTGATTCCACTTGCCATTTCTGTTTTGATGGTCATGTTTAGTGGTGTAGTATGAAAATGACTTTTGATGCTAAGAATGGTACATGACATGGTGGAGCTCTATTTTTTGCCTTAAGCCCTAGTCTCCTTATTTACTATAATGAACACTCCAGGATGGAGTTTCCTCTAAATTAGAACAGCAATTGTATGCAGCGGCTGTTGTAGGGCTGGCTTGAGAACCTGCTCGGGGTGATGAGCAACAGGGCTTTGGAAGGGTGCCTCCATGGAAAACACTGGACATTACAGAAGACTGGGAGTCAGGAATGAAGTGGTGCTCTTGCAGAGACATGTGCCTTCTTTTATTCTTGCAGAGGTTCCCTAAGAGCTACAGGTGGTGGTAGATTACTAGTCTAACCTGCCCTTATGCTGTAAATAACACTTTCTAGCAGAGGGGCTGTTTTAATAATACATTAGTTTATTATATATATATAAAAGAATAACAATTGGATAGTTTAATAAAGAACAGTAGTATAATAGTGTAATAGTTGTGTCATAAACAACAGTACTTTTACTACAAATACACTTAACTTTATACAAA
Source organism: Coloeus monedula (assembly GCF_965178545.1). Taxonomy (NCBI): domain Eukaryota; kingdom Metazoa; phylum Chordata; class Aves; order Passeriformes; family Corvidae; genus Coloeus; species Coloeus monedula. The sequence continues at coordinate 104,135,106 of NC_138782.1, read as the reverse complement.
AAAAATATGGTAGTTACACAAAGCTCATTGTTAGCATTATCTAATTATAAAAGATGCAAAAGTAGTAATCTGGGTAGGGACCAAAGTACTTTATGATATTTTTAATAAAGAGTCATAGTCAGCTTGTTTGGGATCACAATAATCTTAGTGCCATTCACATCCCTGTACAGATTTAGTGACCTTCCCTAGTCATTGAGGTGAAGATTTTCAAACACAGATGAAGTGCTTATGTCCATGTTTTAGTAGTTAATAAAAGTGACTTGATTTTCAGAGTGTTTGTGTCTCCCCATCTTCTAATTCCAGTGCAAATTATGATTACTTGCAACTGAGGTGAATTGGCAGCTGGGTCTGTAATTACCCTTCATCCTTCCCACTCAGTGTAACTGCAACTGATGTCAGTGGTCTCTGGATTTACTGAACAAAATTTCACTCTTGGCTGAGCTCTTCTGATTAATATTTTCAAAGGCATCTACTGGGATTTAATGTGCAGATCTCACTGAAAACCAGTATTGATAGTTTATTCCCTTAGATTCTTTTGGAAAAAAGAGTCTTCATTTGTCGACTTTGATCATTAAAATAGATAGCGAAATTTCTTTTCACTCTGCAAGAACTCTTTATCAGGTCCTCCTCAGAACTCAGAGCTGAAATTCTCTGAGTGATGCTGTATTAATGACAATAGTATAACTATCTTATAATCATAGAATGATTTGGGTTAGAAGGGACCTTAAAGATCATCTAGTTCCAACCCCCTGCTGTGGGGGTGTGATGTGATTTATTCCTAATCAAGAAAAGAAACACATTTTTTTAGGCTAAGTACAAAGTCATGTATTATGCTAATGCACTTCTACCCAGCATTGGGAGAAGATTTTTTCCATTACCTCTTACTTTTCTATCCCAAAGGAATGAAATTTCATACTTCTCCAGAACTGGGAGATGTCTTATTCTACAAAGAACTTGGCATTTAGGACTGATTTAGGAAAAAAAGATTGGCAGGGGAAGAAGTGCAAGAACTCTGTTTTCATTATCACAGGGCAGGTGCAGTGCATGTGAGACATCTGATGATGACTCCAGTAAAAGTTGCTGCTGCTCAGTCAACATCATGAGGAAGAATATCAACTCTCTGGTGTCTATGGGTAGTTTTCTTCTCATTCTTCACCTGAAGAGAAGACAACTGTTTCCTTATCCCAGAGGGATCTCTAACTTAAGCACTGAATTTGATGGCCAAATAGGGATCAGCTAAATGAGAATGTCTTACATTTACAGATGTGTGAAGTCTATGTCCAAGCTGCTACCACAGGGCAGGTCATGCAGGGTACACGTTGTCAGAAAACTGCTGGTTTGTATGATCATGCACCATGGTCTGTGAGGTGATTCAAGGTAGCTGTCTTTTCAGGAGACAACACAATCCCTGTAAAAGATCTATAAAAGAAGAAAATTTTTTTGTTTTTGCATTGCTTCAAATATGATATGCAGCTTTAACACTGTGAATAACATCCTTTAATATCTATATTTGGCTTAGCAACTACAATAAATCTGAGTCTGGAACATAAGCCTAGAGACTGCCTGTTTCTTTTTGTTGGAAGGACTAACCGTGATAGTTCTGTTTCTTTCATAGGATGTTTTTCAGCTTTCTTTGCAAAACTTTTCATTGCCTATGAAGGGTTTTGACTGTGTTTGCATCCATGACTGAAGCTTGTACACACTTGGAAGTACTTTCACAATATGCCAGCAGTCATTTTCCTTTCAGTTCTGTCCATTTCTAGAAGAAAGAAAGAAAGTTGGCATGTTGTGGAACTTGAATGCAGTATGTTTCCTCTGTCATACTGTTCCAGCAGTCAGGCAAAGATCACAGACTTTTTTCCCCCTCAGATGGCCATAAACCATTTTACATTAGAAGTTTTCAGGTAACTATCTGTCACTAAACCAACATACAAGCAGAATGATTTATCACAGTGAACAGAGCTGGCTCAAAAATATTCATGAGTTGGTGAACATTTAGAGCTTGATCTAAAAATGCTGCATGCAAGAGAAAAAGGAGAGCATTTAATAGAAACTTCAGGCTTTAATCTCTCTCGGTTTTACAGACATGCTAGCATATGGATTCACATGTGTCTGCCATGTGGTAGAGTTTGTACTTCTCAGAATCCAAAGCAAATAACATTTAAAGCTTTCTTTTTTAGGGGAAGGAAGGGACAAAACATTCACATACTAATAGCTCATATTTGAAGAGGAAAAAGCTCAGACTTCTTGATCCATATATATGGAGGGTGGTACCCATAGTTCCAACTGGGGATGTTTAAATGCACTCCCGTGTACCAGTACTGATGAAAGAGAGGTGAGGCCAATTAATGCTTCCCTGTGAAACCTTTGGGGCAGGAGATCTGGAGAGGGCAGGTGAGAGCTGAAAGTCAGTGGGCTGCTCCACTAAGGAGAGGGTAAGTGCCCATTGCTCCAAAGGGGAGCTGGGCAAGGGAAGGCATGCTACACCATCTGGAGAGGGTGGCCACAGCCCCATGCAGAGTTATCCCAAGCATCCTCTCTGACACCATGCAGGGCTGAGCTCCGTCAACTGGCAGAGAGTAACTGGCAAATCCCAGTCTGATACATGTATAAATATAGCAGTCAGCTCAGAGCAGGTGGACTCTTTGGCTTTCGGGCAGGATGGGCCTGATAGGTCTGGTTGCAGGACTGGTTGTTCTTTATTAAGAATTCATTTAGATCTATTTTTTTTTTTTTTAATGATTTATTATTTAAATGCTGCTTGTGCATTTCAGAAGCAGAAAACAAACCCCCATACACTCCAGTTCTGTCTAACAAGACATCAGACATAGAAAATGCACCTCATTTGATTACAGTTCACTATTCAAAAAATCCCAGACAATATATTTATTCCAAAATGAATTACCCTTAGGGATTTTTTTAGATTATAATGCTCAGGGTGTTCCTATATATACAGCAGAAGGGTTATTAAAAATAAATCAGATTCTTAATAATGGGATCACTCCCTTGAGGACAAGAGCTGAATGTCATTTGCCAGTTGAAGAATGAACTTTCTGTCAAAGTGGAGATTCACAAACTTTCTAACAAACGCAGTGAGACTCCTTCCTCCTCCTCCCTTTCAGGAGAGAAACCCTAGTTAGCTGCCAACAGGAGGTGTATTTAAACCCACAATAATGGCAGTGCAATGGTTGATAGGTGACAACCCCATCAGACCACTGCAACTGCGTGACAGCTGCCTGGGGTCAGCCACACACTGTAGGTATAGATAGATGCATTCTCCCGGCGGGACCCTGCAGACGGCCACATTCTTCCAGTCTTGTGCTATAGTCAGCTCACTTTCAGCAGCTTATATTGTAATCAACTACATTCTTATATTAATATGTTATAGCCCTTCCTCCTCAGGGCTGTGTGTTGCTCTGCCAAAGTCACTTGCTGTAGTCAATCAGACAGACACAGCCTAATAGGTGTGTGAAGGAGACAAAAATATTACTGGGGAGAAGCACACATGCTATGGACTGCTGTAGCATTATAACCTCATGATATTACCAGACCTCTGTCCTTTAAAATATAATAAGGAGTCAGATGGCATAACCATATGCTGATATCCATACATTTTCACTGAAGTCACTTTACTATCAAGGACCATGCTGCCAGTTCCCAGGGGCCTCTTCTCCATCTGATCGCTGGGGTCTCACACTTGATTTGTTGCTTGTCCCTAAGACATACCTCCCTTATTCACCTGCACACTGGTGGCTGTGTAGATGTCACCTGATGAGCAGCTGAGACCTCTTAAAGCTTCTCAGTACTTTTATATTAGCATCCTTCCCCTCCCCCCTGAATCCTGTTTCCCAGGTCTTGTTTTAATTACAGGAACTGTCATTGAAAGAAAGAAGAAAGTGGACAATTGTCTTTTCTAGGTAAAACCAAGTGAAAGGCCAGGATGTGGGAAAGCTACAAACTTCTCTGGTCTCCAGATTTTAATGAGTCTATTAGTATGAGGAAATGTGCAGAGTGCAGAGTGCTGACAAGCAGATATCATTCATTAGGTTGTCTTACTTTATATAGCAAGACATTACTTACAAAAAGCCAAGAGTTTTGGAATTAAGCTGTTCCTTTTTTTCCTTTATGAGTTTATAAATTAGTGGTGGATCATCTTTCAGACTGGAAGAGCTGTTGACAGGTTCATATTTTCCTGCATAACACTTCACATGCTCTAGAAGAACCCACAAAAGCCAAATGTCTACCAATGACAGCAATTATAACCTTGAGACACATCAGGTATTGCCTGAGATGCTGCTGCCTTTACACTGGTCTAATATAAGAGTTGCAGGAGTATGAGAGATTTGCTGGAACCAATATTGCTTCATTTGTCTGTTCCTAATTCACTTCCCACTAATACAGTTGGCTATTACTGTTTTGCCAACCATCATTATTTTCATCTGTGTTACATTTAGGTCATCACTTTCTTCCTTTGAGATGTCAACAGTACTAACTTGCATGACCTTGGCTGTTTCCTTCAGTAGACAATGCTGTACATCCTAATGAACTTATTTTATTTACCTTTTTTTAAAGACAAGAAGCTAGCCTATATGTTGCTACTGGTTTAGCACCAGATATATTTGTTACAGTATATAAATGGTAATATATTGAAATTTCAATATATAACATAATTGGTAACACTACCATACATAAGAATTACTGCAACTAAGGAATGATAGCTCTTTGAGTCAGCAATATACCTTTAGGACCACTATTTGCTGCCACATCTGTGTTCTCACCTTTGGGATGCTATGCCAGATATAAGCTGTCTTATCTATACAGTAACAAGACAAGATCATCATTATGTGTGATCATTAAAGGCTCCAAAGGCATTTCTTACACGAGTAAAGTGCTCGCATAGTGTCCAAATTCCTGTACAGGTAGCTGTAGTCTGCTTCCCTAAAATTTCTGTTACTTTAATAAAGAGTTTTATTGTTGTATGAAATTTCTGATGCTGCTAGTTAAAAACTGTTAAACAGTAGATGCATGTAAATAAAGCAGAGCCTTGTGTAGCGCATCACTTTTCAGAGAACCTGGAGATTCCATAGTGCTGAAAGGTGTTATCTAATTGTAAGCTCATTGTCACAAATAAAATAGTCTCCCCCTATTTACACACAGTGTAACCTTCTTGTTTTTACTGTAGCTGCACGTTGTGCAAATCAGAGTAGAATCTGGTTCATTAATTCTAATTCTGTTCTGGCTGGACAAACAGACAATGTGCCCAGACAGAATTGTCATTGCATATAAAAGAAGTGCTTTACATATTTTCAAAGTATCATTAAGATGCTTATTTGGGCTGCAGTCTAGGAGCATCTCAGAACACAACCCCAGTGACATTGCAGCTGTTGTGCTTGGACATTAAAAAGGCAATCTTTCCTTTCATTGTAATCATTTAAAAATTACCAGTCATGTGCAGACTCTTCGAGCCTGAGCCCATGTGAACCAGGATGGAAGTCAGGACATATCTCTCCATTGAAGTGTGCATACTTTGAATCATTCTGTGGACTTTGAGTGCCCAGCCACGCACACCAAGCAGTGGACTGTTAATTGAAATAACCTGAAATGGTTAATATCCGAGGCCTGCATTCATGATAGCAAGCACAGCATACATGGGAAAAGAGGTTTTTTAAGCCCTTCTGTATGTGTAATGTTGGAATGCCTTCTCTCAAGTGAAATGAGGCAACTCTTTGGCACTGTCAGCAGCAGGACAACCACCCCCACAGCCTTCTACTCTACAACAGCCCTTTGAATCTGCTGGAATAATGTAGTGGTTTATCTGTGATTCATTACAATGTGTGAGTGTGTCTGTGTTGGGGGGGGGGTGGGCAGGAATAACTTCTCTCTTCCTGCAAACAGCAATGCTGTGAGTGTTATGTTATGCTCCAAGCAGCATTCCCTTTCACCACATGCTGTATCTGTTGTTAAGTTTTGTCACCTTCCACAGTTTTGTCAGCCCTATTTTTGTTACAAAGTGGGGATCCCATTCTGATGTTGCTCCAAATCAGTGTTGCACAACTGTTGAACATGGCTGAGAACTGTGCTGTTCCTGGCAGTAAACCCCTTGTTGCCGTAAAGCCCCAGGAAAGGTGCTTCATGTTCTATCTTCATGTGTGGGCTTCTGGTTAAGAGATGTAGTACAGTGCACAGACATTGCTAAATTGTAAAAGAGTCGCTTGGGTTTTATTTTAACTCACACTGTCTTCAGAAGGTTTTGTTGTGTGGCCTATATAATGTATAATTTAGAAGTATATTAATTATAAAGACAAATATATTAGTATTTTATGTGGAAAAGCATATTAGAGGAAGACAATTCACATGATCAAGATATGAGCCCATGCATTACCTCACCTCAGATGGCAGAACTGTAACAACAGCTTGGTAATAACAGACGGTGAATCCTCAGGTTTCTGCAGTAAGAGAGGCTTCAGTCTCATGTACTGCATTGCCACCATGTCTCTCACAACATCCCTGTAGGCAAACTCAGGAAGTGTGGACAGAGAGGTGGACTGAGAATTGACTGAACAGTAGATACCAGGGGGTCATAGACAGTGGCCCAGGGTCTAGTTGGAAGCCTGTCACTAGTGGTGTCCCCCAAGGTTCAGTATTGTTTAACTCACTCAACAATGACCTGGATGAAGGGGCAGAGGTCTCCTCAGCAAGTTCCCCGATGACACAAGGCTGGGAGGAGTGGCCGATACCCCAGAGGGCTCTGCAGCCCTTCAGAGGGACCTCAACAGGTTGGAGAGATGGGCAGAGAGGACCAGTTTGAAATTAACAAAGGCAAATGCAGGGTCCTGCACCTGGGGAGGAATAACCCCAGGCACTGGTACAGGCTGGGGTGACTTGCTGGGAAGCAGCTCTGTGGAGAAGGACCTGGGAGCGCTGGTGGACAACAAGCTGTCCATGAGTTGGCAGTGTGTCCTTTTGGCTTAGAAGGGTGCATTAGGAAGGGTGCATTAGGAAGAACATTTCCAGCAGGTTGAGGGAGGGCTCCTCAGTACAAGAGAGACATGGAACTCCTAGACTGGGTCCAGCAGAGGCTACAAACACAATTAAAGGACTGGACCATCTCTCTTATGAGGAAAGGCTGAGGGAGCTGAGCCTATTCAGCCTCAAGAAGAGGTGACTGAGAGTGGATCTTATCAATGTATTTAAGTATCTGAAGGGAGGTTCTTAAGAGGATGGAGCCAGAGTTCTCTTGGTGGTGCCAAGCAGTAGGACAAGAGGCAAAGGGAAGAAACAGATACACAGGAGATTCCACTTCAGTTTGAGGAAGAACTTTACCATGCATGTCACCAAGCACAAGATTACCCGAAGAGGATGTGGATTCTCCCTCACTGGAGATATTAAAGAATGATCTGGACACAATCCTGTGCAATGTGCTCTGGAATGACTCTGCTGAAGTAGGGATGTATGCCAGATGACCACTGTGATCCCTTCCAACCCGACCCCTTCTGTGATTCTGTGACAGATTTAGAGGTAAATTTCGGTTTGGAATGACCATAGGAAGTCATTTAGTCCAATCTCTGCTTTACAGTTTTCTTTACCACTTACTATACAGAAAGTATATTCATGAAGGCAGAGTGGATCTGAAGTCGTTTCAGCATCAATTTGCTGTGAGTGGTGAGGTTTTGTCTCCCACAGTGATGCTTGGCAGTAGGTTAGTGGACAGTGGGTTAGTTGTTCCGCAGGAATCAGTAGCCTTTAAAAGAGCCACAGCACACAAACATCTTTGCAAATGACTGAACATAGAGATAACATTCTGGATATAAACATATGCATAGAAGCCTACTGGTATTAGGGAAAAAGTGTCAAGCATTATTCCAGGACAAGTTCTTCAGAAAGATAAGTGATGTTTTAGGTAGTGAACAACAGCACCTACAAAATCATTCCCTTTCTAACTGGCCTTCATGCAGCTGGACCTTTTTTCTGACATATGCATTTGTCTGAATGAATTATTTCAGTGTTTTTTTAAATATTTGCTGTGTTCAAGTAAGGATGCAAAAGTATTAATTGTGGGAACTGAAATCTAAGTATTGCAAAGAAAAAAATGTAGTGAATGTTATTGTAAGAAAAACTGACCTTTCAATTTTTTATTTTGTCATATATATAAGGTTTATTAGGCATCACAGAATAATGCTTAAAGTCCATAAGTCACAGCGAACATGCTGCTGTGCTAACTGGTTCAAAGAATTTCCACTTTTGCCCATTACATACACAGCATTTTTTTCTTTCTTCTTCACTGATCTTCAGTTGAGGAAACCCCTGTAGGATCTCTCTTGGATCACCCAAGAACATTGGAGAACAGTTCAGTCATGGGCACAGAGGTCTACAACTGGGCTGGTTGCTTTAATTTCCTGACAGCTGGTGCATGAGCCAACTAGGGAAGGTGCCCTGATGGACCTTAACATTTGTGAACAGAGAAGGACTAGTGGGTGATGTGATGGTTAGAGGCCATCTGGGGTACAGCAATCACAAAATGATAGAACTTTTGATTCTTGGAGAAGTAAGGAGGAGGGTTAGCAGAACTGCCACCTTGGCAGACTCTGACCTGTTTAGGAGTCTGGCTGACAAACTCCCTTGGAAAGCGGTCCTGAAGAGTAAAGGAGTCCAGGGAGCCTGGACATTCTTCAAGAAAATCCCACAGGTACGGGAGCAGGCCATCCCCACGTGCCAAAAGATGAGTCAGGGGGAAAGAAGATTGGCCTTCCTGAACAGAGAGCTTTAGCTGGAACTCAGGTAAAAAAAGAGAGTTTATGATCACTGGAAGAGGGGCAGGCAATTCAGGATGACTACAAGGATGTTGTGAGGTTCTGTAGGGAGAAAATTAGAAGGGCTGAAGCCCAACCAGAACTTAATCTGGTTAATGCTATAAAAAAAAATCAGAAATTTCTTTAAATATATGAGCAACAGATGGAAGGCTAAAGACAATCTCCATGGATTTTGGATGTAGGGGAAAACATAGTGACAAAGAATAAGGAAAAGGCTGAGGTAATAATGCCTTCTTTGCCTCAGTTTTTAACATAAAACCACTTGTTCTCAGGGTTAACCAGACCCCTTAGCTGGAAGACATAGATGGAGAGGAGAATGAAGCCCCATAATGCAAGTGGGAATAGTTAACCACTGCTACACCACTTAGACACACATGGGGCCCAATGGGATCCACCCAAGTGTACAGAGGGAGCTGGTGGAAGTGCTCACCTTCAACCATTTGTAAGCAAACCTGGTCAGCTGGGGAGGTTGCAGTTAACTGGAGCTTAGAAAATGTGATGCCCATCTACAAGAAGTGATGGAAGGAGAATGTGGGGAACTACAGGCCTGTTAGCCTGACCTAGGTACTGAGGAATGTCATGATGAAGATCATCCTGAGTGTCATCTTGTGGCACATGCAGGACAACCAGGTGATCAGGCCCAGCTAGCATGGGTTTATGAAAGGCAGCTCCTGCTTGACCAGCCTGATCTCCTTCTATGACAAGGTGATCAGTGGATGAGGAAGAGGCTGTGGGTGATGTGGACTTTAGTCAAGCCTTTGACACTGTTTCCCAGAGCATTTTCCCAGAGAAACTGGCTGCTCAAGGCTCAGATGAGTGCACTGTTCACTGGGTAAAATCTGGCTGGACAGCTGGACTTAGCGAGAGGTAGTGAATGAAGTCAAACCCAGCTGGTGGCCAGCTGCAAGCAGGCATGATGGTGTTGGTGCCATATGTCTCTGTGATGAGGAATTTGGACTGCACTAACTGTTGTTAATGGGAAAAAAGGTGGCTGGACACATTGCCTCTTCCCCAGGGAAACCCTCCCATGGTTCTCTTCCCCTACAGCAATGGTGACCATTACTGCTTTCAGGGAGCTACTTAGCATTTGACTGCCTAGACATAGTTTTGGTCTTTCTGGAGACAACAAAAGGTTTTCTTCTGTAACTAAAAAAAATTCCATGTGCAAGTAATATCTGATCAATGACATATGTCTGCAGAGGCCTGTTGTTTTTTGTCTGGTGTTTCGCTTACTGATTTAAAGTCAAATTCTGCAACTTTATATCAACACAAGCCCATTGTCTCCGGAGATTGAGAACAGAGTTTGGCACTGTCAGAGAAGGCTACCACAAACCATGTAACTCCAGTATATGTATGATGTGCAACTTGTAACCTTGTTCACTGCAGCATAAGTGGTTTGTAGATCTCTTATGAAGACATGGTAAAGAATTCCAGCACTGCATCTGAAATTCATTCTATTTTAAATTGCCCTCCTGCATATGCAAACAGCTGAGTTTCCCTTGCCCACTTCTGTATAAAAAATGACTGTGGTATAAATAACCTTCAATACTTTGTAGATTGAGTGTGGTGGTCAAGTGAAAGGTCAGAATGAGGCTGAGAGAAAACACCAGCCAAACAAGATAAAGAACACCTACACAAAAGCTGTATGGTTAAAAAAACCCAAAACCAGTTAATTCCATTCTGCGTTGTCAACTACTCTTCCTTAAAGAAGGAAGTGACATGTGAATTCCAAACTTGGACTGCAGATTTAGAAGATTTCCAGTTAGGAACTATTATTTTGAAATATCAGTGCATGATGCTTTTTTCAACCAAAGTGGTTTCAAAGAGTTCAAACTCCAAAGTAGCATTTTGTGTGTATTTTAAACATCTGTGCTGTTTATTAGAAATGGCATCAGATTTTGGCAATCCAATCTTTTTTCTTTTCTTTTTTTCTTTTTTTTTTTGGTAGAGCATGAAAGAGTTGCACCACTCTTTTTTCAGTGCAGTTGTTGGGGTCTAGGGATTTTCTAAAATTGCGAGTAGAATATAATCCTGGAAGTAATTTATCCTAGCTTTTTTTTCAAAAGGGCAAGGAAACAAAGGAGGAGAAAAAGGTATAAGATATGTTCCTGATTTGTGCAACATTACACACAGTGCAGAAAATGTTTGCCACTTCAGTTCTACTGCCAGTTTCCCATTTTCTTAGGGCAAAATTTTAATTGTGTTTAAAAAAATAGCTGATTTATAATAACAATTACTGTAATATTGCCAACAGTGATTTTTGAGTAGATTTAAAAAAATTCTATCTTAAGCTTTTGCTTTTCAGTTGAAGTAATAGTAAAGAGAGAGGGAAGATATTGTTCTTAAATTACCATTAATTTAAAGCTGGAAAGCCTCATTAGGTGAAGTTTAGTTCTATCTGCAGTAGAAAGTGCTATACATGCTGTTCATGAAAGTGAGAGACAAACAGCTTGTTATACAAAGACAAGACTCATAAGCAAATCAGAAATGGATATGAAAACTGGCTTTACTCTCTTCTTTGTAGTGCCTACAGCTTAAATACTGTCCTTTTCTTGAAAAATAAGACACAAACCAAATAGTATCTGCAGAACATGTCAACACTTCTAATGAAGTTTTGTGTGTTTTATGCATGCATTTTGCAGAAGCTAGAAGAATCCTCTACAGGATATTTAATCCCAGTATTTCCAGTGGATCAGACTGATACCACCTCTGCATAAAGTCTCGCTTATTGTACACTTTGAAACATTTTTTATTTCTCTATATAACCCACTTGCCCATTCCTTACGCCTTAACTGCACTGTGAGGGTGCATTGTAGCCTTCCCTTCATTTGAATAAATGAAGCTCTTTGAGCTGAAGAAGCATTAGCACTTCTCAGGTCCTCGGCTTCTGGCATAACCAGCCTGGGGAAGCCTCCTGTGGTATGTGCAGCTCAGGAACCAAGGCCCTGGGAACAGCTGTCCCCTCATGAATCATTCATGGGGGGAGCTGTGATGATGAATGATCAGCTGCAAACAATGCATAACATTTAGAGAAAATAAAGGCATTTCACTGTAATTTCATTTCTTCCCCAGAGGTGGGGCAGAGCCCCAGGTGTCTTCATAGAGGGATAACTTTAGTTAAGGAGGAACTTTTAGGTCCTGGAAACAGTTTTCCAATGACCCCACAGGTCTTCTCAAGACCCCTTCCCAAAATGAGGAGGCAAAATATTAGTGATGATAAGGTAAGATATTAGGTATGGATTAGAAAACAGAAACATTTTTCCTGCTTTTAACTTTTGCTGTATTCCCAGATTTTGGAAAATTCATGAAAAATAAATGGGTGACTATTTTCTGGCTGGCTGGGGAATGCCAAGTCACATGTTGTTGCTCCTGCTCTTTGACTGGCTGCCTTCTATAGCTAATCAACACAGTGTCATTTTGAAATTCACATCTGGGAACTCTTTGAGCTAAATATGCACTTTTCATAAGCTCTGGCAACTGTAAAGCACCAAATGCTTGAATATTCAAGGAAAATAAACACACATGCTAAGAACGTGACAAAATGGAAATCTGTGTCAAGTTTGAAAGAACAATCTAGGATATCCTCTGCTCTCTGCTCCCTGCTCTCCACTCAGCTGTGCTCAGTAGCAGGCGTAGATGGCAGAAATGTGTGTCCCTTATGTAAGATGTGCTCACAATGCCCCTGAACTTTTGGCATCAGTTCAGAATGTAGTTAACTGGATCGTGCCAGTTTAAATATATCTGGTCATTTTCCAGTACACTGCTCAGCTGTCTACCTTTCAGCACCCTTGCTGGCATCTCAGTAAGCTCAATCTGCATTTCTGTGTTTGTTAATGCTACTGGGTTCTCTAGTGGGAAACAGGATATTATTATGTTGAGAGCGAGGGACTGGGAAACATGAGATCTGGAGTAATTTTTGGTGCCTATTATGATTTCCTGCAAACTTCTGGAGACATTCTTCTGGCTTTTAGTATTTAAAGAAGATTCACAGACCCCTGTCTAACGAAGCACAGTTCTAGTTTTGATTATGTGAGTAGTCACATAGCAGTTAGAGGAATCAGGCTTTGATTTCCTTAGAGTTCAGTTTACTGCATGTATTTCACACTATCTCAGGATACTGAAGTACAACAGTATTTGGAGACTATCAGGAGGAGTCATACAGTCATGGGTCAAAATGACATGCTTAACATTTCTAAAAAATCTGCAGACTTTGATATTGTTTGTTATTACTTGTAGCAGAGAAAATAAGGTCCTTCTGAGTGAAAGAAATATTCTCAGGACCTGTTGCTGACTACATCAGGCTAATTCCTCATCCTGTCCGATGGCCCCATGAAAGACATTATTCTTTGCTTATATCCATTTTTCCCTTTTTTACTATATTCCAGTGTGATTGTATGGAGACAAGCACAAAGGCTGTGACAATGATGCCACGAAGATTTTTTGCCTTTTATTTTATACCCCTATTTTACCTTTTTACAGCTTCTGTATTCTTAGTGCTTTTTGCCTACATTCTTGGACTTGTTTGTCAAGCTAGGAGACGAAACATTTTAGAAGCTTCGTAGGTAGGGGTTAGTGTGTCCCAGACCCCAAGGTCCTCTCCAGACCACATTCTGTAAACTAAGATAGAACTATCCAGGGGAAGGCTCCTTAGTGGGGGGTGGGGGGTGGGGCTCATTCAAGCTTTTCACTAGGGAAGTTTTGATAGGTAGGCTAATTAGTAAGACCTATAATGTTATACCAGATCTTTTGGGGGTGTGCATTGTGGTGTGCATTTCAGCTCATTCCACCTGGACGTGGTGCACCTAAGGATCCTTAAAATAAATACCAAGGTAAAATCCCTTTTCCCCCTTCTAACTGCGTTTGACTCTTAATTTTAAGACCAGGAAAAGGCATCAGCAAGGGTGGTCTTCAGTGATACAAGTGAAACGTAAAAGTCACTGCCTGCAAAATTTCTCTGTCCTGTGGAGAAAAATTCAAGTACTAACCTGCTTGGACCATCTCCAGTTCAGCTCTTCTACTGTTCTTGAAAAGGTAATAAATAAGGTTCATTAATAATAATCATAAAGTACAAGACAAACATGGCACTGATGGAAATAGTTAAACCCAAATTCCTTGCTGTGCCTGAATTGAAGTGCCCGTCATGCCTTAACATGTTCTGAAATTAAGCTGAATAACTTAATTTCTAGTTGTGAATTCCATGGATCCTCCTTGTATACTGCAAAAAGCCAAATCAGAAGATTAAAAAGAACAGTGTCAATTGTTTGGGGAAGTCATTGTTTGTCCACATTTAGCAAGAGAGGGACACCATTTGGCAGCATGGGGTGCCACCGCCTTGGTTCCAGCTAATGATCACTGTGAATTGAGCTGTAAGGAGAGCTGCCCATTGACCAGCATTGATCGCTGTCCTCGACAGGTGCTAATGTTCAGAGGGCAGATCACAGCTGCTTGCACAGAGTTCCCATTATCCTTTGCTGGGTATTGATTCCCCCTGTGGGATGTTTCCTCCCTAACTGTGTTAATTTTCAGACCACGTATTTGCATTGGTCTGTCCTGAGAGGGGCAAGCAGAGGTACCTTGGCTATGTTTAATGACCTTCACGTTCTTCTGCTCCCCCCCTCTCTTACCAATCTCTCAAGTCTTTAGAGACCATGTCTGTTGGGATCCAAGTTTCCTTTAATTATGGTGCACATTAAGGGACAGGCTTTATGAAGAATAGCAGTACTGCTCTTGTAATTGCTTCAGGTGCACTCAAAAATTAATCAGAAAGTACACAATGGAGTTTTTGTCTTGGTGTGCTTTATTTTGAATCCTTTCTAAGTCTGAAGACTTGCTGCCTGTGTGTAGAGCTCACACAAGTATAACAAGGAAAGGAAGGGGAAGTAGTTCTTGAAGCCGACAGGGCAGGGACTGCTGTGTCCCTTCAGCACTATTTTTGTGCAGCACACAATTAATTAGCTGATGGACCTCAGTTACCATCAAACCAGAATGGTATTATAATACATTCATTTTACATTGGAATAAATATCTTTCAGAGTTGATTTTATGGATTTGTCTTTCTGTAGATGTCTGCACAGTGCTTAGAGCTGTGCTGGGATCTTGCCGAGTCTTCGTACTACATAAAACTGCTTATAAGAATCATGCCTTAGCTCCCTACTTCAATAAGCCAAAGAAGTCTAATCCAGAATTTTTTCAGAGAAGGGAGTAATAGTGTATGACAGAAAAAATATTCATCCACTGAGGATTTTTCTTGTTTTGGCAAATATAACCACGTCAGTGCAAACGTTGTCTTCACATATGAAGAAACATTATTAATTTAATTAATAAATTATTAATTTATTAAACATTATTAATTTATTAACATTATTAATTTATTAAACATTATTAATTTATTAAACATTATTAATTAAATTTAATTAATTAATTAAAACAATTAATTTAGGTCCTCTGAACAAATTACACTTTTGCACAAATAAACAGACACCAGTTTCCAAGCCTTCCTTAAAGCATCTTTGTTTTCTGTGGTCTGCATAGAAAAGAGAGGGTACATCTGAACCTAGTTAGCCCCAGGGCTGAAATAGTTATGTTGTGGTGTTTCTGTGATCAATAACAACCAAAAGATGTATGTAATTACCTTCAGCTCCCCAGTTTAAATGGCCAGGTAGTCATTTATAGCTGAATATCAGGGTGGGTCCAACACTTGGATTAAAACCTCTGTAACCATTCTGACAAAATTTGTGAGTTCCTTGTGGTGTCAACAAATGTAGCATTATTATAAAAGAAACTCTTCTTTCAGCTTCAGGGTACCAGAGTGGCTACTTCACCCTGGAAGCATGAAGTCCCAAAGACTGTATTCCACCATTAGGAATTTTTTTCTTTTTCTACAACGTGTTTCCCATACTCTATGTGCATGGCTTTGGAATGGTGTAGTCTACAGACATGAATTTTGGGTTACCCTTTTTAACTCTGTCAGGTTCACAGTCCACCTTACAAAAATGATGCATGTGTGGGTGGATTAAAAAAGCATTTGAAAATACACAAAATAATATATAATTGAAAAGAAAATAGTACGGGATTTCAGCAGCATCTGAAGAGCAGGGAGAGGATATGTTCCTCTTTTCATTTTTCTGCTGCTGAAGTTGCTTTACCTTAATGCACAAGGGTTTCTGCTCATCTTGGTTTCCCAGGACTGCAATTGCTTCTGTGGTTGCTGGAGTGAGTAGCTTGTGCTGCAGTGCATGCAGGATTGAAAGAGATGGTTTAATCCTCGGTTGCAGCACATCAGCTCATTTAAGCAGCCGTAGTGATGCAAGTGTGGACAAGGGTACAAGTCATCTCATTAACTGATAACTGCTGTATGTTGGAGAGTGCAGACTTAAGCTACTCCTGAAATGAAAAAAGCCATCTGTTTAAGATCAGCTGGGACATCAAATTTAAAAAGTAAGAGGACAAAAAAGGAGAAAATCCCAGCCCAACAGAGAGCCTGAGTCTGCTCTTGCTAACGCTTGAATAACTCAAGAGAAATGAACAGAAATTAACACAGTGAAGGCAGTGTAACAGCAGTAAAAACAAGATCAGAATGTGTGCCCATAGGAGACATCATATGTGAACTTTGTACAAAGAAGATGAGTGGGAAGAGAAATGTTGGTAGGGAATGGGTAAAGACAAGGAATATTTATTACCTGCTTACTGCAATGCTTTTCTCCCTTCATGGAATGAGAAATGTGAAAATTTTTCCTATTATTTGTCATACTTTGAACAGTTGCTTCCCAATGTGTTCAAAAGGAAACATTTCAGTTTTCTTAACTGGGTTTGCTTTGTGGGACTGACTCCTCTCTACACAAGAAGGGTACAGATCTGGTACTGCTCATTTGGGACCCACAGAATTGCATTGATGTAAGGGAAGGGAAGTGGAGAAACTTAGGTTCTATGGCTGGAATAGAAACTCATGAGTTAAAAAATAATTATTGGGGGGAGGGGGATTAGAAAAGCAAAAAAATAAATTAGAGAGTTGAGAATTCAAAGAGGCAGGTGAAGCTGAGAGACAGAGCTTTATTGAAGGGGGTGGTGAGATAGTGCTCTGTGTAAGACAAGAGTTAGCTGAAAGAGAAAAAAATAATTAAATTCAAATAGAAAGCTAATTAAAAAAATAAGAGGGAGAAAAGAATACATTAAAAATGGAAAAAGGAAATAGAAGGAAATATGAAATAAGGAAATGCAAGTACTGAGAGGTAAGAGATGAAGAAAAATATCTTTATCTAAAGCAATTTTACAAAATAAAAAGCAGCAGCAATTTTATAAAAGTCTTTACCTTTGGATTGACAACTACCCTAAAAGATCTCTAAGAAAAGCAATTCAATTCAAATTTGATTCTACTTAATTAAGACACCAAAGTAGATTACTGAGTTGGGCAGCAATTCAATGCAGTTGTAGTAGAGTTGTCAATCAGTACAACTGCAATCCAAATTAGATAAAAAAAAAAAAACAAAAAAACAAAAAAACAACCCCAAAAAAAAACGCAAAAAGAAAAATAAAGAGCTTGATCTTATTTCTCATTGACTTCAATGGGACAGGAAGAAACCATTGTAAAGAAAAAACCCATTACTGGGAAAGAGAGAAAATGACAGAGGTTAAAGTCAAAGAGATGATTTGGGCTACAAACCATGATATGAAGATGGAAAGTGAGAGCTTCCCTCATACCCGGCCCTTGCTGGTTTCTGGTCTGTTCTGGTATGCTGTCTCTATTTCAAGTGGAAAGCTGAGGATGGGGCTGTGTTTTCATAAATTTATAAAATATCCTGAGTTGGAAGGGACTCACAAGGATCACTGAGTCCAACTCTTTATTCCACACAAGGAAACCAGAAAGTTAAATCAGGTGTCCAAGTGGATTGTTCAAATGCTGCTTGAATATCCAGTGGGCCTGGGGCGATGACCTATTCCCTGGGGAGTTTCTTTCAGTGCTAGATCTCCCTCTCAGGAAAGAACCTTTTCCTCATATCCAGTCCAAACTTCATCTGATGCAGCTTTAAGCCACTCCCTTGTGTCCTATTACCAGACACCAGGTAAAAGCGATCAGCATCTCCCTCTCTGCTCCCCACCTTGAGGTTGTTGCAGACAGCGATGTGGTCACCGCTCAGTCTCGTCTTTTCTAAGCTGAACAAACCTAGGATCCTCAGCCAATCCTCGTAAGTCATGTCCAACTGTCCTTTCTGTATCTTTGTTGCCCTCCTTTGGGCACTTACTAAAATTTTCATATCCTTGTGATATTGTGAAGTCCAAAACCACACACAGTACTCGAGGTGAGGCCTCAGCAATGATGAGTGTAATGGGACAATCACTTTAGATCAGTTAGCTTCATCATCCTCGAGGCACTCCAAGTATATGGTTGGTCCTTTTGACTGCACATTGTTGACTCAAATTGAGTTTATCATCAATCAAAAGCCTCAGATCTCCTCCTGCAGGGCTGCACTCCAGCCTCTCATTCCCTAATCTAAATGTGCATCAATTTCTCTCTTCAAGGCAACCAGCATGGATAGGATAGTGAGGGAAAACAGGTCTTCCCTCAGCACACACAGGAAAGAGGTCTGACTATCACTGCTTTAGAGCAGTGATGCTGAGCGCAAAACTTCCTCTAGCTACTTCAAAGATGGTGCAGCTTACTCACCTCCCCTATTCCAAGCATTTCCTGAAGATGCAATATAATGCCTCAACATTAAAGGGACAAAGTCTTGCAAATTCTTGAACATGCAAGTTATTATCCATGGATTAAAAAGGAAATAGTCACCTACAAAACATGTCATATACTGATGTTCCTACTGCTTGCAGCAGTAATGGGTCTGTAAAGCAGCCTCTAGCCAGGATGCTGCCTATGGCTCAGGCTGCTGGAGAAATTTGCCGTGCGCAGGTCATATCTTCTGTGTGTGCATCAGTTTAACACCAGGGAATAAAGTTGCTCTTTTTCTTCTTCACAAAGTTGTTGTGAGAATAAACCTGGGACATTTTAGGATGGAGTGATAAATGAAGCTATTCCTTCTCGTGGCATAGCCACACAGTAAATGTCTCTATCTTTGTCCAGTATCTTTTGGAAAAATCTTGCTCTTGTGCAGATGGATATAACATGGGCCATGTCTTAAAACGTCCTGTTAGTCATTAGCTGCAGCTGCAGAGCTTTGGTCTTTGGCCCCTGCTAGCCTGGGGAAGAAGGGGCACCCTGTAATGCTCAGGTACAGAGGTGTGGGAGAGGCTGTGCTGCTCAGGGGCAGAGGTGTGGGAGAGGCCGTGCTGCTCAGGGGGAGGGGGGTCCAGGTGTAATTCAGGATGGTAAATAGCCCAATGAGTTTAACAGCACTGTTTAATGACATCGTTACCATACTACACAAACTCCCATTGAAATTAATGGTATTTCACATAATAAAGTACTGTGCAAATACTCAGTTATGTAGAACATTAATGTGCCTTTAAAAAGGTCATAAAACCAGAAAATCAATTTAGTTTCTGTAGTTATATTTGAAGTGGGGGCTCATAATAGAAACACCAGCACACCTAGAGATGGAAGTCCTCAGCTCCGGAGGCTTGTAGTCATTTGTTCCCCGTCACTTTAATCCAGTTAGAGATTTTGAAATAAGAATTCTTTCCTCTCTGTTTTCTTTTTTTTGCCTGTCAGATAGAGTTTCCCCTTGGGTTTCTCCAGTGCAACAGACAACATAAATCTATGGTTTTTTTTGTTTTCCTGTGTATATGCCTGACTTGCAAGTGATGCTAGCAATGAAGTATATTTTGCTGTTGACTGAATTGGAAAACACAAAATGAAACATTTGTTCTCATCCAAAACAACATTTTTTTTTTTGTTCCCTCCACTAAACACAACACCAACTCTTTAGACTTCACAAATTTAAATATGTTTTCCTAGAAATCACTATTGGCAAGCATGTGAGCGCACTATTTTACATTTCAAGTAGACAGGGTGGCATGGATATATTTATTAATACTATCTCAGAGGTCTCAGTTCAGGTTTTCTTTTACTCCTTACTTACTAGCACAAGATAAATGTGATAAATCCTATATACATTTCTTTGCCTTTTCCTTATTCCCCTGGTACATCATTTAGGCTGGAAGCAGGTACTCTTGCTTCTGTTTAGATATTTCTCTTGCCGTTTTCTGAACAAGACAGTGTTTCCACATCTTGAGCTGATCCATTAGCTAAGTCAGATCCTCCCTATCACATGGATGTACGTTTCTTTGTCCTATGAGTTTTTGACCCTTCTCCTTCATTGCCTTTGTGTATGTCTCTCAAATCCTTTTGGGATTTTTTTTTTTATTCCTCATTTCTCTTGACAGGCAATAAAAGCTGGTTCATCAGTCAATCCCTTCAGCCAAAATTGGTAAAATCATGGCTGTTTAGATTAGCATTTCCTCAGATTTCCTCATATTGTGAGAACTCATGAGCTGAATTCAAAGAAACATTTCAGAGCCCACCAATTTGCCGTGTAATTTCATCAGTGAACAGTTTGTCAGTTTTACTGGGGCAGAGTCACCAACTCTTCACAGGAGGCACCACCACAACATATTTCATGCCCTCATCCATGGAAGTTTTTTAACAGAAAACTGAGAACTTTAGTCTCTATAATGAGAGAAGCTGATGTCAAAGGAAGTGGGACTTGCAGAATTATTAAATTACATATACCACTATCTATATGCAGATACAATTAGATATATGAAGACTGAGAGTGGGAATGTGTCATTTCTGTGACAGGGCACATATCCGTGATGCAACACACCCGTCCCAGAAAGCTGGACTGTTGCACAAATCTGCCCTGTAGCCTTGTGAGACAATTAATTCCTGACACACATAACTGGAAGACAAATAGCAAGATCTGAAGAATTGCATAAGGTGCACTGAGTGCTCAGAAATGCTCCCAGCAGAGCAGGTAGTGATCCTCCGTGCTTTGTTTGAGTCTAAAGCTCTAGCACAGGACTATTGTATTACTCTATTTTCAGTTCTATAATCATCACCCCAGACAACCTAAATTTGCATAAAATCAAAGGCAGAGACAGGAAGGGTATTACAACAGAGAGGAAAAACAGACTGTTGGGAATTGAGGAGAAGGGGGTTAATGCAGGAATTGAAACAGTCAATGGAGACTGAAAAATTGTTGAGGGAAGAAGCATCTAAGTTAAACTTTCCCTTGCATTAATTACAAATATAGGTACATAAAGTCCACTGTTCCTATGGTATGGGTCTGAGGCTTTTTGTTTGGTTGGTTGTTTTTACTTTATTTTAATTTTATTTTATGAATAATCTGAAACATATATTTATGAAGATATATTTATTTTTTTAACCTGAGCTCAGCTGAGTAGGAGTCAGTACAAGCAACCAGGATACTGCTAAGATTATTTGATATCCCCAAGGAATTTGGGAAATGCCATGCATCCAGGACCTCACTAAAGGTCTGGGGAAATGTGCTTGCATTCCAATTCTGATAATAGGTTTATGTAGTCTCCTTCAAAGTATATGATCAGTGTCTCCCAGGCCTGTATCCAGAACTCCAATCATAATTGTGCAACTAAAGAAAGGCAACTTTATTCTACAGGGAAAATTTTCAGGTGTCCTTTGGCAGTGGTAAGAACTGGACTTTGGTTGCTTTTAAATGAAACTGAATGCTGGGAAATAGGGACATGAAGTTTTCTGTATCTTCTGGGAAGAACAAATTCTCTTGTTCTGCTGGAACATATTGATGCTCATTTTTAGCATCTTTGCCACATTAGACATTAGAATCTGAGTTGAACCTTGTAGTTCAAAGGAGTTTTCCATTTTTTATTACTGAACTTCAAGACAAAGACTACTTTGTTTAGCACTTTTGATTTTTTAATGTTTTAATTACATTTTGCATTCTTAATTCATTTCACATATAAAGCTCACCATAGGTTAACTTGGAGTTTCTCAGTTTTTTTCTGTTTTTCTCCTGGGATTCCATGACAACTGCTCTTTTATCAGTTAAATACTACTAATTCAGATGCTCAGACTAGGATCAGTCACAAAATCTTCCACTGCTTTGCTTCTTTTTTTCTTTTCCACCTCAGATCCCAAACAAGTTTTACATACTTTCTTTCACTGAACATGCTACTTACTCCTGCAGTAAGTCTGCTCTTCCTGACTTCACTGAAAACTTTAAAAATTGTCAAGTGCATCAGGGCTTGGACTTGATCAAGTTAAGATAACCTGGGTGTTCTTCTTCTCATTGGCACCTGGTGCTTTCCAAAAGCAAATGCACTGTTTAAAAGTCACTTGTTTTCATGTTTCTGAGTGAGTTTCAGCTCTGTGGAAACTCTTAGTTTGGTGTTTTTCTTTCAGAGGATTTTGACTTCTTATTACGTCTATTGCCTTGCAGTAGTCAATAAGAGCTTTGGGCCTGAATAATTTAAACTCTTATTCGGGCACAGGATAGTAAATCCTTCTGGTTAACAGAAGAAAAGCCACAAAGATATCCTTTTGCCTGGGTTTTCCAGTGTCTGGAGTAAAAAGTACAAAGTTACAAACACATTTGGTCTTGTAGGAATGAGAAAATTTTCCTGCCCATAAGGCTGGTAAAGGTTGGGAAGAAAACTGCACTCAGTAAAGGAAATTATAGCAATCTGCCTGAACTGTAGCCCTGTAGTGTTAGGTGGGAGTTCACGATCAGCATGCTCCCAGGTTCCAGCTAGCCCACCTATTTCATCTAGAGCTATGAGGAATGGAAGTAGTGATGGCTTTTAAAAGGAAAGAAGTGCTGGTAGAACTTACTCTCAAGGTTAAAAAATGTGCAAGTTCTTAGAATCCTTTAAACCAAGTTATAATCATGATAACACCATTCATCATAGCAATGCCTCCCCCTCCCCCCAATCAAACCAGCCCCTTTAAACACAACTCTTCCTGCTATATAAAGTTATTCAATGAAAGATTTTATTACTGCTGTCTGTACTATTTTTTCAGGGAGCTACCATAATAGAAATCAACGCAGCAAAATCAGTAATAATCACACATGTTTCATATTGGTTCCCATGTGGAAAACATTTCAAAGGTGTCAGTGCCTGGAAAACCTGATGGTTTCATTGAATACCAGAATGAAACTCCTAGGCAAACCCTGAGGAGAGATTAACACTTGGAAGTATAAAATTCAGGTAGTAATGAGAAGCCAGGTGTTCACTGTCAAGGATTCCAAGTTTCCCTAATTATGGGCAAGTATCTGACTTTAACTGCCTTTCTCAGGTGAGCTAGTAATCCTTTGTTGACAAAGATTTATAAAGAGAAAAAAATAACAACAGGAAAAGAAAAGAAATATGCCTCTGTTTGCTGCTATGGAGAAAATATTACACAAGCAGCCCTATTTCTAACTAAATTAAGATGAGAGAGGGAGTTGGAAGTCATGTTGCACCCACAGTGATCATTCTGCAAATTGCAATATGGATCTAGAATTTCATGTTAATTACATTTTATTTGAAAAGTGCTGCACTACCCAGTATTTTCCAAAGCAGTGGAGGCTTGATTCTGCTCTCAATTATGTAGGTGTAAAGTGGAGTATCTCCAGTGAAGCTAATGAAGTTAGAGTAGTTTAACACTGAAATGAGGAAGATTACAATAAGGCCCTAGAGTCTGCAATATTGCTACTGCAGTTAATGATCATTACTGCAGAATGCTGTAGTCTGGTAATTATTTCGTTCATGCAGGTAGAAAAATACACAAAACTGGCACTGATTGTGTCTGTAAGAGAAATAGTCCAAAATTTTCCAACCTAATATTGTCTCTCCAAATTGCATTTCATATTCCTTTTTGTGTGCATTGTGGTTCTGTGCAGAGGGCAGTGTGTTTGGATTTTGAGTAGGCTGATTTAAAAGGCTGCATGGAAACTGAGTATCAAAGTAACAAAACTGTGCCTTTTACTTCAGGCTGCTCTGATGTCTATAGCCATTATGTGGAAACCCCATTATTTTCGCTTCTTTTGGAGTGTCTTAATACACTTTAAAATACAACACCTTAGCCAGTCCTAGTTCAAACCGCTTTCCAAGTCTTGGTTTACCAACCTCAGTGTTAAATGCCACCCAGGCTTTCCTGAGCACCATGTGTGGGTGTGTTCAGGACAAAAAGTCGACCCAAATTTTTGCTCCTGGAATATTGAGTGGAGCAGGCCACAGTGAGACTTTGTGCTGATAGCCCAGGGCAACAGTGGGTATGTTGGGTTCATCTCTGCCTGGGCAGCTGAGGACACAGAAGCTACACCTAACCTGGGTTAGCAGTGTATGCTCAAGCATTGATATGTGATTTTCCACACATAAACTGCCAGCAAGGTCCCTGTAATGTATTTAACCAGCATATAGCTAGAGATGGATGAAACAGAACATGTAACAAGAATTATCCCTAAAAAGCAGTCAGGATATGGCCATCCTGTACAGGTATTGACTATGTTAGAATGAGGGCTGGGCCATGCCTAAGGAAAGAACTCTAGTCTGAAAAAGATCTCCAGTTTGCTCATATGTGCAGAGCTGTAGCATAACACAGATGCAGCTGGAGTAGAGAAAGGTCATTAACAATGCATTTTACTTTTTCCTTGGAGCCCTGTAGAGCAAAACTCAGGTACAAGCCTGGTAGCCCTGGGGTAACCCAGTGGCTACCATTGAAGAGCTAAGATCTCAAATTTTATGCTTTAGGGCAAAAGGATGCTCCACATGGACAGGTCTGGATGCTCTGTACCTGGTGATAACATCCAGCTGGCCCACTGCCTGAGCAACTCTGAGCCACCAGCCCAAATGTGTTACCTAGAGAGGTCCTGGCATTAGGGGAGCAAGGGTGCAGATGAAAGAATTGATGTGAGTTAAAGGTCTCAGGATATGGACTTTTGCCTGTTCCTGGGACTGACCAGGTGAGATACAAGTTCATGCAGCCTTGGAGTAAGTGGTGTGAATGTAAAAAACTGGACTAAGGCACCTATCATTTTAAATCATACTTCAACACAGTCTAAGCTATATCCACTGCCAACCTCTTTGTTAGTCTAACTAACAAAGTCTAGCTAATCTGGATTATTTATTACCCATATATTAATATATTTATTTTTAAGAGGGCTATTTTTTGTGAGTGATTTCTTAAAACCTCCCACGCTAACCTGTTTTCTCCAGCCAGGTACACAACCTTAGCATCAATATTTATAATGAATTTTGAGCATATGACAACATACCAATGACAAGAGGACAACAGATAATTTGAAAAGATGTTATTAAAAGATTACTATCTTCAGATAATCTGTTTTCAGCAATAGTGCAGTCCAGGTGTAGCAGGTTTCATAATAATGCTAACATCCACTACATTTGGAAGGGAAGTTTTCAAAGGTATAAGAAGTGAAAAGGCCCCCTGATCAATTTGGCTGGGAGAAGGAAGGCTGTCTTTATGTGTCTTTTAGGTTCCTGGAGATTTCCCACCTTCGTACTTTACACTGGGGATGGCAAGTCCAGAAATTGTTCCGTAGCTGTGCTTTGACAGGCGCACTTCTGCCATTCTGTGTTTGGAGGTGTTGAAATGCTGCTGACTTGTTTGTCACAATATTATTCCTAATGCCTTTTAAAAATTACTGTGTGTTGTCTGCTCTTTCTTCTCTCTCAAGTGATGGTGAATTAGAGGAGAAGCATGGAAATGAGGTGGAATTGCCTTTGCAAACAGCTTTGTTAGGAGGCAGGCAGGGACTGTGACGGTTTTACATCACAAGGCTTGCTCCTTTTTATTTGCCTTTCTCTGAATGTAAATGTACTACTTCACCTCTCCCCAAAGAGAAAGACAACACAAAATCTCATCAGGCAAAGGGTTATGAATCTCTTCTCATTAGGCACTCAAGTACCTGAGAACTGAATTCTGAGAGGCTCCTCCTGAAAGGGTAGCCAGCTTTATCTGTGAGATAAAATGCAACTTTTCTTCAGGAAGGACATCACAGTTCATCTCAGAAGCACAAGCTGGAAGAGGCATAATGCACATGTTCATCATGTAATCTATCTCCTAGGATGCACAACTTGAAAAGAGTTCATATGTCACTGCAATATGTCCCCTTGTTTATCTTCCAGACAGACTGCATGTATCATGTTGATAAATTGGGCAATGCACAGGGCCAGTTCCCTCCTACTGAGGTGAGTGGGAACTGCATGGTGCCTGATACCAAAGCTAGGGAGTTATTCAGATTGACTATCATAGCTGAGTGCATGCCAGGCTTGCTTTATTTTCGTTGACAGATCTCTTGGGGAGTTAAGGAGCTGAGGGGTGATTGAGTTTCCACAGCAGAAGAAAGGCAGGTAGTACCACTTGCTCCGTAGCACCCCATGTACCACACACACGGGTGGCATTTGCAATTTGGGGAGCAGCTCAACTGGAGGTGCAAGAGGCTCCAGGTTCAGGGAAAACACAATCTCCCTTGTTCTGCTGGAGCTATTGCTTAGGGTTTATCCTTTTTAGTATTTGTCCTGGAGGGTTGCTTAAGGCATGACTGTGACATAAACAATTAATAATAATGATTCAGCAACTATATTACCCTGTGTAGAAGAAAACAAAACCAAATAAGGCTAATCTCTTGCAATACTACTTGCAGTTTCCTACAGGGACTGTTATTTATCTTCCAGCCATAAAGTAATTAAATCTTACTGCTTTCCAGTTGTGAAGGAGCTAAACTCTGAGGATTCGATCCTCACATGGCTTATATCTTTGGGGCTCTGGGTAAAATATTAAGATAATATTTTACTAAAAAGACTTATATTTTTATTGTTTGTTTGAATACTTAAAACCATTTTGAGGCCGGTTCAGTGTTAGTGCAGTGAACAGCATCCATACACCTGGACTCCGCTGCACTTGTTCCTCACATTTGTGGAGTGAAACAGGGACCATTTTATTCAGTGGAATCCTATACTTAACAGCAAGCAGTGTGTCCAAGCAGCTGTTGACCAGTGCACATCTCTTTGTATCCATGTCTGTCACCTCTCAGGGCTCACAGTGAGACGACCTCCTGTGCAGTTTCCTGCTAGGAGCTTCTCTCCCAGCACTTGATGTTTGCTCCAGGAGCAATCCCTTTCCATAATGCAGGCACAATACTGCCTTGTGATATATGAATGATTTGCTCCTTCACTGATGGATATTGTGCTGTAATGGATAGAGGTGTAATGTAATGAATGCTGCCGATCAGTGGGCTCTGCAAGACTGTCTGGAACAGAATCCCTCCTTTTTGGGATTCCTTTCTGGGAATGTGAGGGAGAGTAAGTCTGGATGGGTATGGGTGGAGTAGTAGTAGTAGTACCACTGACATACCTCTAACTCCAAAAACTTCCCTAGTGTCTGGCTAACAGACACATTTAATTTTGCTTCAGTCCTATCAGAAAACAAGAAGGAGTTAACCCAAATACTGTCATCATTATCATAAATACAACTTGGAGAAGGAAGCACCTAAGTCACTAATTCCTTCTGAATTCAGCCTGGTGATGCAGAGAGAAAAGAGTGTGTGGCCAAGAATAAAAACTCTGTGTATATCAAAACACACATGAAAAAATTATCTCAAGAATGGGAGATGCTGAACAAAAAGAGAAAAAACCCAAGAGAATAGAAGCAAAGATAATAAACAACCACAGACAGACTCAGATGCTCTCTCTCCCATTAGAGATGACTTTACCAACATCTATTATCTCACTGCAAAGGTAAGTAGGCAGGTGTGACTCAGCATCAGACCAAATGCAGCCTGCTGTTTTATGTATATTAAAATAGAGAAGTGAATAGCTGTATATTGTACCTGAATTAGTAATTGCAAGGGACTGATTCCAACAGGTCCTAGGGATTTAGCCATGGAAATCCCACTGATCTGCAGTAGTGCCTACGCACCTACATTCCTCAGGCGCTTTAGAAAATCTGTCTGTATGTACTGGGCTCCAGGGAAAAGTCCACTGCTATTATTATGATTTTAATACCTTGTAATGTACTCAATTTTATACAAATTTACACAGTAGTATTTGTCAGGTCATGCTTGTTGCCACTGAAGTGGAAAGCTCAAATTGGTGTGAATTACTGAAACTTAACATCGTACTTTGAATTACGACTCTTTATATTTACATGAGAGTGTCCTTTGAGTCATATCTGGGTTTTGTGCTGTTTACAAACTGCTCTAAAAAGCTGAGCTGAGAATATACGCAGTTAGTTCAGTATGTCAAACAGAGGAATAGAATTTAGCTCTATTCTTAAACCATGATTATTTATGTAGCAGGCATGTTGGCCAACAAAAAGAATGAAAGCTGACATGCATGAAAATAACCAGTCTGCTCATACATGAGATATGCTTGCAGTGGTCCCAGCAGGAGCTTGAAGAGGACTGCGTAAATTGTGAAACAAAGGGTGTATAGTTAATGCACACCACAGATGACCACTTGTGGGGCTACTTAATGCTACAAATCCCACATGGTGATGAGGCTGTGAAAGAGCAGAAATCACAGACTGGGTAAGGTTGGAAGGGACCACAGTGGGGCATAAGGTCCAATCTCCCTGCTTAAGCAGGATCATCCTGGAGCACATGGCACAGGATTGTGTCCAGATAGCTCTTGAATATGTACAGTGAGGGACACTCCACAACCCCTCCAGGCAACCTGTTCTGGTGCATGGTCCCTTGCATAAGAGTTCTTCCTCATATTGAGTTGGAACCTCCTGTGCATCAGTTTCTGCCCATTGCCTCTTGTCCTATTGCCCAGCACCAGTGAGCAGAGCCTGGCTTCAACCTTTTGGCACCCTCCCTTCAGAGACTTAAAGACATTAATGAGATCAACTCTCAGACACCTCTTCTCGAGTCTACATAGGCCCAGCTCCCTCAGCCTTTCCTTGTAAGAGAGATGCTCCAGTCCTGTAATCATCTTTGTAGCCTCTGCTGTACCTGCTTCAGGAGCTCCATGTCTCTCTTGCACTGAGGAGCCCAGAACTGGACACAGAACTCCAGGTGTGCTTCACTAGGGCTGAACAGAGGGGCAGGATCACCTCCTCCCACCTGCTGGCAATGCTCTTCCTAATAGAGCCCTGGAGAAAGAAAGAAAGATCTCAGAAAGCTACAGGAGCACATGTGCCATGCTCTGGGAGCACATGGCTGTTGGTACTGGGTGTGAGCTGGTGCATCAAGTTATCAGTTTAACCCTAAAATGCAAACTAAGTACAAGAAGACATGTAGCTGTATAGATTATGCATGCCCAAAGATAAATTAACAGAAGATTACATTTAAAACAACTTACAGCTGGGAAATGAGGTAATCAGAAGTGTGAATGCATTAGTACTGTGAGAGCCACAGGCCTAGATCTGATGCCTGCAGACATATCCATTGGCATATGTGCTATGAAAACTATTACTTGATCACATATAATGGTTTTTCAAAGGGTGCCTACATTGTTTGTAGGCATGGACATAGACTGCTGGATGAGACAGATGATCAATAATTAGTTTTAACCATTTTTCTTAAGAAATGAGTATTTTGTTATTTTCTGCTGGCCAGTCCTCTCTCTAATGACTTTAAATCTATTAGACCATCTAATCTAAACTTGATGTGGGGAAGGAGGAAATAGCGTGTGTCCTCAGAACCTTGATAGGTTGGCTCAATCAGCATATTAGGCATCAGAGAATCACTCACTCAAAATGAAGCAGGTTCAGTGAACACTGCATTTCACAGCCTATTTGTCACTCTTAGTGCTCCTCATATGCAGTCCTAGCAGCAGGCATGCACCAGATAAGGAATTTTCACAGTGCCATGAATTTTCTTTTGGCAACTTCTGGTCTTATCAACCAAATACCTTGCAAATACAAAATAAGTTTTACAATGATAAAGGGAAAGATAAGTGTTGTTATCTATATGCTATGGAAAAGGATCTAAATATACAGTGCCACCAATTTTGTGTGCTTCTATAATAATTTGTGTAAAAGGGGACACAACTAGATTTTTCTGATGTTCCAAGTACTGAACATTCTCAGAGAGAGTTGAAACAGGTCAGAACCACTGACAGGGCCATCCATCCTGTGACCTTGGGGAGGCAGATCTCTTAGCGCTGCTCTTTTGCACCGTTGTGTTGTATGAGTGCGTCTCTGCTAGAATATGTATTGTTTTGTGTGACTTGTTCTATTTGTCTCTACATAATACAGTGGACTCAGGTGAGGCTGGAAACTGAAGAAATTTGGAATAAATTACTGCTTTTTCAAGACAGTGTAAGTTGTGGAAAGGTGAGAATCTTGGCATTGAGAGTGTGAAGAATATCTTACTCCACTTAATAACAAGCTACGATGAGAAGCAGTTTGTCCACTGTCTGTATCTGACAGTGTCTCTTGCTCTCTCTTGCATCCACCTTTCTCTAGCTCACATTTCTGAAGTCCTGCAAACTCTTCAGTTTTCCAAGATCCATCTCACAATGCCAAGGAAGGCTGATGGAGTAAAGCAAAACTTTTTTAACACCTACATTTCTCTTACTGTCTTCTCATTTTCCCTTTTCCCCATGGTAAAGAATCTATGCGATGAATATTTCTCAGACATCTCTCATGGTCCTGTCTAAGGGAGACAGGAAAAAGGAATAAAACAGACAAAACATGAAAACTTTTGCCAAGATGAAACCAAGAGAGTATTTGGTACAATAAAAATGCAGCAGGATGAACAGAAGGATCACTATGGAACAACTTGCTGGTATGGCCATCTCCTTGATGTTGGAGGTTATCAATTTATGGAAATTTTTATGGGATCAGAATACTAAATATTTCTCATATTTTGGGCTACTTCTATTAAACTGTCTGCTCAAAATTGTCAGGGTTTATGAAATAATTTCTAATTGGTCTAATTTCTTTATATATACCATAGTGTCACCTATAAAATCTACTAAAATCTACAAAATATATAAAGTCTTGGTTTGAACAGGCAATTGGAAGGTGCATTTTAAAGGTTATCTGCCCTGTTCCTTATACAGGAAACCTTCTGGTATATTGTTCTTTTCATTACTTATATAACATTCCACCACATATAGACTCAAACCAGCAAATTCATATAAAGAGTAACTCTATATAAACTGTGAGAAAATGAGACAGGAGACTGCAAAGGTTTTGTTAATATGGTGATGAAACCAAAAGTTTTCTTATAAAGCTGATACTAAACTATTTTGGATTTTAGATGTACATAATATTATGCGGTCAGAATGAAGGTGCCTTATCCCATATTGCTCTGTTATTGACATAAATAAAATTTATGTGCAATATTTTATTTCATTTCATAAAATTAATCCAAGAGCAAAACTGCATAATCTTGTGTGGCAACATAACTTTGTATTCATGGCTGATTTTTTCCCCTTAACACAGAAAAATAATGTGGGTTGATGCAGTGTCCTGACACAATAGGGGCTAATGAATAGAGCTTGCTGTGCTCAAGAGACTGCAGTTCAATTACTAGTGGTGCCAATCAAGTCAGAAATATTAACCATGGTAACAGCAGTTTTGAGTTACATGGAATGAGGCCGTGGCTTCTTGGGGAAGATCACCTCTTGGGAGGGAAGGGGGTGCTTACAGCAAGAGTTGCAGAAGGTCAGAGCTGCTTCTTTATGGCAAAGGAGAGCAAGACAGCTCATGCCACAGGAAGGTTTCCGCTGTTTTTGTACCTTTTCATTGCAAGTGCACCTGAGAGTTCATAATACATAAGTGCGACTAACTGTGATCCACACATAACCTATAGAATTGGATTTCTTATGTATAAGTGTACAACAGTTAGTTAATCATGTGAAAGATAAATTACAAATCAGATTAGGTCCTAAGCTGGAGTAAAATGTTGCTGAAGTCAGTGTGACTGGGCTGAATTACACCAATCGATTCTGTAGCTTTTTATGAGGATTTACTTAATATAGTGCATTTGTTCTGCTGGCTGGTGATCAGAGTGAAGATCCCTTGATGGGATACAATGGCAGTGTTATGTATTAGTAGCATGAACAGGAAGCAGCTGGCATCCTGTTCAGAAAACAATCTCGGTTTTTACTGCAGAGAACAATATTGAAAAACAGTGTGTGTGTGATGGGCCTAATCCTTTAAAAATGTGTGAGTTTGGATACTATCCCTTTTAATTGACTAGTCACTTCTGGACTAAATCTAGATTCGTCTCTTTTCACAGAAAGCTCTTCTGCTGTTTGTCCTTTGGAATACAGAGAAAACCAGCTAGAGCCCCAAAATGGCTTTTTGCACCTGCCCGCTGCCTCTCCCTCTCTTCCAGCTGGTGAGTATGCTCAGTTGTGGAGTGCTTTTCCCCTTCTCTTATTCATGAAGAGATGGCACATCTCTTTGGTCAGCATCACTGAAACATTTTCTATTCTTTGTCTTGGATGCCACTAAAAAAGCCAGCTGTTAAGGATGGTTACTGTGTTGCTGGAGCTTAGCTTCATTGTTAACTGAAACTTCTGTAAAAATTTAGGATGGGTTTCTTAAGAATTGAAGAGTAATAGCAGCCTATAGATGAATTTGAATCTGACTGCAAAGTGGTGAAAATAGTATTTGATACCTTTTCTGAAGATTTTGGAACATGCAGTAACTATCATGATATCTCTGTAGGGCAAACAGGTGTTGTACGTGGACAGGGCAGCTGGATTATAGAGGTTTCTCTTGTATAGTTGAGGCATCTGAAATGGAGTCATGCCAGCTCAGTCTCACCACTACAGGCCCCTCTTTTAGTCAAACACTGCAATCTGGAGGGATGTTTCACCTCAACCATCTTAAAGCCTATCCCAGGTTAAGAGGAGGAAATGTCTCCAGAAATGGATCTTAGGGACAATTTGTCAATGCACGTTTAGGCTCTAAAGCCAGGTGACCTGAAGTGGCTTGATGAATGTGTCTGATAAGGTAGGAAAACTAGCAGTAAAAGAAGTGAGGGCAGGCAAGGCTTTGTAGTAACTGAGTCTGTGTTCCAGCTGACAGGAAATGAATTTTAATCCCACTTTTAACCTACTGTCTATTTGACCTGGGACAGGGTAATTTCCATCATTATCTCCTTTTTACCTCTCTTCTTCCTCCATGCTCAGTCTACCTTGAGTATTGATCCTTTACTTATTCAGTGTGGGAGACATTCCCTCTTTTCTCCTAGTAAAGACTGAATCCTGGTGTCTTACTCATAGTAGAAAATGTGAGCCATCTGGTAAAAATGCTCTTAAGTCATTACTGTTTCAATTGCATTAATGACTTTATCAGTGGAAGAGGATGAGAAGCCACTTTCATGTTTCTTAGAGCATCGCCCTAACCACTGGGCTAAACTGTGATTTACTCACTGGGTTGATAAATAACAAATTAATGTGAGACATCACCAAAACCAGATTGAGGATGTTAGTGTTTAGGTTGATTGGCAGTCTCTTTTTAAGACATTTGCTTGAAAAAATGAAAGATTTTAACAAAATATTCAGGTCATGTTATGACTGGTTCAGAACAGTCCCTGAGGCTAAGGTAGTCTACAGGCTCAGTAGCCATTAGGCAACTGTGCTATTTTCGTGTCAACTCAAGGAATATTAAAATAACAGTAGAGAGTGCCTGAATAGCCTAAATGCCTAGTTCAATGTCTAGGACCTTCTCTTTGGAGAAAAGTGGTTCGGGTTAAAACTGTGTTTAGTGAAGGACAGAATGGAACCAGTCTCTTGTGTCTGGGTAGAGGTGTAATAACTGGAAGAGACTAAGTAAGGAGAGCCATAGATAGCAACATTATCAGCATCTAGCTCTCAAACCCTTATTGCAATCCTTCACTGCAAATCCAGAAATAATTTCAGGATTCTCAAAATTATACTTTTTGGCAAATGCTGTGTGTTATTTCACCTGATCTTGATTTGTCATATAATCAGCCCACAGCACCTATCGAGTTTCTAGAAATGACTGCTTTAGTAGGCAATATGTGAAAATACAGGAAACAAAAATTTGGAAACTATGCACCCTAAATTGCATCCTTGGCTCTGTTGGCTTCAGTGGAACATTCTGAATTATCTAAGATCTTCATTCCTTTAATTTCTATTTTTCTTCTTCTCTAATGAATCTTTATCCAATAATCTCAGCCATTTTGGCAGTATTCTCCACAGTAAAAGTTGTTAATTAGCAAATTAAAAGACACCATCTTATTTTTTTTTTTTTCCTCAAAAAAATGCAGTTAAAATTTTCTGGTTCTTTGGAGCCCTTCCCCCTCACCTGAGTGGAAGTGTAGGAAAGGAAATCTGTTTAATCTTCACTCTCATACTCTCTTGATTCACCAGGCGGCCCTTGGGAATTTAAGGGAAAACAGTTCAGCTTGACAAATAAAATTACAAACTAAGTTTAATGCAATGTTTTAGGACAAATGAGGCTCCATTATTATTGTCCCTCACTATTGCCTCCCCTCAGCTTCTGTCTGACATATGAAGAAAAAGGCTAGCAAAGTGTTTGTGCTAGAATATGGATTTAATAACAGGGTAACTTTTATTTCTGACCTTATAGCTAAATTTAGTTGAATGATATTCAGGGCAGATCTACTATCAACAGTATATCCTTTTGTATTAACAATATCACACTCTCTATAAGGAAAGAAAATATCTCCATAACAAGGAAAAAGTCCCAACAGGCCAACCAACCAAATAAAAATTGAGGGCCTTGAGTCTAGTGTAAGCCTCATAAATTGTTTTTCATGTATTTTGTTTTTTCTTATTTAGAAAGGTTAGGACAATAGTTTCCCTTAAGAAAGTGTTTGCTATCAAATAATATGAGATACTCAGTTATTTCCTTGTCTGAAACCACAATTCATGGCGTCCAATATGATTTTGCTTGTCCTTTTAAATGATTGCAGGTTACAAGCTATCAATAGTGCACTTCCTTGTAAAAGACAGTTTAGCTTCAGTATCAGGTTTATCACTGTCTTGTGTCTGAATAGTCACTGGCAATAGTCAGGCCAGAATGACAGCAATGCTATGCTTGGTTGAAATATGCAGGATGTTCCCACGTATGGAGCTAAGTTATTCTTTTAACAGGTGAAAGTGAATTCTGTGGTATAAACAAAAAAACCCATGAGCTTCACAGAGGTGATACACCATAAGCTCAGAGGCTGGTGAGCCTGGCTCTCAGCTGGCATAAAAATGAAAGAATTACTGTCTCAAATCAGCATAAAGAGCTGAAGTGAGGCAGAGGCAGATTAGAAGAGTGTGGAAATGGGAATTGCCTTACTGCTGTGACAGTAATTTACCTGCACTGCAGCTAACTTACAAAAACAGGATGTCAGCACCCCATGTGAATGAAGATGCTCATCTCTA
Source organism: Coloeus monedula (assembly GCF_965178545.1). Taxonomy (NCBI): domain Eukaryota; kingdom Metazoa; phylum Chordata; class Aves; order Passeriformes; family Corvidae; genus Coloeus; species Coloeus monedula. The sequence goes on along the minus strand of NC_138782.1, from coordinate 104,100,019 downwards.
CAAGGGCAAAGCACAGTGTCTACTTGAGGCAGGAGTGGGAAAAACTATGAGCTGCCTGTATCTTACCACATGACTTTCAGCTGAAATGCTTTTTGCTCCACAAGAAGCTCCTTGGTTTAGAAGACTTATTATTTTCTTGTGTCTCTATCTGAGTGGTTGTTGAGGTGACAGACTTTATCTCCAGTCTACTACAGAGGAACTGGGAACAAAAGAGTTGACACTGCAGCCCAGAGGAGGAAAACTCTGTAGAGGACAAAGAACAGTCAATACATATCAGCAATTTGAAGAAGAAGATACCAAATAATTCCATTGCCAAGGTAATCATATACATTAACACAAGTTTCAACACCATAGTCTTTCCTATTTAATAGCTAAGAATGGAACAGAAGATATAAAAGGTAGCAAATTAGATAATGGAGGGTAGATCTCAGTGCAAAGAATTAGTACAATCATCTGTGTCCACGAAAATCTTTCTGAAGCAGAACGTAGCCTTGTTAGCAAAGAGAAGATTCCTGAGTGCTATTATCCTGCTGAACACAAAGAGTTAGTCAGGATGTTATTTTGTTATGTGCTTGTCTAGTTGTTGATCTTTCCAGAGAGACAGAACCACAGTCTAGGCCTTGGAACAACTCAAGAATAGTTGTTTGAAGAATTGTGGAGGTGCATAAATACTAAACTGTTGTAAATGGCAGGGGAATGATTCCATTTTTAGAAGAGAAATGTAACTGCCATTATTATTGTTTGTTTAACAGTCCTGCAGTTTCTTCACAATTTGCACAGATGTGTTCAATTTCAGTCATTTGCCCTGTCAGTTTTTCTGATACATGGTACATCATTTTCTTTAAGATGCCTAAGTGGTGGTGATTAGTGGTGTGTGATGAATGGACAAGGAAACTTTACTTTAAAAGGAAGAATTTGCTATGTGTTCTATATGTGAAAGTAAAATGTAGACTCTCCATTGTAAATTATATGTTGCTGTAGTTCCTGCTTTGTGTTATGTTGAAACACCACAGCCCAAACAACATTCAACATGTGCAATGGCTGTAAGATGTTAAAGTAGAAGCAGAGAGCCATATATCAGAATGTCAACATCCTTAACATCCAGTCATTTAATCCCTAGCAGCCTCTGGTACAAGTTAGATTACCCTGGAAATATGTGTGCAGTCTCTCTTTTCAGCAGGATGTCCATGTAAGTATGAGCTTTCTGATGTAAAAACAAAAAACAAACTGTATCTTAAAAGCATTAGCACTGATGTTGGAATGCTTTGGCTCATTTGGCTTACTGAGTTTAAAATGATGTCTGTTGAAATGTTTAACTCTGCCATCTCTTAGTGACTCTGCAAAGGAAGAGTAAACTGCAATGTGGTTTTCATGTCCTTCAAGGTACAAGGGCCTGGCTGAGAAGAGCAGCTAATCACTGACCTGTTCAGACTGGAATGTCAAGTTAGAGGGACTTTGGAATTAGCTTCCCAGTCAATCCAACAGACCTGATCTAGGGGTGCAAATGGCTGCTAGATGCATGTGCTTAGCAATGCCTCACTTCCATTCTGAAAGGCCTCCTATACTAACCAGTACTATGAGAACAACTATAGCTTGTAGATGATTTTGGTGGTGATTTTTTGTAGGTTAACATTGAAATATTTCTACATTATGTCTACAGAACTGCAAGAGTGACCTGTAGTATGGATAAATGAAGAAAGAAGCAAGGCTTTGACAGACTATATCCACTAATGAAAGGTGGATAAATTCCGTCAAAAGTTCTGAATATTTGTACAGCACTTGCATCCCTTTCTTTGGCTTGCTTCACCTTGCTTTTCCTTCCTTTCTATCCAGAAGTCAAGCAATTTAACAGAGGACGGAATCACAAGATCTACGCTGGAGTAACAAAATAAGAGCAAAAGATGTATCTGTATGTATAGTGCTGGACTAAGATTTATTCAATGAAACAAGGCAGGCCCAAAATTTGAGAGGAGGTGACAAGAGGCAAACCTCCAGTTCTTGCCTTTGCCAGGATGTTGAACTAGATATAGAAGTATTCCAGGACATATAAACATACAGCTTGGTTTTCCCTAAGCACAGAAAAATCTAACATTGATGAAGTTAGTGAGAAATTAAACAATATGTCCTACTATAATCTATGTGGCTACTTTCTCTGACTGAGGTGCTTCCAGGATGCAGATGATGAGGACCAAATGTCACCAGTTCTGCATACAATAGATCAGTAGATTTTTATTCATCAGTGGCTCATGGTCAGTCAATTGAGTCATGGGAGATGGTCTGCAGACAAGTGCTGGGTAATTTTGATTAATTTGAAGAACAGCAATGATCCACTGGCCCTAAATGTTTGGGAACCATCTGCTGAAAGGCAGTTTGTCCCAAAGAAATGTTTGTCCCAAAGAAATGCTGCTGACTGCATCTAGAAAATGACAGATAGTGAAAGAATTTGTGTTTGTGAGGGTTAAAAAGCTCAAGAATGACCAAGAAATTGAAAGAAGGGAAGAGTCTGTATCAGGATTTCTGTCTGTGCAAGTAGAGAGTTAGAAATACGGTCAATGAGGACAAAACTCACTGTTTGAGGGACTGGATACTACTAATAATACTATGTCATCTTGGAAAAATTATGTCAGTTTTGGAATCCAGACAATTAGTCAGCTTTTCTGGCATTGTGATATTATTTCAGTCACATTACTTTTTGGGAAGGAGCTAGATTTATGGCGTCAGCATCCATTTTCCTGGACAACTAGAAGAATACTCATATGTCACTTAATTTTCTCCTTTTCTCTCTCTGAAATGTCAACATGTCCCTAGATGAAGTGCTTCAGAGAGAGGCCACTGTGAGGCTGCACTGTGATAGTAGACACGTGTGGAGTTAGTACTACAGATCACCCATAATTACAGCTAATTTGGCTTCTCTTTTGAGAACAAAAACATCCACCTGGAACATGCCCCCAACTTCCTTGTTCTCTTTTTAAAAAAGATAGATGATAGAAACAATGATGGTGAGCAGTTCCTCCAACAACATTATTAATACAGGTTTTTTGTTCTTATAACCATGAAGAAAGGGATTGTGTGCACCTTTCTTTTAGCCTTTTAAAAATATTAGCTTTTCTAATAGTAAGAAAAAAATACATTCATCATCTGTGATAAGCCAAATTTAGGTTTAATATGAGTTACTCCTTGCAATTAGAGACAATGTAAAGGTATGTAGAATGATAAAACTGCCATGCACAGCATTGTAGTTTGGCTTCATGAAAAACATGTTTTCCTTACTAAACACTGAATTATATTGACAGTGGAGCCGAGAGGCCTTGCAATCAGGCATTATTTGATCAGGCAGTTCTTGTTGTACTGAACATAGATAGAGAGTTTCTTTAAATACAATAAATAAAAGTAAAATCTTACACAAGGCAGCACAGCTTAGTAATTGCTGTTTTGGAGCTCACGTCGCTGCAGTTATTTAGCTCAGCATTTCATCTCCAGCTGCAGCACAATTTTTGCCAAATATAGATAAATGAAGTTAAAGTTATTGGCAACGACTAGTTCTGTATCCCTGTTTCAAGTTCATAGATTTCATAGGAGAGGCCTTCCTTTATTTTTGTAGCAAGCAATTGTTTTGAACTCTGAACTTCTTCACGTTCCAGTACAACACAGTGTTTTCAGTTCTACTTTATCTACTGGTAAACAGAGAGAATGAGCAGGTTCCCTGTTTGAGAAATATACCACATGAAATGTAAGGGAGGAACAAACTCAGAAACCGAACCTCACTCAGCATATTTTAGGAGTTTAATGTAATCTTGATGCTGAATTTGCAGTCAGGGCCTTTCAGTATGGGATATCTAACTCTACAGTGTGCAAATGTCATTACTCTCTATGTTGCATGAGATGATCTGGTAGCATGGTCTGATGCAGACCCTCACTGCAAAGTCACTACAAACTACATAAAGATGACTTTTTGGTTTCTTTAGTCCTTCTGTAGAGAAAAACTCCTTTCATTTGAATTTAATAAATGAGACAATACAAATAAATGATAGAGACATAATATTGAAAATATTCTAAATCTCTATAGAAACATTCATTATTAAACAAATTCAAGAATTTCAAATTTGGATATATAATTCTGTTTCTTTAGATTTTTTCAATTCTATTTCCTTTTTGCTCTTGTGAAAACATATTGTCACTTTTACAGCTGTCTGATGTTTATCTGTAAACAAGTAATAGGGTCAGGAAATGCTGGTCTTTCCCTCTGACCCACCTGGCTGCTTTCCTTTGATCTATGATCCCTTCTGTTAAAAGGGAAATGAAATGTCCTACTGTCCAAAAAGCAAACTCATGGGGCTTTTATTTTGAATGGATATCCATGACAAAACACATCTCAAGTACTGCTGTGAAAAAGCACTTCCTTCTTTATGTCCAAACACTAGCCTGGAGTTTCTTTCCACAGAGTTTCTATACTAAAAACGTGCAATTTTTTTGTCCTATGCTACTTTTGTCATGGTAAGTTCACTTGGGACCATAGCTTCAGAAGCAGTAAACTCTAAAATTACATTGGGAAGATGCCTGAAGTTTGCCAGTGAGATTTCAAAGGAAAAACATATTTTCAAAATTAGGAGAGCAAGCACTTATTAATTTTTTTTGTCTGTGAAATTTGCCTGATTTATTCAGAGTGGCTGGTTTCAGTTAAAGAACAGGCTTCTCCTTTTTTGTGATTTCTCACCAGCTTTACTTTATATTGTGAGTTTCACTTCACAGATCCTATGTTACCCCATTTTCCAAATGAAGTGAAGTTATAGGCTTTTAAATGGTAAAAAAAATCTCCCAAATACAAAAATCTCTACGCTGTCTAACAAAATAATTGCTGCAACACAGCAGCAAATGAAAATCAGATATTTGTATTTTCTTCCATATTATGGAGGAGAGCAAATATATTTCATTAGCTAGCACTTTTCAATAGATGTAATGGAATGATCCACTTTTCAGATTGTATTGATTTAGACATTACTTAGAAAAGTTCAACTAAGAACATCTATCTCTTTTGAAATTCATGGGGCCTCACAATGTATAACTTCTTACAATGCTATAAATATAATATTTTATACTGCACTTTTTAATTGAAAAGTGAAGCATATTACAAGTGAATTAGAAATGATGGCTTTTTTCATATAAGAAATGTTGATGAAAACACTATTTTTCACTTTAAAAATATTTTATTACAAAAACAGAACTTCTTTTAAAGAAAACATCTTTTTCCTTGAAGGCTATTTTATGGAAAAAAGGGTACTGTTTCCCATGGAGGAAAAGAAAAATATTTCTCCTTCTATAAATGCCTATAACACAGCAATAAATTTCCAACACAAAATTCAGGATTATTTTAATTAGGACCACTGTTTAAGCCTCATGTTCTCCCTGTAATGTGTGAATAATATGTATTTTACAAAGGACTGGACAGAGATATTACTAGCTATTTAGGCTTATAAGGTGAATTGTGCAGTCAAAACAGAACTGCCTGTTTTACATCCCTATCTCCTGTTCACAGTACTAAACCAGCTAAAAATTGGAATTTTTCAATATGGGGAGAAACTAGAGCTTTTCCCAGTACAATTCTCCTTTCTAATGAGAGCAACAAGTAATAGCAAATAATAGTTTTGATGTTCCAGCCAATTTCTCTAGGATTGTTATTCCTGTTACTACTATTGGGGAAACTTCTCACCTGTGGACTCAAAAAGCTTTTTTTTTCTGAACATTTTACATGGAGTGTAACTCCAACTAATGCAGCTGTCTCTAATTTACACTAATAAGTGAGGTAGATAGGGATCAGACTCTGTACTAAAGAGGAGGTATTTCTTATGGCTGGATGAGTATCTCTGGTTCCTACTGTCTCTCATGAACTTGACTGCCTCAGATAACTGTACTTTCTCATGGCTACTCATACACATCATTGCCCATGTGATCCAGAATGTATTTTGTAATATTTGAGTCTTTCTGGTTTTACTGAGGAGGGCATCAGTCCATGCTCTCCATGTCTCTGCCAAAACCCATGTATGGCCAGGCCCAGTTTGGTGTCTTACGGTCAGAAGGCAAAGTTTCACAGTCAAATGTAACCATTTCTCATCCTGGTTATTTCCCTCATAGTTAATTAGCCTGACTAGAATGCTGATCTGATCTCATCTGCTACATAGCTGGGAAGCAGAGAGCAACACCAGAGCCTTTTTTATATGGAGGCTGCATTCCTTCAGCATGTCCGTCCTGAAGAGCAGTTTACCGCAGGGTACACTTGTTTGTACACACAGGGCTCACCTCCCCTGTGAGTGACATAAGAACAGCATGATGTGAAAATAAAGTGAAAAACTCTCAGGGACATTCCTCTGCAAAGCACATGTGCTCGTACAAATGCACGCAAATGAGCTTGTTTGCACACTGAGGCAAATGCAGGCATCTGCACACGTACAGACTCACACCCTGTCACATTTGGCTCAATAGCCTGCGTGGTTAAATAATGTCAATAGCAGAAACTCTTACAGTGCTGACACTTCCTCTGGCTGTAAAATATTTACTGTTCCTTTAAAACTGTGAATAAAAAAAGGTCAGTCTGTATACTGAACAAGGAGTAAAAAAGAAAAAAAAAATCCTTTTTTTATTAGAAAACACTTGAAACTTATCATGTGCAGCAGATGGGAGTAGAAAATGCAGCTTGAAGACAGTTATATAAATATATCCTTGATGTCTGTTTTGCTTTTCAATTTGCAGTGAAAAGTACAAAGGTAGAGTAGAGCGCCAGTCAGGGCTGCACTGTGTCTCTTGATATCCATTCCAGATGTTGGCTAGACTTTGTGGAGCCAGGCTTATGGCACTGAGGCTGGAGCTAGTTGTCTTTTCCTCCAGGTGTGATGCTTCATGCTGATCCCCCCACATGCTAGCCTGTCTTATCCAAACAGTCTAAGCTCTGTGACAGGCATCTACCACCTTTTTGACCAAAATTCACCTCCCTTCCCCCCCACCTCAACGCTTTCCACCCACCCCAACTTCTTTCAGCTTGATGGGCTCTGCAGACAAGCCCACTTGTCCCTGCCTATCATTCTGTCACTTCAAAAGCAAGCCCCCCTAAAAAATGAGCTCTGACGTGGTTCTCAAATAATGTTAGTCAGTTAGTAGCTGCTTTGAATATTCCTCTTTGTGTTTTGAGAGTGTCTGGAGGTACTATTTGACACCGAGTATGTCTGCCAAGCCTCTAATGGTAGTTCTCTGTTTGTGCATGCTTGTAAAGGATTTTACACTGTAATATTTTAACTCCCTGATTAAACATTGCTAAGCACAGAAGTATATCATAAATCTCGCAGGCGCCAACTCCATTTATCTGAATGTTAGTTACTGTCTACGGTGGGTAAACAAATTACAGCACAGTTTATTACAATATATGGGGCCACGATGTTGCTCTATTAATATCTTGTACCCCCTGGAAATATACCGTTGGCTCACAGTCTGAATTTTTTCTCCCGAACAATTAAAAACAAATTCTGAATGGAGGGTGGGGGGGCGTGTGTGAGAGGGAGGGGGAAGCATCAGGCACTTCCAAGGGGAAACTTGCTGGGAGTAACAATAATGAGCTGCAATATCAAATTACTACTATCCTGGGTTTGAGGTCAGTACATATTGAGTTAGTTGTAAGATATTGAAGTAGAAACTTTTCTAGTTTGGAATGCACTAATGCTGCTTAAGCTGCCAGAAAAACATCTAGAAAACGTTTGAGTTGGAGAGGGCAGAAACAAAGAAGAATGTTAACAAGCAGGAGCACTGGAGTCTCTTCCTTTCCCAGCTACATGCAGCACATTTGCAGAGATCATTCTCATTAATGCTGGCACATGTGAGGTGCATAGAACCTCCACTTGTAGACAGGGGGTGAGCACTGGAGAGATTGGAATATTTCCAGATCCATTTACAAAAATAGTCACTTCTAATTTTTTATCAGTTTTCTTACCCCACAAAAATAATCCCAGTTATATGAACATATAGCAATCAGTGGGAGCTCTGTCTTCTCAAAGTGCAGAATAAATGACTGAATAAAGTAGGAATTCTATTGGGAGGCTTTTGGAGGGGCAATTTTAATGTCTTTTAAAATGGTTTGTGATATGTTTCAATATAGAAGTAGGAACAAAGAAAGAAGTGCTATAAGTTTTAAGAAAATTCATAGCAACTACTAAAAGTAATTTCACTACTAAAAAAGCCAGAATCAAGATAAAAATAGTATGTGTAAATCCCTGTTTACTTTTGATGTCATAAAAGCATCACTGCTGCTTGTCCTGGAGCATGAAGTTGTGGCTAACAGACTGACTACTAGTGGAGCTATCAAATTGAAGATTACTTGCAGTAGTCATGATGGTAAAATAAAATAAAGGGATGCTCCTCTCCTAATTCTGCACTGATGCTTGCAGGGGGGTCACAATCTCTGATACAAGCAGACAGCCCTGACGTCATGTTCTGTGGGAGCAGGAACAGCTAGCTGCTATCTCCCTTTCATGAAACCACAAAACGCCAACATTTTACAGACTGGAAAAAGTTCATTACTTGCAGGGGCAGGGCAGGATAACGTTCTGATGTTCTTAGCTGGGCTCCAGTGGCCAATAACACAAACACAATCCTTCAAAAAAGCAACCGAAGCTTGGTAAAAATAGAAATCCAAATATTTTTAAAGTTTTTGCATATTGTCAATACTGTAAATCATCATATAAAACTGTATAACAACTGACAAAAATATGTCTGTAACTAATAAAATTAACGCCACAGACTTTCACTTGAGGAGTTTGTCTTCACATCAAAAAAGAAGTAAGGCTAAATTAATTGCTAGCCTTTTCCTACTAAAACCAGTAGGAATCAGCATTTAGGCCAGGGCTGAATTCAATTATGAGATTCTTAAAGAAATGCAAGTGCTATGTTTGTGTCAGTTTGTAAAGATCTTGTTTATATACATACTCATTTCTTGATTCAACAATGTGTTTGGCATTCTGGCCTGATCCACCAAAGCATTCAATCACATGTGCAGGCATGTAGGCGATTTCTTTCAGATCAGTTAAAATATTTACATGCTTAACCTCAAGCATATTGAAGGGCCAAGCCTGCAATGGAATTATTTTTTTTTTTAAAAGAAAGCCATACAAGAAAAGCAATGCAGTTTTCAAAGGTACTGCCAGGGCATGTACCAATTCACCTCGTCAAAGGGAGCCTGAAGGTGCTGAGCCCCACTTGCCCATGCTCTAATTGACTCCATGCAAGTAAGGAGCTCCAAGGATCTCTCACAGCCTGTGTAGGACACAACTCTTGATCACTGAGGTGGAAGGTTCAAATAAAGTATGTCCTGACTTTTAAAAGATTAGGAACATTTTAAGAATAAAATTTGATTCTGCACCCTGAAATATTTTGGGTAATCAAACCAAGACTTTGGAAAGTGTTGTGATCCTGGAAGGACTCACCCTGTACAATCCTGTGAAGTAGGGGAGTATTTGTCAGAGGGATGCCAAATAAACCAAAGTGTAATTTCCTGTGGTTGAACATTTGCACCTCAACTGGAACTGATTAAGAAGATTGAATCTAATAACTGGAAAAAGAGGGACAGGATGGGTCACAGGCTTGCAGAAGTTTTTTGGAAAAGTCAGTTGCTGGTGAGGGGACCCTATGGGGACATCAGAAGATGTTTTGGCAAAATCTGAGAGGTGGAACAGTATGATAGAAAGATAGGAGGAGGAATGAACCTTTCAAGCTGACAGGGGAGAACAACAGAACAGGACAGTTAAGTGCAGGAAAAGGCTTCTTGAAGCAGGGGAGCAAGAGGACGGTGTGTATGCAGCTTTCTCCCTGGAAGAATGAGTGGGTAAACCAGAAGACAGGCTAGCTGGTGTGTTTGCCTCTTCAAGAAGCTTCCCTTTGCAGGCTATGAAGAGTAACTGAAGGGCTTACATCTTATGAGTCCTGGAGAGAGGAAGGAAAATATCATGGTGAAGACTGAGGTGAGCAAGGAAAGATAAACAAGGTCTTCAGACCATCTGAAAATAAGACCTTAAAAGGAGCTACAGGAACCAAGCAGAAAAATCTGGTACTTGGGTTACTGTGTTGATGTACATGTTGGGGCATAGAAGGATGTAGACCAAGAAAATGTTTTTTTGCTGAGAGTGCAACACATGTCAGGTAAAGAAAATGAAAAGCTCCCAGTAAGGATGGCTTCATCCTAGGCTATTTGATCAAGAAATTTTGGAGGAAATAAAGAAAGGGAATGACAAATGGCAGTCCTGCTAGACTGATCAGTTGTGACATGGATAATTTTCATCCCATCTTCAAAGATGTGAAAGAGTCTTTTAAGACTCTGATCCATCTGGTGAACATCCATCTGGTGAACTTAAACCTTGGGTGTCATTTATGGCATAGCGAGCTGATCTCTTGATTTTGTATTTACAGACTCGATGGCAAGAGACAAATCTATCAAACACCCAAAGATGTTTGAATGACTTTGTGAACCATCAGTGATTCTGCTATTCTTTTCACAGTATTGAACAGCATAATCATGGAGTGGTGAGATTGATGAAGGTTATCAAAAGGGACTGTAATGCTTATTGGTACTATAATATTAAACTCTGTTCTGGCTATATATTGGATTTTTGTGAATATTCACCAAGCATGTTAACTGGCATAAATATTTTGATGCACATTGTGTATACATAATTCCAAATGTCAGTGTCAAATTAACAACTGTTTGTATTTGCAATGAAAACACTATTGCTTTAATTAAATCAGGGAACAAACCCCAGTAACATAGGGTCTCAGGTTCAAACCTAATTTATACCACTTTTGAGTTTTCAGGTGCCATGAGATTTTCTAGCATCTCTCACAACAAAATCACATTGGAGACAGTGTATATCTGTCTCAAATTCATGTCAGTTTTTGCTTAGTCAGCAAAGGGATTTTGGATCAAGCTTTTGAACACATGCACAATTTGAAAGTTACATTCATTAATCTTTTCATTGCTACTTTCACAGAGGTTTTCTGGAGCAATGCTGAATTTTAAGATGGGAAGAATCAAATGAAGTAATAGGCAAAAGTTACTTCAAGTGTAGTGGCCTGCATGGTAGAAAGCATGGAAATGCTCATGAGAGAAGGAAATGAAATGAGCCCATGGTCTGAACCACAGGTGTAGTGACCAGTTAAAATCCTGAGCAGAAAATCAATCAAGCAGTGTTAACCACAAAGTTAGAACATCTGGCTTATGAAGTCACTTATCTACATGGCACTAGAAGCTGGAATGATGTAATAGACAAAATATCATATTGTTTTCCTAGCACTTACACTTTCTTTAACCACCTACTTTTCACTGCTCTTTAAAGAAACTGCTAGATGGACCTTGGGTTTGATTTCTATGTTGTTCTCAAGGTCTGTTCTGGGAACTCACTGTCACACAGACCTCTTCACAATATTTGGTGACACACATATTTGTGGGAAATCCCCCACAGCTCATGGAACTCAGCACCAGCTTAAAAAAAGTTAATGAATAATTTACATAGATTAATTAATGGCTGGAAGTGCTTCCTTTATTTGAGAATTCATTCAGTGTCTTTGTGACGGATTTTCTGTAGATGAATTTCTTTCATGACTTTTGTTGTTAAAGCTCCACCTGTATTTTCCAGGGGCTGTAGTCTTAAATCAACATATTTTTATTTATTTATTTATTTTTTTATTTAACTTCAGGATTTTAAATTCTATGTGACCTAAGCTCTGCTCATGCTGAATGTTGAAAGCTTACATGCTGACTGCATGATACAGATCTTCCATAGTTTCAGTAAGTTTCCAGAGGAGAACCATGTCTTTGTCCATGAAGATACAGGGCACTCCATGTACATTGAGAAAAACATACCTCAGCCAGCACTGGTGGAGAGAGGCATAAAATGCTGTTCCACTGGTACTGTAGTGAGAGGTGTCCCCAGTGCCTGCAGCCAGACCAAGGGAGGGAAGCTGCCTTCACCTGTGATCCATCTGGTCATGTTTTCACACGACCATGAAATGCAAAAAGTTGCACTAGGTGGTTTCCCTGCTGCACTCAGGAAGTCCACAGACCACTTGGGTGCCTGATGGATGCTTTAGAGAAGGTCAAAAAGGCCCTTCTCTCCATGTATTACACCTTGGCACGATTCACAAGGGCAGTCAAAATTCAGGCCTGTATGAAGACTGGCTGTTGTGAAAGGGAGAGCCTGTGACAGAAATACTCTTGTGACTTATAACAAGGGAAGTCAGTGTGCTAAGAAGGGAACACATAGCTGCAGGCTAGATGAATTAATTTTACTAGGACTGTGTGTGTCACAGCCTTGATAAAGCTCAGTTCTCTTTGTACATTCCAAGCTGCTGTGTTTGGGTAATATTACAAGATATCTAAATGTTTTAAGCTTTCTTATGATTTAGCCTCAGTAAGATTTAGCCTCTCTTTCCAGCGGACTTCTTTGATATATTCTTTATCTACTATTGTTTCATAAAAGGAAGATTCCTAGAGCCCACTGCCTCCCCCCCTACTTCTCCATGCATATCTTTTCCCGGAACTCCACATTATGGTCAACCTAAACTCATAGTTTCTTTTCTCAAAGATATGGAATAACTGAGGTGAACAATTGCATGATAGAGATTATGCCATTTTCCTTCAGCTAGCATTAGAAGCACACATCCGTGGACAAAACATTTCCACATTCAGCCTTCTGCTTCAGTTTCCTTTTTACCTTGAATGGTTCTGTTCTTTGGTCAGAATTGTCTGGGCTGTCCATGACATTTCTGCAGTTTCAAGTCTGAACAACTGAGTTTTTCTCAGTCCTATCTGCTCCCTCTTTCCTTCTTCTGAAGTAATTTCAGAGGAAACTACTTCTTTAAATGCCTTGCTATACCTCAGGTATCTTTAGATAAGGTGTATCAGATGATCTGCTTCTTGGTAACTAATCTGTAGTTCAATTACTGTCTTTCCTGGGAACCACACTTGAAATAACCACTTGCTCTGGATAGCTGCCATCTTTTATCCAAGTGTGCTCCATTTAAATGGAGGATCATCAAAGTTTAATGGCTCAGTATTTTTAGCCATGAACCAGGTGCAAGCAACTTTTCTGTCACCTACTGTGGGTTTTATATCAATATGGAAGCACAGGATCAGAAAGAGAGGAGTGTGCCACATTCCTGCTGGAACTTACATCCTGACAGATGTCCATAAGATTCCAGTGTCAAGAAGAAATCATAGTAGAGAAATTCCCCAAACTGTCTCAATCTAAAATGCTGTTTCACCATATGTCTTGTTATAATTAGCACTAGTAGGATGCATGTATTCCAGATCTGAGTTGATAAAATATATTCATTTTGATAGGATGATTTTATAGAAATCTAAAATATTTTCTGCCTGAGTGTGGAGTGCAATGAACGTGGAATGCAACTGTCCTTGCCAGCGATCTGAAGTCAGTCTCTTTGAGATGCAAGCACAGCCACAGGAAATGGTGCCTAACTTCAGAAAACACAGTGATCTCCTGTGGCTCCACGGTATTCCCATCCCTGCCAGCAGTCTACAGGTCTCTGTCTAGGTCCATGAGCCAGGAGCTGGTCTGGGTCCCTTCTACTGTCAGAATGAGATATCCTGTCTGTTGCAGAACTGATTATCGTTTGCTTTACAGCAACATGCCTGTTCTTTATTTATCAGTGATATGAACACTACATATCAAACTATAATTATTTTTGGGTGAGATAGGAACAGTTTCCAAATTAAATTATGAATTACCTAATCATTATATATGCCTTGCACTTAAATGCATGCAAAGCATAGATGCAAGCTGGACAGGCAGTCCGTGGACTCTGAAGGATTGGAATTCACACATTTTTCACATACAAGGTTTGAAAGAAATGAACTTCAGAAATTCTAGTTCAGCAGGTCCAAATTCTGAAAAATATTTTATCTAGGATTGTAGTGGAAACATATTGACTGAAGAGACCGGCTAATTGTTATCACTGTCATTCTTATGTAAGAAGTGCCTTCAGCTGCTATGTGAAAGGAATTAGAACATAAATTCTTGACAACTTTAACACATGCTACCTGAATACCCATCTGCTTAGCTTAAGAACTAAAAAGGGGTTCATTAATGTAGTATTGAATAAATTAAACATGCTGCTCTATGTGCTGAAATGTGTTACAATATTTAGAACTGCTTCCTTTTTTTTCCCTTTTTTAAAACTGTATCTTAAAAAGCCGGCTGTATTTTTCATATGAAAACCAAACAGCAAATTGGATCTGCATCTAACAAAAGAAATTCATGTTTTGAAGTTTCCAAGTGGTGGCTGACCACTCATACATACGGACTGACTAGAAATGTTGCTTAGAAACACCACGTTATCAAAGAGAACCCAACATCAGGTTGGAGTGCTTCCCAGACAGCCGGTTTGTGGCGATAATTTGCAATGGAAAATTCTAATATCTGTTCCAACAATTCTTTATATTCTAGATCTTCTTACTTTTCCCTCTTGAGATTATTTGCCATTAGACTTTACAATTTTCTTCCAAACTCTGATTTGGAAGATAGCATAGAAGTATGTGAACTATGTTTATGGATTGGTAAGTCCTTCAGCAAGTATTAAGAAAATGTTGTTCAGCTGAGTAAAATACATGGAAAATCCATGCTGAAGGAACTGCAGTGTAAATTAGTATTTCTGACATGAGGACTGACTTAGCTAGATTTAAATATATTATTTCCCCTGTATACATTAATAGTAACTGCTTACTGTGGACTTTTGGTTCTAAACATAATAAAAGAATAAAAAATTCTGTACAACTACAAAAATTATCTATCTTAACCTTGCAATCATCTCCTGGGTAGAACAAGGGGGTGATTTTATACTTTCAAACAGAAGTTATCCAAGTAGGGCAACTAAAGAACTGCATTTGTCATGTTCTGTGCAAACAGGAAGATTTAACAGATTCCCCTCATATTCAAAAGCAATTTTGTATTGCAATAGCCTGTTGTCTGCTCCTCTGGTCCATTCCAGGCCCCACAGCATCTGTCGCTCCAACCACCACAGCTGGAGTTAGAAGGAAATGGGTCACACTGAGACATACGGAGAAAGGTATCTCCAGGCAAATTGGGTCCTAGGCTGTTTAAGTTTTATACGTATTTACAGCTTGAATATAAATGGTTTGTGTATATGTGTGTATTAAATCCCAAATCTTATATAAGACAATTTGACCCCTTCCCCTTAGAAGAACAGTTTCTAATCCTTATCTGAGGTCCTGTGTTGACTCAGGGGGAGGAGTGCCATCTACTGAGGCTCCCTTGTGAGTTTGCACTTCATCTGCCACGGTTTCTTTCAAGATCCTCAGGGGAAGTGCCCAACCAGAGTACAGCAACTTCTCTTTTTCTTAAGAAGAAACATTTTTCTTAGGTATACACTATAAATTTTTGGATTTCCCCAGAAGCCCTTCTTGCTGCCAAACCCAAGTCTCTTTTATGTGTTTACCTACTTGCACTTTTTATTATTATTTTTTTTATTCAGAGGGAAACATGTAAAGTGATGCCACATTAGTATTGAAGCTGATTATTCAGCTAATGATTGATTCCCTGATCAAATCAGGTGGCGAGTCTCAGCGACATTTTTTCTCCTATCTTAAAATAAGAGAGTTCTCTTCCTTGAAGCCACCATTGAATCATGTGCAGACAGACCTCTGCTCTCTTCTAGGCCTTCATTTGCATTTCAAGTTTGTTCTGTAGAACAAAATAAAAGTTTAAGTTTTATAGGCAAACATGAATGTAGAGAATGGCAGAATTGTGTACTTGGGGGGGTTTAACAGACTGTAGGTCCCATGTACAATACATTTTGTTTTCAAGGCCATAGAGGGCCACTCATTTCCCCATTGCTACAACACTTCTGTCAGTTTTAGTGTAATAAGTGCAAACTCAAGCTTTCAGGTTGCTTACAATATAAATGTCTCCTGCCAGAGATATCCTGCATGTGGGAAGGTGAAAATGAGTTGTGAAAACAGAGCATAGAAAACGTAGATGACAACAGAAAGTGAGAGGGGCGACACAAAAGAATATTAGAAAAATGCAGATGCACATTTAATTTTTCTGTATACCCTAGACTACTAAAATGAAGTTGGTACAGTCTATACCCCAGATTAAGGTATTTTAATGTTTCCAAATGTAGCAAGGGGGGGCGAGTTACCTGAAGGAGAAGAATCAAAAAGCTGTATGTTCACACAGGGCAGGAGCCCCCCATTTTCCATACAGTTCACATTTTTGTCTCCAGTGTCTAAGTGCTGAGTCCCATGGCCACAGAGGAAAATGAAGTCCTCTAGATTTTTTATTGTTCCTATTGCCACATAGATCTTGTAGCCCACTGTGGGTACCACAGCATGAGCAGTCACTGTCCTGGGACCACCTCCTGTCCTTGTGGTGCTCAGCTATAGGGTGAAGAGTAACACTGGTATCATACAGGCATCTCTGTCTGGCAGCCAGGTTGAATCTGCTCCTGTAAATGTCACAGAAAGAGCTGGAAATTGCAGTAGATATGATGATACTTCTGTTCTCAAAGAAAATAAAGCAACTGGGGGATATCTGAATCAAGAAGATTTCATAGTATAGTACTATAAACTCACGCTCCCAACCGTGGTGCAGATCAGGTTGAAGCTGCAGGATCTCATGTAGTGCAACAAAGTCATTGTACTGTGGGCCTGGGATTAGCAGGTGTGCCAATTAGTGTGGTGGTGATTCTGTTTTCCTTCTCCCAGATGAAGCATGGATCCCTTCATGGTGCTGTGCTGCACTGAAGGAATTAAAAAAAAATTAAGTTAAACCAAACCAAAACAAACCCCAGACATTCAAATTTAGAAGGGGATAATTGGGATTTCTGTAAATGAAGATGCCAAACAGAGATAAAGAGGCAAAAAGTCAAACTGATGACAGTCTTGCTCACAAGACGTAGTGTGTAGCTCAGTCCTGAAGCACAGGAATGCAGCAGCTATGAATGCCGGAGCTACAGCCTTGCACTTCCCATGGCTCTGGCCCCATCCACTGGCATTAAATAGCTGCCTGCTGCTGCTGCAGATTGACTTGTCTCTGATGAGGGTTAGGACTGCTGTCAAGAAGAAGTAGGGCTTAGGCATTTCCATTTTTTAAAAGGTTAATCCTAATTATTTTTTATGCTTTTTAGCACACTGTGACATGCACAAACTTTGGAGAAGCAAAGGAGCCCATTGTACAACCATCATCCATCACCATCTTATTTTTAGAAAGCCTGATTTCCTCTAAGGTCGCTCTACACTTATATACACTTAACCATGGAAATAAATGTATATATGCATATGTAGGGATATGTAGACACATAGAGACATGTTTACATACGTGCATTTTTTGACCTTAGTTTGGTTAATGGAGGTTTTCCATTGTTTTCAGCAAGGGAGGTTAAGGACTTAGAACTATCCAATCTTTGTGTTCATCAGTGTTAACCTTCCTTTAAAAAGAGAAATTCTGTGCATTCTATATATGCTCCGGTTTTGGCACATCTGAAGTATTTATATCCATAAGGCCGTATTCAAATTTAGACATGTATTGTGTAATATATCCTTGCACAGACACAAAAAAGTGCTGAAGCAACAGCTAAGATATTTCAATACTTTGTGTGACATATTAAAAAAAATGTGTGTATTTTATTTTGGTGGGAAGTTCATTCCTGACAATTTTTCCCAACCTGGGAACTTTTATGTATGTAGAATGCTACCTTTTTTTTTTTACATTCATGGGATACATGGCATTGCAAATGCTTTTTTGCTCAGAATCAGGCCAAATTTCTCTTAAACCATGTATTTTTTTTCAATGAAATCAGAATATTTTTCCTACAAGACACTAATTTAAACAATAATGATACTTTTTCAACTAAGTGATTAAAAAATATCATCTTCATTTCAAAAGGCTGAGCACTGGTGATTCTCTTAATAGTTCAAAAACCTTCTTTTCTATACTTACAATTCTGTTCCAAAAATTTGTTTCTCCCTTGAACTTGCTCATGAATCACTGAAAGAACACATTATTCTGTGAATAATTAATTTCAAAAAAATATCCAAACAATTTAAGATCTAGAATAGTTTATATAGATTAGCATCAGTATTTAACTATTTGAGGTGCTTCTCAGATAATTTTAATTTTTTAACACCAGTGCTGGCATAGCAGGTGGCTCTTGCAGGGAATCACTAGGTGGTGCTATTGTACATGTCTGCCAGCTTATTCTTCTGTGTTTGAGCAAATGTTCAGTCTTGGGAAGAAATGCTAAACACCCTATACTTCATTAGAGGGAATGACAGGGGTGAAAGAGCTGTTTGCTTTATGCTGCTCCAATATCCTAACGTTTTGAGACAAAGTGCTTTCAGCCAACCATGCTTTGCTATCATACAAAGAATTCTGAAAGTAGAGATGTACGGTACTTCAATTCAGCCACTACTCATCCAGTGTTTGTGCATGTATGGAAGTAAATATGTAAACTCTAATATTCCCAGATTTTCCCTGATTTTTTACTTCTTATTCATTACAACACTGACCTATAAAGCCCTAAGACACTGTGGCTCAGAAAAGGGAAACATCAGTATCTCAGTGAGACACCGGTGGCCTTTCTTAAATTGAATGCTGTATTGCAAACACACTCCAAGTCAACATGGACAATACACATTAACAAGGCATACATGTCTTTTCTCTAAATGGATATCAAATTCAGCACATAGGACATGGCTGGCATGTCCAGCTGCCTTTCCTTTTCTCAGAAGACGTGCTTGGGAGAGAACGGGAGCCCTGGTTCCAGTTCAGGAAACTGGCTTGTGCAGTTGCAGGAGCCGCAGGTAGAAGTTTGCAAAAATGACTCAGGGCTAAGTGGTTGGACTGATTGAGAGTAGCGGTGCTTGGGAATATGGTGAGTGGAGGACTTGGTGGTGTTAGGTTTATGGTTGGACTTGATGAACTTAAATTTTTTTTCCAACACAAATGATTCTATGATTCCATGAAAATTTGATCCTAGTTCAGTCTTTCCGAAACTGCATATTTGTTTGCTCTGCAATGCCCTTGTAAAATGTATATAACATTTACACAAAAATGGATTATTTACTGTAATGCTTGGTTACCTGTTTGGCCCAAATGAACAAATTTCAAATTGTGGACTTGTCAAAGACCATGTTGGACAAGTTTAGTTCCTTCCATATGATAGTATTATTGGTTGTAACCTTATATGTGGGACATGGAAGAATTTTAACTTTGTGAGTACAAGGTCTGAAAAGCAAGAAAATACCATTTTTAAGGTATTTACATAACTTTAATTCACTTGTTTTCCATATACTAATTAAGACAGTTGACTAGAAACCAGTTACCTATCTCTTATAAAGTTGCATATTTTCAAACAGAAGTTTTGGATTTGGTGTTCAAAGATGCTCCAATTTCAGAATATTGTAGAAAATATGTTTACTGTTGAAATATGCTTCTTTATCAGGAAATTGTGTTTCCAAATTGATATGCTATAATGATATGATAGAAAAGCTTGAGAAGTGGGCCCACGAGAAGATAATGTAGTTTAACAAGTCCAAGTGCAAGGTCCTGCACGTGGTTCAGGGCAATCCTAGACATGGGTTCAGACTGGGAGAAGTTGCTCAGAGATGTTGTAGCTTCCCCGTCCATGCAAGCGTTCAAGGCCAGGTTGGACAGGGCCCTGAGCAAGCTAGTCTAGTGAAAGTGTGTCCCTGCTCATGGAAGCGGGGCTGGAACTAAAGATTTTTCCAACCCAAGCCTTTCTCTAGTTCTATGATTCTATGACCCTGTTTAATTACAGAGTATTTGTGTCTTCTATTTAAAAAAATATTGCTATTTATTTAAACAAGTACTTAATTAAAAAAAAAATTATTTTGCTTCAGCATCACTTTTATTTAGTGCATCAGATAGGTTATGCACTTGGTTGAAGCATGTTTGTAAAAGAGCATTCTCTAAACAACCTAATCTTATAAGTGGGCATGGACAAAGAGCCAAGGAATTGCAGCAAAGATGAACAGCTTTCTGGCTCAAGAGGTGCGAGGTCATGCAATTTTACTCTGTGACTGCCGTTCTCCACAGAGTTCTTTTGTTCAAAGCTACAGTTTTACTCTTGTCCAGTAACGGCCTTTCTTATACATAGGGAGCTTAACACAGGATGCTGTTACAGGTTTACAGGGATGCTGACTGCCTACAGACACAACTAACTGTTGCTGCATTTGAATACACAATGATCTCTAAAACATTTATTATTCTGAGACATCTGGTTCTATATGTCCTAAACTAGATTCTTCAGCTGACAAACTCTTCTAAACAGAAAATTTTAGCAACTTATTAATTCCTAAGTTTTATGTTATTATTATTATTATTATTATTATTATTAATGTGGTGGTGTTTTCTTTTTTTTTTTAATACCCTAGTGGTCTCAGGTATATTCACTCATGTTTCAGAATAATTCAGTTACTCAGGTGACAGGCTGGCCATAATGCTCAGAAGGAAGTCATAATCCTATACCCAGCACATGACTTCATGCCATCACATACTGAGTAAAAAAGGCAAGGAGAATGAGAACAAAGAGTCAAAGTCCCATGCAAAAATAGAAGGGGGTGCAGTTATAAAATCTTGTACTGCCTCATGATGTATATTCCCAAAGGGAGGATGAATTAGGTTTTCATGAGCAGCGCTAATTCTGCCATTTGCTATTTTTGAGTCGTAGGTTGTGTCTTTTATATATATTTGAGCATATATATTAAGGAAATTTAATTCTGAGACTACATTACAGTGCATATGTGTGTTCAGCCAGATGTGTGTCCATCTATATTACATAATGCAATGTAGATTCAGAATTACATGGAAAATCTAAACTAAAAACATCCCAAGAACAGTACTGGTTTAATTATTTTATCTAAAATCTAATTTCCTAACAAATATTTTCCGATCAAAGAATTTTTCTAAGAGAAAAAGCGTCAGTCTTTGTATAACAAGAAAATAAAAGATTGTTGTGCTAAGGAAGGAAAAGCCCATCCCCCTTTCTTTGAACTGAGAAGGAAAAAAATCTCAGCTGTTAAGAGATCCTGAGATTTCCAGCTTATTGAAGCAAAGGAAAAAGGTTTCAGACATGACTCCCCTCCTAACACACCTTATTAATTTTTTTCCAGATGCTTGTAATGGAGAGGAAAAATGAAGAGAGGAAAGATGTAGTTATCTAGCTCAGAGAAATGTGGCTAACTGGTTCCAGATTTTCCTCATTTCTTCCCTTTCACTCTGATAACCCTTGCACATTGATTTGTATTTCACACAATCCTTGTAGACCTATAATAATGATATGTACATTGTGCAGCTGATTGATTTTTTTTTTTGTGTGAGATGCCTTGTTTGTCCTGCACAAAGTGAACTCTGTTCAAACAAATGTGTGTCTTAAAGTTTTCAAGCCACACTATGCGTGATAATGATTTGGACAGAGACCAGTGACTTGAATGAACGCTTAAAATTTCTTGCCTGTCATTGCTATTGTTATTCAAGACCACGTTTCCAGAGGTTGGCATTTATTAGTCAAAATATTAAGGACTACATTGTGTTGTCAGGAGTAACTTTAATCTGTTATTGGGGCAGGCTTAGGAGGCACTACTATTTAGAGAGACAGTTGTGAGGTGTTGCGTCTGTGCTCCTTAGTAGCAGTAATTGATTGCTGGCCTTTACATAAATGGCTAACTCTACACATATGCTTAGCCATTCTGGCACACAAGTGAAAAATGGATCCACTGCTTGTCTGAGTGCTCCACAAAGGGAATATGGAGTGTAGTCATGTTTCAAAACACTCTGCATCTGGAGTTAAGGCAATAGTTGCTCACAAAGGGGTGCAAGTCACACAATAGGCTACTTTTAGTAATTACTCTTGAGTTATTTAGGCCCCAAGTGCATATAAAATGAATTAAAAGAAATAAATTTGAGTTGAAGGTATTATATGCCTCTCCTCTTAATTTCTGTGGAAACCTTTAAAAAATCCCAGCACCCTGCTGTTTTGGAGAAACAAACCTAACAGCACTGAGCTAATATACATGAACCAGAAAGAGAGATTGGCTGGTTTCAGTTCAGTCACAGGCTGAAAGCTCTGCAAAAAAGTGGATGAAAATAGACCCCAAAAGAACATAACTGAGAAACATGGAAGATTGCAAAATGCTTTCTTGTTGTGGCTGTAATAGGTAGGACTGTTCTCTATTTTTTTAGGAAATCTTGATTTTTATTTTTTCCTGAAAAGTACAAAATCCAAAGAGCTATGTGTAAAATTTTTTGTCTACTGCCTTGCTTCTTACATCACATAATCTGTCTTGAGTCTATGCTTTTCATTTAGATTATGAACCTTTTAAAACAAGGACCTTGATTTTTAATTATTAGTACAATGTTCAGTGCCCTGAAAATAACACGTATTTAGAAAAAGATTTTTTGTAAACAGTATTAAACAGTTTATGTCAGTAAACTGGAGTAAGTATCACACTGACATAACAATATGCTTCCAGATGAGTGATTATAAAATTACATCTAGAGTTTCCTTCTATGGTTCTCTTTATGTCTGAAACACATGTATCTAACACCATCTGCGAAGACAACACAGGAAAGTGCAGCTTGACTGGTGAGAGTGAACGGGCACAATCCCAGCAGTGTGGCTTTGCTGTGTGTCTCTGTGTGTACACATCAGTGTGCAAGCCTGCTACCCATGATAATCTGCACATCACACTTGAGACTTAGTGAATCAGAGCAGATTCCTTAGGGACTGGAAATCAAGTTAGTTTTTTTTCCTTTCCATAATTTACTGCCAGTGGTGAAGATGCAGAGGTATATATGCCAGCAGGTATAGCTCTTTTGTAGGACCCCACAAAAATGGTCTCAGGGATGGTTAGAGAAAGTAGGCTTTGTCCTTCCCCATAGATCATGTCTTTACACTGAAACAAACTTTGTCTTGTCCTACGTGTATTTCTGGTTATGTCTCCGTGCTTCTTCTGTGTAGTCTGTTCCTCTCAGAAACCCATGTTTACTTCCGAGATGTGTATTTTCATTTTAAAAGCTATTTTTTTCACGAAACTATATTAAGTGACCAGAAATGGATGAAACCTGTAATTTTTGATGAATGCCTTTTCAGCTGAATACCTCATGTTACCATTTGCTCCTTTGCCCTTTCTCTGCATTTCTTCTGTCTTTTTCTATTCATGAATTATATTTGTCCTGCACTGTCAAACACAAGATTACACAGATTTTCTAGGGATGAATTTTAGCTTTACTCAACTGTGCAGTGAGCTCTGTATTTTCATATATGTAATATAAAAGTGCATTACTATAAAAATTCTATTGCATTTATTCTCACTAGGGCCATAATTTGGTATAAATATGCACTTTTTGAATGCTGGTATGCATGGTGGAGTGAGAACTCAGGCTGTTGCATGCTGCCATTTGCTGTGGTCCTGATGTTGGAAATGCTGGCTGGCTCTCTGGCCAGCTGCAGTGGGAGGACAGGGTCCTTTTCTCTCGCATTTTTCATTTCTTTCGCAGAGATTCTTACCTGAAGGAAAATTCTCAACTTAGACTGCTATGTGGTTAGCCAAATTGTGAAGATGATTAAGAAAACTCCTTTTGTATCTTCCAGGTCTGTTAAAGATTTTTCTGAGGAACGCTGAAAACAATTGTGTTACTCTGGACTTTTGTAAATGTTACTTAACAGTACTCCCATGAACTACTCCACTCTCTTCCTCTTTCTGTGTAAGTGGTACATTGTGGTACATAAGTGACTATATTTTTGGATAGCAGTTATGTGGCCACATTTAGTTCTCCAAAAAGACTATCCAATATAAAAGTTTATAAAAATTATCACTGTATTTTATCCAGTCAGGTGTACCTTGCAGGGCAATCATTAGATATACAGCCCATGTAAATCAATTAATCTTTAGCCTGTGCTAGTGTTGGAGAGGGTTAGCATGGGCCTTTATGATCTGTATTCCCTTGGAGCCCTGGAGATCAGTGTTCAGAGACACCTGTGTGGGTCTGCATGGAGTTGGACGAGGTCCAGGTCTGGAAAGGCTTACATATTTAGATTTAATACTACCTTTTCCACAGCTGATAGCAGAAGTGATTTAGATAAATAGAAGGCTCTGACACCTGTGGAGCTGGAGAGCCCCATGAGGCACTGAAATAGCAGGTTTTCTAAGTGAAGCTCCAGAATTGAGAAGTGGGAAACACTGCTTTCCATGATGTAATGCATAACAACTGCTAGTCATTATCCATTTACAATGTTTCTCTGTACAGTATTGTGATTCCACAGTATATTCTAGAAAGCTAGGGTTAGGAAAATAATAACATTGAAATAACTTTGATTTGATCAGGACAAATCTAAAAGCAAATCTAAAGGCAAATCTTATGATTATAAAAAATGAGTTTCAAAGCTTATAGTTAATAATTGTATTTGAATTAGAATCTATTACAGTTGGTGATGGGGTCCGAGGCTGTGACCCAGGAAGAGATGACCGGTCTGGGGAGACGGTCCCGAAAGGAATCGCCTTCCTGAGGTTCAGTGTCTTCCTCTCAGCTGCTGGCAGAGGAGCCCTTGCAGAGGCTGTCAGCTCTTTAGTGATATCAGCTCGTGATTCCAGCTCAGCTCTGCGGGGCAGCCTCCAGGCCAAGCCAGACCAGAGAGAGAGACGAGAAGGCTCATGTGGCTGGTTCTGCACGAAGGCAGCTTTATTGTGGGTCCCCTCCGGCGAAGGGAAGAGCCAGGGACGAGCTCTTTCTCGAGGGGCCCGAGGGAGCTTGCCTTTATAACGATACAGGGGATCAGTAGGGGACCAATGGATTACAGAGGGTCTGGGACAGACCAGAGGGTTACAGAATGATCTGCATAGTGTCTCCCAAAGGATTGTGGGTCTTCCTTTCCTCGCCATGACCAAGAAGTGGTTGCCTTTCCAGGGAGTCCTGATGGGAGATTGCTCAATCTCCTTATCTCAGCAGTTGTCCCTCCAGGGCAGTGGCTGGGCATACCTGTTGCAGTGGGGATACTGCAACATGCATATACCAAACCAGGCGTCCCGTGGAAAGGAAATATAAATGGACGGATTCTTGCTAGATGTTTCAGAGATGTTTATTTCCCCAGCCGCATGGCCGGAGCTCTGCCCAGGAACTGTTCCAGTCACCGGACCGAGGGTCCTTCTGCCCGCGCAGGGAACACAAACCAACCCATGGGAACGAGGCTGAGCAGGGGCAGGGAAACCCCGTGTCTGTGCCCTCAGGGCCCCTCTGCCAGGGCTCCATGGCAGGGGAGGGACCTCAACACCTCACCCGTTTTATTTTAATAAAAGGAGAATGAAAACAACTGGATAAACATAACAAGAACAGTTTCAAAACAAAACAAGCCACCCTCCTGAGTCTTTAAATGTCCAAACAGATTCTGTGGAACATCTTAGGGCTGACAGAAGGGAGACAGGACTCTCTGAGCATGCTTTGTGGGGAAACTGAGGCAGGAGAGGGTTTAACTTCTTCCCTCCCCCTTTTCATCCCCCACTCGGCATTGGAAAGGGATTTTTGGGGAAACAATTGGCAAAAGCATGGTTTTGTGAGGGAAACCATGGATAAAAAAACGGATTAGGAATACATGGGGGGTAATAGGACATAGGGTAAAAGGGAAAGGTGGGATTAGGAAAGGGAGACTGTAGGGGGGGCTTACAATGGACATATTGTCTATCGTGACTACGATTTTTAGCATATATACTGCCTTTTACAGAAACACCATCAGGCCCAGTGACCTGCGATGCTTGTAACCCTTTTCTACCTTATATAATTTTGAATTCCACCACCTCTCCATCTCCCAAGCTTGGGATGCATTTTTCAGGGTTATTCTTTTTAATAGCAGTTCTATGCACGAATATGTCTTGCTGGTTGTCACACCTTGTTATAAAACCATAATGTTGCTTAACATCATACCATTTTACTATCCCTGAGATCTTAGCTACTATAATCTTTTCCTTTTTCCGAGTGGCTGCTGTTTTCTGTCCTTTCTGTCCCGTGTCCTTTTTGGGGAGGGCAATTCCAGAATTTTTTTTCACCTGGTATCATCTTAGATATGTCTATATTCATGTTTTAACCATTACTCATGTCTCCTGTCAAAAGACTGTTTCTGCACTGTTTCTGGTCAAGGAGTTACTGGCACACACTGGTTCAACAGGAAGGCATCACTTATTTTCTAGAGTGCAATTGCAAGACACTTCTATGCCTCTTACATGAAAGACACCATATACGAGAATTCATGGTAGTATTCCTCCGCTGTGATATTTTTTTTTTTTAAATCAATTGTACCCTATAACTTATCACAAGTAAAAGCTTAATGAGTCTGGCATACTCTGATTACTTTGAAGAACAATATTTGGTTCTCATTTGCCTGATGTTGTCAGGACATCCTTGAACAAAAACCTGCCAACAGAAACATGCAAAGTTTGGGCAGAGGTAAAAAAGGCAATGGAGCTGGAGTCAGATCTGAATGTTTTGTTTGTTCTACCCCATATAATATGCAAATTAAAACTTAAAGTCCAAATGCCTCTATACTTTGTCAGAATACGAAGTGGGTCCTGAACTCTGCTGTTCAGACCTATCTCTAGTAAAGAACACAGTTTATTCAGGGAATGTTGTGTATGAAATCACTCTTGGTATATGAAACAAAAATCAGAGGAAAATTACATTATTTTAAATACAAACTGAGCAAGAAATAAATTGTTCATGACCTTTTTCTGTTAAGGAGCTCAAACTTGATTAATTCTTGGCCTGGATGTTCCCTTACCTCCAGCAATTACATGCCACTATTACAGTGTTTATTTTATAAAAGCTAATAAACACTATCTGGAGTTAATATTTGCTCCCGAGGAAAGTTTGCCAAAAGCTTAGAAGAAGTTTACAGAAGATTTTGCCCATTAGGTTTGTGTACAACATTTGAAATGCCAAAATCCTTTTAGCATCATTAATCACAAAAATGCAATGTAAAAACAGTTGTACCTAATAAAGACGTAATCTGATACAAAAATAGGCAAACCCACAGGAATTCAACACAATAGGCCAAACACTGTCCATTCCAAATGAGTTCCAGTAGTACCACTATTGATTCAGCTTTGAATAATCTTCAGCTCTTTTAAAACAGATATATATAGATAAAATAGGATTTTATTTTCTGCAGTAGAAATGCATTTGTTATTAATAATTTCTTTCACAAAGGATTTTGGCTAATGCTGTCCAGGAAAGCTCTTTTGACCAGCTTGCCACAACTTCTTTCTCATTCACTAAGTTTACATCTTCCTCTGTCCTGATGAACTCATTGGGGTTCTCTCTGTCCCTGACTCATGAGTTGCTCATGTGTGGGGTTCACCAGGGGCTGGGTCTGTGTGGCCATGGGGAAAAGGAACTGTCTCTCTCAGTTTCTGATCTTGGGATAGGCAAGTGTTGTGGGGGTCTGACTGTTGTCATGCCATGGTAGTGCCAGAACAGGGAGCTGGGGCGGTGGAACAGAGTGGCCTTGTATAGGAAAAGATGTATTGCCTTCCTGCAGTTTGATCAGTTGCTCCCAAAAACCTGGAGCTCCAAATGTCAGCGGGAAAGTGTCATTTTAGACAAGGCATCACTCCCTTGCCTCACACTGTACTCACCTATGCTATGGCCAGCTCATCTTAACTGAATATTTATTGCCTGTAGTGTTCATTTATTATAGTGTATCCTATTTTTCACTTTTATGTGGACTTGCCTTTTAAACCAAGCACGATTAGCCTGGCAATGGGTTAAGCTCTTCAGAAAAAAAGTTGTAGAGACATTTACAGAAAGCAAATAAAACATCGGTTTCTGTTGCAGAATACATGCATAATAAGACATGTTCTTATTTGTTTAATCCCCCTCATTTGAAACTATGTCTCAACAGAACACTGTTCACCTTGTGATCTGAATGCTAGCCTTTTTCAGGATCTAGGTTTAAAGTTAGAACAGAGGACTGATGGCCTTCTCTTTTGAGTTCATCCTTCTTTTTCAAGATGAGTCTGTCTACCCTTTTCTTCCTCCTTCTCTCTTGCTTTTAAAATTTAATTTCCTTAGATAGAGAACAACACATTTTGATAACTCACCTTTTTTTTTTTTCTTAGCCAATGGCAACATATTTTTGACAGTTCATAAGCCAAATTTGATCTTAAAATGTATTTCGACTTGGCTATCTTTCATTCTCAGATTCTGACTCTCCTTATTCACCTACTTCAAGTCTTCAGCTGAAGCCTTAATTAGCTCATTTTTTTCTGGTGAGGATAGTTTTTCAACTATCTTAATGAAATTCCATGAATTGGATACTATAAAAAAAATTATTTTTGCAATACTGCTATTATTCCCACAGTTCAGATATTGGAGACCACATGCATCACATTAATAATGTGGATGATGGACTGTTAAAAACATGCATCGTCCAAGCTAATTTCTTTCATGCCTTTTTTTCAGTCATAAGTATTTTCTATCATTTTAAAAGACATGGGAAGACTAGATCCCTTTCCTTTTGATACTGACAGGAACCGGGGAGCTCCATTGCCAGGTCCTCACAAGAGGAACTAAGTGAAAACCTCTTGTTTGGCTGAGAAGACTGATAAAGCCATCTACAACTCTCATCCTTATTCTATTTTTTTACAGTCACAGTAGAAGATACCCATTCTGGGGAGCTTTATGGCTCTCCTCTCCTGATAAACATGAGAAATTTGATGCATGGGAAAATGGGACTTGATGATAGCTTGACACTTTCACACCTTGAGACTCAAACTCGGATCTGTAAGAGGCGCATGCTATGAATATGCTGATGAAGCATAACCCACACAGAACACATCACAGCCCTACTCAAGAGGCTTTATATTTGTCTACTACAAGTTATTCTTTCATCCAGCCTGCACTGAATTGCATCAAAGTGTTCTATAATAAGGTTCTGACCACATCATAAGGACAACATGGAGCAGATGATTTGACACGTGAGAATATGACAGCACCTAAAATCTCCTGCCATGTTGCTGGCCCTGAGACAGCACTTACAGTACTGACACTTACATCTCCCACAGCCTCTACCAGCATTTCAGGCTTAATAGTGATAGCTCTTCATTTGCAGGTTTGAGGTTTTCACGAAAACTTTACCCTACCTGATGTACACACAGGTAGCTGTGTATTCAGCTAGAAAGGCTATCCAATAGTCCACCAGTAATTGATGCTTGCCAGCAGTAATTTAAATTCAGCTGTCAGACACAATCAAAGGGAATTGATAGAAAGCTGCTTCATTATAATTCCCCCGTTTCTAGCATTTAACGTTCTTATGTGGAGTTGGATTTTGGTCTGGAACAGTACAGTAATGTGAGTTGATAGCAAGCTGGGAATGAGCCAGAAAGTGAGTGCTTAACCCAGAACCAGCACCTCTGGGAGCAAAGACTTCAAGAATCAGATGTTTTGCATTTGCCTTGCTTCCAACTTCATATTGGAGGAGGGAGAGAGATGATGGAAACCATTAAAAAGATCAATTTAAATTTCTTCTTTAACATTTCTCTTTCCACACTTTATCCAGTTGGGAATTTCAACCAAAATCTAGGACTGTGTTCTTAGCCTCACAAGCTGCAGACTAAAAAGTTAATGAAATGTAGCTCAAATTTTAGAAATATGGTATCTGTTTGACAGGGACAATGGTGCTAGGAATCTACAACTGGAACAAACCTGAAACAGACAGCAATGATGCTTTTAGTTTTATATGTGTGTGACTTGAGATTTCAGGGCTGCCAAATTTCACACATTCCGACATCTTAACAGTCACAGATTGAGCCAGGCTTCAGGGATTGATCATGTTGGTCATCAGGAGATTGCCTGGTTTTTGCCCAATTTTATCTGAGATATGGTCTCTATAATACTTTTAACAGCAGCAATCCCCTGGGACACTATTTTCTCTGAGATTTTGCTGTCCACATTGTCGGCAAGAAACATCTTGTAATCTTGCTTAGACATATTTCTTTCCCCTTATGTAATTTAAACCAGAAACCCTTTGATAATGAAAAAACAAGCTTGCTTTTAGTGCACAGAAACATAATAGAGAAAACAGTATTCTTGTTTACACAATATTTTTCTCAATTTGAGTCCCTTGCTCTGTGCAGTTCTGCAGATGAAGAAATATTGTCCTGTTTGTTATTTGTGCTGTTGTGGCACCTAACAATGACAGTTCTTGACTCCATTATGCCTCATTGCATGGAGAGAATGGTAAGATGTCTTTCTCTAAGAGTTTGATTGAGAAACCTGGAGAAATGAGAATAAATGCTGATTGGAGAAAGAAGGGAATGTCACAACTTACCCAGTGCTTAACTGCTGTTTAGATTTTGGTTTCAAGGAATTTAATGAAGTAATTTTTGGATGTTTACTGGGAGACTCTTTCAAGTTAAACAGAAGTACAAATCAGACATCAGAACACTTTCGTAATTCCATCATTAAGATTCAGATTGTTTTTCTAACATGATTATAAGAACTACTTAATGCTTTCTGAAACCCATGGTGTAGCAATGAAGAAAGTTTTAGAGGTGGTGCAGTTGAATGCAAGAGAGTATTTACACTGCCCACTTGTAGCTCTTTGCCTCACTCTGTGTAGTCAACAGACAAAGGAGAGGTGCTCCAGAGAGGCAAAGTATCCATGTTGAATGTGTAAAACCAACTTGAAGTAGAAAGCATGAATAACCCTTGTAAGAACTCATACTTAAGGATATTGAGAAATACTGAAATTTTCCACACATTTCTCTTTCAAATCCTTTTAAGAATATCTCACTAGAATGTTATAATATGTTCTGGGGTTTAAAAATAAAGCTGTGGCGCTGCAAGTGGCTGCAGCCACCCTGACCCCAAATGAAACACCAGAGCTCAATGTTTGGTGGTCAGGCACCAATGCTTAAAGACTGCCTTCGCCCTGAGGGTGAGATCCCATCACCCCTTGGTTCAGTTATTTGCCTACATTGTGTTGATTGGTTCTTGTTCTCCCCTCTGTGTTTTATGTATAAATTTGTAAATGTTAATTTCCCTTAGTTAAATATTTGTTAGTTCTAGAAGTTTCTGTGTTACTTGATACCCCATTGGCTATCCCCTGTAATCCCTCCTCTGCTTTATCCCCATTGGCTACTTCATTGTTAATCCTGCCTCCTCCACCATACCCTATTGGCTGGACCCCTTATCCCCGCCTTTCCTGCCCCGAGTGTAAACTCCCTTGACCCCCTTCAAAAATAGGCTCTTCATCCCTAGTCCCTTCGCCAGCAATAACCTGCTCGTGGAACCTATACAGACAGTCCCCTCCTTCATTCTTTGCCTCCGCCTGCGCGCCCCAATAGCGTAGCCCAGGACACGCTCCTTCGGGTGAGGAGCTCACTCTCTCCCTTAGAGTCGCAGATGTAGAGGGTGCAGCCAGACCTCCAGGCTTCTTGTTTTTCTGGCTAGCACGCCCTCATGAAGCCATTTCTAAACCAAATTAGACTATTTAGTTTACCTGGAATATATATATATTAAAGTGATTCCACATGATTTAGCAAAGATCTTAGCAAGTATGTTATTGTACTTATCACTTCTCTTCATTGCTAGTTTTTAGGTTGTATCTAGGGGCCTGCTTTCTGCTGTCTTTCAGACATCTATTTTAGCTGATTTAAATGTGAGGATGGAAAAAAAACCCTCATTATAGAAATCCCTACAAACAAAACCCTTTTTTGAAAAATGAGGTGTCATGTATAGTTTAATTTAATCTTTGTGTGGTTTTCTTTGGCATGTTGCTTACACTTGGGATTCATATGGTGTATCACAGCAGTTCAGTTTACAAACCCACTTGTTGCTCTACAAATGGTTATAAAAATTCCAAGAAAATGCTGAAAAAGAGCAAGTTTGCAATCTTGAGAGAAGTAAGTGACAAATATGTTCTTCAGAAGAGATAAAGTCGGATTTCTGGAGCACATACACTGTGAAAAGACCTTAGACAGTAATTTTAGTAAATAATAGATTGTCTTTTTTTCTTCTGCCAATACTTTCTCATTTTACTTCTCTGTCTTTCAGTGTTCATCAGTGGAAATACCAGGTCACAGTTCATGCATATGAAGGAAGATGTCACATATCTGAAATTCATATGTATCCTGTCAGCTCCTTTTTTCACCAAGAGCTTGATAATCATATTGCATTGGAGACATGAGGGCATGTTTTCATGAGGGATTTCAAGCCATACCCCCTGAAATGTATGGCCTTTTGTATATGAAAAAGGCAGTTTACACAGTTGTGTAGCAAAGACCATATTTTCTTACATTTAGGAACAAAGACATGTCAGGCTTTATTGAGCACATCGCTAACTATATAACTAGCATTAAACGCTCTATTTGCAACTGTTGCTGTGTATTTTGTGTGTGATTATCACCCCTAGATCTGCATCCTATAAAAAGATATTTCTGTTTGCTTAATTATAAAGCTCTTTATGAACAGGCTCATCTGTAAATAGCTTGGTGCAGCTGAAATAGAAATATAATTATAATGAAGGCAGATGTTTCTGAGATACTTCTCATGAAAGTTGTTCTGAATATACAAAGGAGGAAGGCTTTTCTAGCCGGTGGAGTGTTGGCCAAATGTAGCCTAATCATCCAAATGTGAGAGGGGGGTTCACTTTGAGGGAAAAATCTGAATAATAATAATAATAATGACAACAGCAGTAACACCAACACTACTAACAACAATATGAATAATATTTCCAAAGCCATATACAACTGCTCTGTCCCTGGGTAAACATCTTTCTTCCTGAATCCTGTAGGGACAAAGAAATAACTTGTGTAATTTATCTCTGTGGACTAGTTGCCAGAAAATGCTGGACTTTTCTTCTACATTACTTTTTTAGGCTGATGAAACTCTCATGGAACCACAAAGTTTAGGGTCGTTTGTATACAAATACAGCACTTTTGTCTGCCTCACTGTCTCTGCATGTGCTTTTAAATTGTTTAAATCCTGTCAGTGAAATAATGACACAATTTAAAAAAATTATTATTTTTACAACCAAGGACTTACAAAACTACCGAATCTTATTTCCAGTGGAAATTCTATTTCCAAATCTTTAGAAAGTCTCACCTTTCAGTCAAACCAAAGGCTTCCTTCCCCCTCCATCCTTTCCTTCACTAACAGTAAATGCTTGTACTGTGGCAGCTGGCTGAGAGCTGTTAATCCAAGCCTGCAGTCCTCACTTCAGTGGAGCTGCCATCCTGATCAGCTCCCATTTGTCCCATCTTTAGTGACTCACCAACAGAGCCAGTCACTGTCCCAGTCATCATAAGGGTGTCCAGGCAGCTACAGCCATCTGGCAGGCTTGTGAGTTGGAAACAGCTAGTTTAGTCCAGGATGAACTGCTACAAACTGAGTTATGCTGTGGAATAGCACCCTCCAGCCCAGGACAGTCTTGTTTTACTCACAGCATGTACACAGGAGAGTCACTGGTTAGCACTGCCGGTCTGCCCATCTTCCTCATTTCAGACTACATGACTGAACAAGGAAGTATGGAACTGGGATGCCTTAAAATCGGAGAGGAGAGTGTGAAGCAGAAAACACTGTTAAAGATGATTTGAACTCAGCCAGTAGCACTCCTGATATCTCTGCTGTGAATATTTTTCAGACATAAACATAGGCCGCTGTCTAAAAGTTTACAGAAGTGGAATATGAGTATTTGTACCGCAAGACATCAGGGATTTGATTTAAAAGGAACACGGTGATTTTCAAGGGTTGGGTATCAAGTTTTGAATGTAAATTTGGGTAGCCTCTAGTCATTTGTTTTACTCCCCCACGTGGGTGGCAAACTTAAGGTAGCCTCACCTGGATGAACAGAATTGGAGAATACATATCTCCTTTGCAGGCAATATATCCATAAGCATAATGGAGCAGAATCCAATTCAGAGCAACTCCCCTTGAGATGTAGTACCTGTATTTCCTGCTCTCATTTGTGAACAACTTCACTGTGTCAATGTCAACTACACTTACCATGCCAGGCCCTGGCTGGTGTGGTTCTCTTTGAATGGTCCACTGGCACTGCTCCGGGTTTTGGGAGAAGCTTTTGTTAATAGCATACATCAAGCATATTTCAGTTTAAGAATGCACCACAGTTCTCATTTCAAAAGTTGGATCCCAGGTTGCTCCTCTGCAAAACACAACCTGGGGAGAGATTTTCTTGTCAGGTTGGATAATTTTGCTCTTTATTTCTGATATTCTTAATGGAACAAAACCAAAATATTTGGTCTTTCAGTGTAAGTGCATCACTTCCATCACCAAAAACAAAGATTACGTATGTGCTGAGGATGAGAATGAAGCTCTCAGACTGTACCTACTTGTGCCTGAGGCCAGGCCTTGGGGGCTAACAAATCAGCCTGGCTTTCTGGTCTCTCCTGACCCCAAGGGACTCAGTGTAACTTGTCTATACATATGGGATAGAAAAATACAGAAATAAAACGTTGCACTTACCTAGAAAGGAAGGATTCAGCACTAACTCAAATGTAGGAACTGAGATTAAAATTGATGGAGCACCTGATGCTACAAAACACATTCTATTAATGAAATGAGCAATTATTTTCAATTTTATGCAGAACAAATGCATTAAGAAAGGTGATGACAAATACTTGTGCATCAGGAATCATACATGCTGTGATAGGAAGAAAATTACCCAACTGTTTCTTTTTTGAATGGGAAACTGAAGCATAGAGATATGATTTACCAGAGATCTCTCTTTTTCTCTCTTACGCACACAAAGGGGAATGCGTGGTTTTTTGACTCCTGTGCAAATATTAATTTTTCTGCATTTGTTCCAAATTTGTGAACTGCACTTGTCCTCAGACTCCCATATATACAAAAATGCTTTCCACAGGACTGCTGCTAATAGAAGCTGTCAAGTCTGAGGCAGACATTCAACCTACCAGCTATGAGGAGCACCTGTAGCATCTTTGTATCTCCACCCTCACCTTTTGCCTGCTCTTCATTGTCCTTGTCAGACGTTTTCTTCTGAGAACTTGTACTAGAAATTGTGTCCTTATACAATGAAAATGCTAAAAAGCTACTCTGGCTACTAACTAAAAGAAACCATTTAATGACTAAGCCTTGTCCTTATTAGGGAATAAGGTAGAAAGCATTCCATTTGAATTTGGCATAGAGGGAAAGTATCTGAAAGTCTCTTTCCCTGAAAAAGAAATGTTACCTGTTTTTCACATTTCCCTATAGTTGCCTCTCTAAATTGACGCTGAGGCATTGCTGTCTTTATTAGCTTGTTCACTCTGTTATATCATTAATATAATTTGTTTTAGAATAGCTTGTTAGTGAATAAAAATGCAAAAACAACCTTGCTAAAGTTATTTTGTACTTTGCTACAAATTCAGAATTACAGGACAACAAATTAATTTGTCAATTTTGAAGAAAACCTAGGTCTGTCTGATTTAAAACATTTTTCTGTCATTTTTGTTTTCTAGTTTCCTGTTTTGCTTTTTTTGCCTTTGTCATACTGATGACTGTACAGAAATGGAAGCATTTCAGAAATGTCTGTCATGAGATGAATGACCCAGTTTTGTAAATGTGTGAAATTAGGAGATACAGTGATTTTTAGCAATTCTGAGATAAGCTTATTCATATTTATTCCCAGGATGTACAGAGGGGCATAAAAGCATGGGGTTTGGATTACATTGTCTTATTTGAAAGAAGACATAAATTATCTTTTACCACTTATAGGGACTGCTATGCATTAGCAAATCAGTGCTTTTAAATACCAAAAAAAAAAAAAAAAAATCAAGAATCTCTTCAAAATATTGAAAGGTTACCTTGCTGTATTTCCCCTGTATCATAGAAAATCAGTTTTTCAGATCTGTGAGTTACCCATGTCTAGAACTACTTAAAGTGATGATTATTTCAGGCATCGGTTTCTCAGTTGACTCCACCTAGCTATATCTATGATCTTTATAAAGTCTAGAGGATGGCACAGACATTCTTGTAAGACTATGGACTGATTCATCATTCCTTTATCTAAACTGGTATTCCTGATACCTGTAGCTACTGTTGTGGCTCATACACTGCAGTGAATCACCACATCCCCAGCTGGGAGTACCATAGCTGATACTAATGTTTACTTAACCAACATATGGTTAAGGATCATAAGATGGATGTGGAATAAGACGAAACATGGTAAGACAGCTAATAGAACAATAAAAGCACCTTTAACAGTGTATGTGGGACAACAGGGAAATTGTGGGTAAAGGTGGAATAGCCCCAATACTGAAAAACTGAAGACATTATTATGTTGGCTGCTCTTTACCTTGGGTATGGCTGACTTGGACAGATACTGAAGCACAGATTCTTTGTTCATATACTGAATATAGATTATTTGAGTTAGATGAGTGGTGATCTGAGTTACACGTTTTGTCTTGTTTTGCTTTTCCCCCTCTCCTTCTAAATAAATAATTGGATCTTTTAGAAGAAGACCATAACAATTGATACATAGAGAAATTTTTAGTAGTTCCGGAGAAAACTATTCCAGTGAAGTAGTATCAAACTGTGACTTGTGATCCTTTTAATGTATATTCAGGAGATGCCAAAATCATGGAAATGATGAGCTTATTTCTTTAATATATTTGATAGGTTTTTTTAAAAATCAGTTATCTTTTTCTTGACTTGTAACAATCCGTATACAAAAAAAATTCTGTATCCCAATGTTAAGTTCTGAGAACCTCTGAATTCTCTTTATACTGGTATTCCTTCGCATCGGTTTTACAATGTGAAGTTGAAACAAGTTAAGAAAATTTTGAACATGCTGCTAGAAAGGAATAAAGATGTCTGAGACCTGTTTGGTGGTCAGATCTTAAGTAAAGGGAGCTTTAGTTTTCTGTGCAATTTCCTTTCACTTGCCATATGTAAAAGTAAATTCTAGGGATATTGATTGCATTATACTGTGCTCACTATTAAATTTCATTTATTTATGTGTGTAATCTATATAATCGTCTAATAACAACATTTTATATTGGCTATATAATATAAAATTATAATATTGATATTGTGTTATTCAAAATACTATGTATTATAGCATGTAATCGTATAATATTCTAGATGCTGATAAATCTACATGGAGTCAGGTTTTTACCACTGTAAATCTACTGCAGCAGGAAATTTTTTCTGAAATCTGGCTGAAAAGTTATATCCTGTAAAGATTCTATGAGCTATAATAGTAAATTTTTGCACTTGTAGGACACTTCAAGGAGATAGGATCTGGACCACAGCCTTCAGTGGTAATGGGCAGAGCAGCTGGAAAGGAGACAAATCAAAGAGGTTTTACAGTGTGGGATCAGGAGGATTGCAACAGCTGGGGAGGGTCAGGTAGGTTATAACATTTGGGGGAACTGTTGGGTAGGGAGCTCTTCGGTGAGGAAGGATGAGAGTTACGGCAGCTGGAACTGAGTTGGTGTTGAGACTTATGATCAGGAGGAACTGGGAACAGTATAGCATCTGGAAGCTGATCAGGCAAGGGGCTCATATTATCCGGGGGATCAGGAAGTACACAACAGCTGGGAAGGGTCAAACAAATACCCAACACACATGGAATTGAACAGCAGGGCCTGGTGCCACATACGGCTTCTCACTTTCCTTTTTTATGTATTGCTGCTCTCTACCTTTCTGTAAATTTCCCTTAACTCATGTTCAAAATGTGTCTTTGTGCAAAAGTAAAGAGGCAGAAATACGTATTACGAAATTCTACTATGACAAAAATGTGGATAGCACTTCTCAGAAAAAGGTGTCTTGCCAAAGCCCATGTAATTCTAACTATTGTCTAGTAAAGTATTTTTTTCTTCAATGCTATTGCACCCACTGCCCTACTGTGTGAAGATTTTTTGAACATTTTTTCCAGGAGCTCAAGGAACCAGAAGAGTTTAACTTTCTCCTCCAGTGGGAGCTCAACATACGGAGGCTCAATTTTTCGTGATACTGCCCAGTGATACTGAGGGAACTTCATGACAGATGACCCTGGTGCAAGAAGATTCATGTGTCTTGCTTGGCATACACCACTCTGGCTGAACTGGTCTGTTTTCTCAAATATTTGTTTATTTAATGCTTTCCTGGTCTCAGATATTGCACTATTAGATACCACAGGTATAATTGTACATTTGACATTTTTTTCCTAGAGTTTCTACTCCCTATCTGAGGTTTATTTCTTACATTCATGTCCTCCATACATGCTGTTGCTGTCCTGTCTTTTTGTTAATTAATTTTAAAAGTGAGATCTTTATGATCCCATACTGCCACACTCTCCATAGGTTTACTTCTTTTTGTCATTTCTCTCTGACTTTTGCTGACATTCCTAGATCAGCCTTTTTCATTATACCTCTTTCCATCTGCACCTCTTTGCATCTGCACCCAAATGATTTGTTTTATGCTGAGTTTTGATTGTAAGCTCATTTGCAGAGATTTTTTTAAAATTCATATTTAGATAAGTACCTAGCATGATGCAGTCCTTCACAATAGGTCTCACAGGTATTAAAAAGAACTATAAATGGTAGTAATGAGTTCTGTGTTTTTTTGCAGATCTTTGACAAATTGGGAAATTATGTCATATGTGTTAGGCAGGTGTGACAAATATGCATAGGGTGGATGGTAAATTGTTGTTTTACCTCTAGAAAAATCTG
The DNA here is from genome assembly GCF_965178545.1 of Coloeus monedula. NCBI lineage: Eukaryota > Metazoa > Chordata > Aves > Passeriformes > Corvidae > Coloeus > Coloeus monedula. The sequence continues at coordinate 104,061,273 of NC_138782.1, read as the reverse complement.
TAGTATTCTCTTGTTTTCCATAGCTGCTCATATTAATTTTTTCTTCTATAGGCTCTTACTGCTTTCCAGACATGCTGTGCCTTGTCTTTGCCAATTGTTGCCATCTGTCCGGATGACATTGTGATGGAGGTTGAGTGTGTTTCTGAGCTTCTTAATAATGTCACAGTGTCATTTTGCGTTACTTCTGTCACTCTGCTGCTGTTAGGCAAACTTGTCTTCCTTCATCTTTTCTTTTACACAACTCTTACACTCAAGGCAGTCTAAAAAGTGCCCTCTGGATATAAGTTCTTCTCTTCTTTCCACCATATCCAGTATCTCATCTGTTCTCTACAGCTGCTTTCTGTGTTCTGTATTTATTCCAATCATATTCTATATGGTAGAAAGTGCTACTCGTAGGACAGATTTTTTTAATTTCCTCTTGGCATTCAGTAACACCCTATTAAGTGGCTGTGTTTACACTGCAGTTGTCAATGATCTTTTCCGGGTCCTCTGCTCATTAAGCAATAAATTCAACTTTCCTGGCTAGTAGTGTTTTGAACATTTCATGTGGCAATATGGAGCCAGTCCCACAGGGAATGGTTTCCTCTTACCAGACTGCTCCCTCCACGTGCTATACTCCCTGTTGGGTTTATCTAACTATGTCATCTCTAGGAAGGATACTTGAAGCAAGCTGTTGCCTCTTTCTTAGTCGCATGCAGGTTGCCAGGGAGCCTGGGGGACCCACCATCTGACATTCATAGCACTCGGCTTCTAACAGAATATGTCTGAGAATCCCACTGAAGCGTGGGATGACAAGTTCCCTCGTTTTTGGAGAATTACTTCTCATCCACAATTAAGGTAATAAAATGTTTCTGCCGACCTGTTACTGTGCTAGCATTCATATTGCTGTCATTCACTGCAGAATTATAAAAATGGTCTAGAAATAGTTTTTCAAGGGCATCTCATAAGTGACTTAGTTTCACGTTTGACTCCAAAATCGCAAAATGTGAAAAGCCCTGTCGACCTGAGTCACAGAGATGGCACAGCAAAAGCAGCAATTACTTGGGCTTTCCTTTGCTGCTTCCGTATTCTGCTTCAACTTGGACACAGGTAGATCACACCCAGGAGTGAGAAAATAATTCATTACACAATCTGGTGCTTAACCTGCCTACTAAGACTGAGAACAAGGGTGCCAATTAATGCCAGCTGTAACTGTGCTTGGGAGATGTGGACCATCCACCAGGAGTTGGACCATGATCACAGTTCATTTCAAAAAGGACACTGAGCAGCCATCAGAATGATAATAATTTTCAACCACTCTTGAATTAGGACAGATTCAGACTTAATTTGATAGAACAGACACTCTTAAGAGTGCTGAAGGTTAACACTGGGCAGAGAATGACATCAGAGAGGTAACATGGAAACAAATACAGGGACAGAAAAATGTAACAAACCTATAATCTTTATTTAAAATAAAAAAAGAAAAAGAAAAAGAAAGGCTTGACCCAGGAAGAGCCTAACAAAAAAGAGGGAGTGGACTCACAGTCATGCTGGTGTATGGTGGAAGGGCAGAAAACAGTAAGTTATGTTATTTCTTGCTATCCTGGAAGGGGAACAGAGATCATGCAAATAGCATAAAGTACCATCATACAAAATACTATGTTTTAATATGGTAGGATACAAACCCCAGAGCTCAAACACAGTGCTGAAGGATATGCACTATTCATGGTTTATATCACCAATTTCCCTCCCTTACACTTCACTGTGTTTGACTCTAGTTTCCACTCCTGTAACATGATGATTGATACCTTTTGCTCTCTACCTCATTATACTCATTTACATGCCAACTTAATTTTGTTCTTCCTTCTTTCATAGTCTTTTTCTCTGCATTAGCTTTCATGCTCACAACCCACCTAAGGCCTTAAATATTTGGTGCTTGTTTCAGCTCTTCATTCAACCCCCAGCTTTGGTACAACACTCCCGCTTGTCAAAGGGTTGTTCACACAACTCAGTCTTCAAGTGTTGTTCCCTTTTTTGGCCTCTGATCATGTGCAAGGGGCTATTTCAACATTCATTGGCTTTGACCCTCTCCTGGTCTTACCTCAGCATGACTCTGCCACCTTCCCACTCACATAATATAAGTCTGCCTGTCATCATTTCCAGTGCCATCAGTATTGTTGCCCTCTCTTCTGCTTTCAACAAAAGCTAAGTGCAGATCTGTTAGCGTGGTATAGGTAAAGTAAGTTAGAAAGCATGAATTATGAACTGCTCAAGAAACAGCAGCTGTCGAGCTTGTGTGCACAGCGAGGTTTGTTTGCTGCTGATCAATAAAAATCAGAGTCAGTAGCTATGCTACCAGAGAGACCATCTGTGGATAGAGAGCCAGAAGCTTGCTGACCGGGATAGACACTGCTGGCTCAAAGGAGGACAGGGACAGGTTATATTCATATAACCACCCAAAGAAGGACATATTTAGCTATCAGTGAGTATTAGCTGGCAATCTGTGTGCAAAAGTACTTTACTGCCCTGCACTTCCTTTGGGAGGAAGGGGCTTGTAGTGGTTTGGTCCAAAATACTTATTACTGTTTACCTTCTGTGAGGTAAGAATTAGGAGAAATGCAAAGCAGGCACCAAACATGAAAGAATATAAAGAAGTTTATTAACAGACCTAAAAGAAGAAAAAAAAATCATACCACACCTTCAGAACACTTCTCCTTCCCCCCCCCCGTTCTCCCTTCTCCCACTGACAATCTGACAATGTAAAAAGACAGCCCTTGAGATATTCAGTTTGTCTATCACTTCCATAATAACCTTGTTCAGTCCATTTAGGAAGAGGAGTCTCTCTTGTCCATGCTATGAAAACATTATCACAATGAGACAGCCGCCCAGGTTGGTTCTCTGCTCGCATGTGAGTCCCTTCCCACGACTTGCAGCTTTTCCCACAACTGCTTTCGAGGGCCCACTCTTGAATTACTGGGGTAAAATTTTAAGGTTGAGCCGTTCAGAAACAAAAGTTCTCTTCGCCCATCTCTGGGACCATTTCATCTCTAAGAACAGAGGCCCTTCTCTTTCCCTGGGAGCAAAGGGTCCTCCTCATCTTCATCTCTAGGACTATCTCTGGGAGCATCTCTAGGAGCTGAGGTCTTCTCCTTTTCCATTTGGAGCAAAAGTCCTCATTGCTTCTATCTCTTGGTGTTCAAATTTCTCATTAAATTACAGCTGCTTCAGCATCTGCTTATTTCAGCGCAGGTGCTTTTGCTCACAATTACAAGTTGAATGCTCCACCCCCCATGCCTTCATGAAATCACAGCGGGTACTCTGATACATCATAGCTTTACAACAGAATTTCAGCTTTAAGCATCTCCTCTTTCTTCTCTCTCAGGTTTTCAGCTCTTCACAGCACTAAAAGGGTTAATCTCACCTGGGCCTTGCAGCTGGAATGTTGCTTATTGCTGTTGGTCACATGATCTTTTGCCGGACAGCAGGGCAGCTTCAGCTGAATCTTGGCCGCACATGGAGAGGAGAGCCGAGCCCCTCCAGCTGCCCTCAGCAGGGCTCTGGGGGAGTTCTGCGGGTGGAACAGGGCCCATGGGCTCCAGGATGGCCGTGGCCTGGCCCGGCCTGGCCCGAGCAGGGCCTGGGCCAGGCCTGCCAGCCCCCGCATGGGGCCCACAGCCACCTGTCCCAGCACTGGAAACGAGAGAGCTGGGGGTGGGGAGTCTGTCTATTCTTAAGTGTGGATCACAGAGGCGGTAACAATTTTAAGTGGCTTAAGGAACTGTCCATATTCAAACTGGCCAGGTGATAGGTTCTGTTGGGTCACAGAGGAAGCTGTAAGCACCCCTTCGCAAGAACATCACTCCCGGGACTATGCTTGCTAACCCATGACAGGCTGAAAATCAACAGCGAAGTACTGGGAAGTCCCTTTGCTATGTTGTTAGTGTAATAAAGTAGTGTGGCTAACAAAATAGGGATTATTATTACTAAAGAAATTTGGTAGCAAGGGACCAGAGAGGAATAGAGGGATAGACATTTCTCTCTTCTATTGAAGAAACAAAGGTAGGGATGGTTCATCTCTTATTCTTCTTGTGAACCTGGTGCTAATATCTTCTAATCAAAAAAATTCACTTGTGTCCTCATTTCCTTTTCCAGTTACTGCACCACTTTGTATTTCACTCCAGTGTATGCTGTGTCCTGTCACTCCATTTTTGTTCCTTAAGCCCAGAATGGACTCATCTCATTCAGTTGAAATTACTCTTGTAAAATTTCAAATGCCCTCTTGTTAGCCAAATCTCATATTCAGTACCCTGTGCTATCAATTTTCATCAGATGTCATTGATCTAACCCAAGTATGCTCTTCTTAAAATCCCATTGTCCACTGGCTTTTGAGGTGTCTACATATGTTGGTTTTCCCTCTTCCAATTCTGATAATCCCTTGAGTGTTTTCTTTTATAGTTTTTTATCACTGATTATCTATTAATAAGACTCTTTTTCTCTCTCATTCTTCTTTCCTTCTATATTGTACCTCTGAATAACATGTGCAAAATCAACTACTGTTTCTTTGCAGATGACTCACAGACAGAGCTCTCCTTCAGATTTCTCTCCTGGTCTACAAACAGAAAATACTCAACCATTACACTAAATCTTTTTAAAGGTCAGTTTTAGTAAAAAATGAGTTCTAACTCCTTAATTGTCCACAATACTTCTTTTCTTCATCACTGTGACATCATCCTGCTTGTCACTGATATAATTCAGTGTTGTTTTTCACTTGGTCCTCTCTCCATGTTCTGCTCTTCTGGGTATTGTTGCCATGATGATTTTTTGCCTTTTCTTTTATACCCCTGTTAGACCGTTTTATAATTTCTGTAGTAGTGTTTTTTTGCCTACCTTCTTGGACTTGTTTGTTCAGCTAGGAGACTAAACATTTTAGAAGCTTTGTAAGTAGGGATCAGTGTGCCCCAGACCCTAAGGTCCTCTCCAGAACACATTTTGTAAACTAAGATAGAACTATCCAGGGGAAGGTTCCTTGGGGAGGGGGGCTTACTTGAGCCTCTCACTGGGGAATCTTTGATAGATATGCTAATTAGTAAGACCTATAATGTTATACTTGATCTTTTGAGGGTGTGCATTGTGGTGTGCATTTCGGTGCATTCGACCTGGACATGGTGCACCTAAGGATCCTTAAAATAAATACCAAGGTAAAATCCCTTTTTTCCCTTCTAACTGTGTTTGACTCTTGATTTTAAGACCAAGAAAAGGCATCAGTATTTCTAGGTCTTGTGGATGCTTTCCTGAAACATTTGGAAGGTGTGTAAGCTATATTCTCTCTCATTGTTCCTCACTGTGAAAACCTTTTACAAGTACTTTTCCTTACATCCTTATTCCTAATTAATTGTAACATCTTTAATCTCAATTGATAATATCTTTACTTCAGAGATAGAGTTTTGCTCTTTTGTTTCTATCCTCTCTCTTCTGTCACAAAGGCACATAGATTCTTGATTTGAATTTAACTGTGCCAAGGAAATTATATCAATTAAGTGTTTTCCCTTTTAAATAACGATCTTTAAAGCCCTTCCCAGATTCTCCCTGCTTGATTCATATTTGCTGGAGAAAAGTTGATTTCTGGCCTTAGCAGTTGATGTTGAACTTTGTATTGTCCTTGTTTGAATTTTTTTGTCTGCTTTTTTTCCTAAAGACTTCTTTGTACATGGAGCAAAAAATCATAATCATCATCAGTACAATTTCCTTGTCCTCCTCCAAAACTTCTCTTTAAAAAGAAACCTTCCTCTGCTGAGAAACCTACAGAAAATATAGGAATAATTTGGCATCTTAAGTGGGATACACCTGTTCAAATGTGAGTGTTTCTCACATAAAGCTGCGTCTGAGCTAGTCCCAACATACTCAGTAGTCAAGTCAGATGGGAATCACGGATTTATCTCATCCTAAAGTGCACATGCATCTCTCTATACTGATGGTAAAGAGAAGTAAGCAGATAGTTCCTGTGCAGACATCATAGATACATGAAACCTATTAAGTATACACAGGATTAGCTTACTATGGTAATTCTTTTTATCCCCTTATTTTCTGTTATTTAAATTCAGATATTAGTATTATTTTTCCTTGGTTGTCAGCTCTAGAGTAGGAACTTCCTGTTTTTCCATCTTGGTTAAACCCATAATATATCATGGCTTACTTTCATAGTTTTTCCTAGTGATAATATACAAAGCAGCCAGAGACCTCAAATAGGTGACTTGACATATTAATCCTTCTTATGAAGCACTTGCAGAACTACTCAGTACTTTCAACTGTTAGACAAATGTTTTTATGGGATAAATATTAATGAAACAAATTGTTTTACTTCAGAGCATTTCTTTTGGCTTGACTAATGTGGTAGGAAATCCTATCTGCTGATTTAATTCTAACAAATAAACAAGTTATGTCAGAAACAAATTAGGCAGGAAAGCTGCTGGATTCCTCAAACTACAGTCAATTTCTTGAGCCTAAGAAACCATAGTCAGAGAAGAGAGCTTTCCTATATCTGAGTGTAGCACAGAGCCTACTTTTTTACTAGAGTCACAGAAAGCTTCCTTAAAATAGAGATGAAATAAGAGAGCAAAGAAGAAAAAAAAAAGTAAATAGGACACAGTAAAAGAAAGGAAAATAACTAGTCTTAAGCACAGAATAAGAAATAGCTTGGCAATTTGTTTGCTCTCATACAGCAATTCCCATGCTAAATTAAGTGCGTTAACCAAATGCCCCGAGTGGCTTATGCCATGTTGTAGTCAGTTCAACATATGTGAGGTCTTCTCAATTGCACCAACATGTTACATTTGCACAAGTTGCATTTTGTGTCATTCTCTATTGGAACCTGAGGGCTGGTTATTTTCAGCTATAAATGGGAGATACGAGCAAAATAATTTCACCCACTAGCAGTGTACATGTTCCCTGAAACATAGCATCCATCTGTCTTTCCTGTATTCTCACTGTGTCTGGTATCAATTTGGATAGATAAATAGTTATTTTAAAGTGTTTTTCCATAGTCCCAGATGTGTGAATTTTTAATTAGTTCTAATAGTTGCCTTTTCTATATTGTTTCTATGAACTATGATGTATAGCATCTAATCCTTATAAATTACATCGAAAGTGAAAATTTCAAAATCAACCTATTATAGTGGGTTATATTTATTACAAACTGAATTTCAGCTTTCTTGCTACAGACAGAAGTGCACCTGGAATATAAAGCTAGTCACTGAGTGACTGTCACAGTATATGTTAAAATATGAGATCTATTAGGGCTGGAGACCTTTCATAATGATTTATCTTAGTAGTATCTGTAGCAGCATGGTCGGCACTGCAGATCATACTAATATGGGAATGATTTCCTCAAAGAAAAAAATGGGTGTGTCCCCAAGAAAAAGTCCACTTTGACCTTTAGCCTTCTCTCTTTGGGTAGTGTTCAGTCAAATGCTGTTTCTCACTCCTCTGCTCCAGGCATGTTTGACTGCTGAAAGACTGCTGAAGAATCCCATCTTCACTGTGTGGAGAAGTCCAGAGGTGCTCTTCAGGGACATCATCTATCCAGAGAAAAATTTTAGTGCTTCCCATGTGAAGATGCTGAGGAGCAAAAGGTTAGTAGAAGTATGATGATCTTTGGTTAAAGGGTTCTAAAAACTTTTATTTGAATAATGAATATTTAGCAAAGGAAACAAGAGTATTTAGACCTATATTATGTCCTGTAGACACTTACATAGTTCTGCACAGAGAATTATAAATTTGTCTGGGTAAAAAAATTAATCCCTCTTGTGGTTCTTTCTCCCTTCTCTTTTTCTCCACCAGCTTTGTAAGGAGGGTGACTTATATCTTTCTTTTTTTAGTTACTTCTAATTATTTACTTTTCCTGTGATGATCTACCTTGATCTGTTTATTTTCCATTTTCAATCTTCCCATTTCACTGAAAGCATGCCTTAAAACAAGGAGACATCAGATCCTTTGAGGGTGCAGTGGAATGTTGTTTGTTGATTTGCACTAGCATTACATCTTGCTTCTCTTTGTTTTCATATTATTACAAAAATATTATTACTTCAGAAGATTACAGTGAAAGCTTGCAGAAAATACATTAATGAAATACTGCAATGAAATGCCATAAAAATTAATGTTGAAAATCCAAAGGTTAAGGGAACAGTGATAACGAGGTAATAACTCTGGGCTGGACCGCTGCACCTAATCTGCAGCTAAAACATTGACAGTACCTCTGTAGCAATTGCCTAAGCAGTCCCATTAGTCAATAAAAGGAGAAATAGATTTTAACCACCTACTGGGGAGGCCAATGGGCCTATTGACAAAGGAATTGCAACAGCCTCCTGGAAGGATGAGCTTTAGGGCTCTTTTAGGTTAGGACAACTCTCCCAAGAGGCTTTGCGTTGTTAATATTAATTATGCAAATGTACCCTAGTTCTGTTTTTCTGGTTGGCCCGTTGGCTTCCCTGCCCCCTTTTACCTTATATGTCTCCCCTCTGGAAAGTTCTCCCCTCCCGGCTCTCCCATTGGCCCTTGGTCCCTCACCACTCCTCCCATGTTTCCTCATTGGTCCCTGTATCCTAGCCCCACTTAGGCTCCGCCCCTGTGTCCTCTATCCATTGGTTCCTGATGCTCTCTTGGCCCTTACCCAGTCCCATATAAAACCCCTGGACCCCCCCATTTTCCCCTATTCTTCTTCGTTGGAGTGTTTCACTTGTGAGCCTTCAATAAAGCTCGCCTGTGGAATACTATACAAAGAACCCTTCCCTTCTCCTTGTCGTCCCTCCCTTACAACTTCCTAGCGCATGTGCGTGAGTGAGTATATGTGAAGTGGCCAGCTGAGCGGCTCTCTTGCTGGAGGCGTTTCTGGAAGGTTGCAGCACCATGCCATCCGCCCCACTGCAACAACCTACATGCCCACCACTTGGACAGCTTGGGGAAACTGCTATCTTACTGACCTTTTTGGAGACAAAGCTCAGGACCATGATGCTAACTTTTTGTCTTCTAGATGCCTTTGATACTTTGTCTTTCTTTGATCTCTGTGACCTCAAAATTTGTATCTCATTCAACAATTTGTAAATTTGCATAATAGGAAAAGTGAGTGTGTGGGTTATACAGGTTCCCTGAATGGTGCAACTCTAGTTTTTTTTGGTGTTTATGCAGAAATTTGAGTTGATGTACTGTGGGTGCAGGACTATGAAAACTCTATTTAAGCAAGGAATAAGTAATGCACGTGGATTTTATTCTTAAGCTAGTACACTACACAGAAGAATAGGAGGTCCTACATAGGTTTACATGAATTGACTTGTTCTCCACTCCAAAGAAGTTCTGTTCCAAGCCTCAGTTAAATTAAATAAAAGCAGGAAAGTATTGAAGAAAGTATGAGACAGTCCTTAAGGATTTAGATGTTGCTTATGTTTTTGAGGTCTCAGATTTTTAGGAGATACTTTTATGTAGTAATCAGTGTTTTTATTCTCTATAATACATTGGGAAAGGAAGGATTGCCAAAAGAAACCCCAAACCAAACCAACAACAGCAACAAAAACCCACCAAACCCAAAACTCCACCAAAACAAAACAAAAAAGCCATCAAAGGAAAAACCCCAGGAAGTCAGTTTCTGAGGTTTTCTTGGTTAATGTAGTTACTATTATAAAAGGCGCTGGTTCCATTAGGTCTCAAGGCACGATTTGCATTTTATGCTTTATTTGACAATTACTTCAACAAAACAGTCTGCCTACTTGTGTACCACACCCTGTTGGACTCAGTGTTTCTTGAATGTAACAGGAAATGTTCAGTCTGTAAAGCCATAGAGGAACGGTTTTTGCCTATGGGTTCTGGAAATGATAGTTTTTGTAACTGTAAATTTCAAAGCAAAAGCTCTTCTGAAGTGTTTAGCGGTACACAGATCAGGAAACTGATATCGTAGATTTGTTAATGACACACTTGCACAAAACTAGACCAAAATGCAGGTTGCAAAAACTGATGTTAAGTTTGTTGGTGCGTTGTATACAATGTCTTACTGGGCGTGACATGGGTTTACAGGTGTTTTTCATCAAGGAATCTGTATCAGCCAATTCCAGTGAATGCACATTATATGGAAGATAATGCTTTAGTGCTTCAGTGTTATTTTCAGTAAAAGAGAATAAAGTGTTGCTCTCCATCAGACTACACTTTATGCGATCTCTATTATAAATGGTTTAATGGAAAAAAACTGACAAGGAAATTCTCCTTATACAGAGAATTATTTTGCAGATTCAATTTTATATTAGTCTGAAACAGAAGTTACATTTATTACCAGAAGTTTTATGTAACTGAAGAAACTTATCTTTATAAAATGGACATAACATTTTAGGGCTTTTCATCATGCTTGACTGGAAACTAGTCCATTTTTGTTAAACAGTCTTGAACAAATGGTGAAGTTCATTTTTTTTTTTTTCCAAACAGGAAGTTCCACTTCTTGTGGCTATGATTTTTGAATGCTTAGTAATTCATATCAGTTATCCACTGCTAACTGTAAACTTGTGGAACAGAAAGTGATCGGTGTTTTTATAGTGCCTATGTATGTGAATGAATCCTCCAGATACTACTGCAATGGAAGTGACAATACAGTGAGTTAGAGTCATTCTCATGTCATTGAAATCTGTTTAAAGCATTTTCAAATTGCATTCGGAAGGCAGGCTCTACACTGGATGTAGTACTGCTGTAGAAAATGGCAAGCTGGAGACCACTCCTCAGCTTGACAAATGATTACACTTTGGAATACATCCCTTTGGAATGAATATTTACGCTGGTCTAACATTTTATTTTCTGTTCTGTATGACTGTAGCAGTTTAGGATGTTTGCACATGGGCCTTGAACAAGGGTGTCCAGCTCTGTCGATGTTTCTTGATCACAATACAGAAATGATGATTACCAAAGACAGAAGGAGCATTGTGCAAGACATAACATATTCACAGATTACGTCCAGATCACTACTGGGTGTCAAGCCTGGTCAGGCTAGTCAGTTGCCAAATGGCTGGGCTTGCAATTTCCATGTCATTTTCTCTGCTAATCTTTAAGCAAAATTCCATGACATTCTCATGCAAATGAACTATATTTTCCTTTTTACAAAGATGAGTTATAACATGGAGTTTCAATTGCTGCATAATGAAGTTGTTCCTGAGGACAGATGACATGAAGACTTTTGAGCAAAACAAAAGGAAAGTTGCTGGGGAAGTGAGAGAAAGAAAGATATTACCTGGAAGGACTTCGGCTAATTTGTAGAACAGTCCTGTGAAAAAATGCTCTCTTGAAAGAGACAAATCTCTCAGTATGACTTAAAACTGAATTTCCAAAGACTATAGCTGTTATGTTCTGCAAGACTTCAGACATAAAAACTGTAGAGGTTTCTTATTTTACTCTAGGAGATGTCAGTTAATCACAAAGTAACACCCAATAAAGTTTCATTTTTCATAGAATCATAAAATGGTTTGGATTCAAAGGGACCTTAAAGATTATCTAGTTTCAACCTGTCTGCCATGGGCAAGGACACCTTCTACAAGACCAGATTGCTCAATTTTTGTCTTAATTTGCATGAAAAATAGGGAAAGTTGCCTAGGAAAAATCAATAACAATAATGTGCTGTAGAGCCTTTAGTCACCCCTATATCAGTTTGATTTCCAGAAGAAAAGAGTCTTCAAAGTTGAAAACTCTTAGCCAGCTGAAGTACACGGCAATTAAATTAGAAGACAAAATAGTGTGGCCTGATCTATGTGAATGATTTTTACTGGAGCCTCCAACATCCCCAAATTAGGGCGATGTTCAGCTTGTGCTAAATGCTGCACAAAACCACAGAAACAGTGGACAAAGAAAAAAAAAATTAATAGTGCGTATCTTGCAGTCCTTTCCCAGCATTTTCTGTTTTATCAACAGCGGCTTGTGGGAGGCACTGTTTTATATAAACTTTCTTCTGTGTAAATATCCGATGTTCTGGAGCAAAACTGGATGTTGTTACGATTTCTGTGTCTGTACTAGGGCACAAAGCATGACCAGTGCTGGTGTTCCTGTTGCTGAACTCCATAGTCTTGGCTGGGCTGTCTCCTGACAATGATCTCTGGCACTAAGCCATGGCTGGGGATTTCCTAAAGGAGTTGCCAGCTAGGCATGGATCAAGCTCATTCCAGGGATGTGCCAGCACTTAAAATGATGCATGATGTGTTTGGCCCTGTTTCATTTGCGGCTGGAGATCTAGCAAAGTGTCTGAAGCATTGCCCTGGTCTGAGTGCACTCCAGTGCTACGTGGGAGAGACACACTCTGTGGTGTTTGCAGTCCTAGACATCTTATGTTCTTCCCTGTCGTCCCTTCAGGAAATCTGCTTGTGATGGAAAAGTACTGATGGTGGATTTAGGTAGGAGTTGTATCTCTGCCAGTGAAACCCTGGGTATTCTAGCACAGCCAAGTAAGAATATTTAGACAAATGAACACAAGGGTTTAATGGTCTGCTGTTCTTTGTGTTGCACATGTGGAGTTGTATTTGCAGTTCTCAGCTCTAAGGGCTGGAGTCATCTTCGGTTTGCATTGTGATTTCCTACCAGGTAAGACCTGTGAGCACACTGTATTCCCCTGCTGTCCACACTTGAGTCTAGGAAAGATGAAATCTGATGGAAAACAGTCATGGTGACCTCTATGCAGATGTTATAATCTGGTCTATGAGGTTATGAGGGCTGCAAGGAAACACCATGGGATCCCCATAGTAAAGACAGACTCACAGACATCCAGGGATAATTAGTTACCACGTGCCAGTGCTAATGTATTAGTCTGACAGTATTAATGAAATGTGCCAAATTAAATGTTGAGAGGAAGTGGATGTTGTCAGTGCACCTAATTTTCAGCCCTCAGATTTTTTCTAAATGACTTCAAACACTGCTAGAGGCATCCATGTACTTGCTTAAAAATACTTCTACTTCAAAAATACTGAACATCCTGCTGTGTCTTTGTCAACAGTAACTGAAAAGATGAACCAAAACCATGCCTAAATGCCACTTAATTCAATCTAAACCATGTTTTAAGTATGCAAGTCCTAATCAAGGTTAATGTAGCTTGAGACTGTTACAGGGAATGTAGTAGTAAATATTAATAATTTGTTTCCATGACTTGTATAGACTATTATGTTGGAAAAGTCAGAATGTGGCTTCAAGCTACATGAATTCTCCTTTGGAAATGCTCTTTGTCAGTGTCCATTTTCCTTCTTTACTAGCATAGTTTTATCAATATTACAAATTTATTCCTTTTTCCTTGTAATGTGTAATTTTATATATATATATATTCTTTTCTTATAATGAGAATGTAGGATATGAGGAGTCTGGTGCAAAAGCAGAAAAATTCAGACTTAAAAAAATCACAAGAGGCCATAAAGTTGATTTAGAAGCACATTGTCAACTGAGTTAATACTTTTTTCCACTTTGATACCATTCTGTGGAAGGATCTAGAAATCACTAGCTAATTCTTCTGAAATATTATTTTTTCCTCTTTTGATGTTTTGCCAGAAGGTTGAGGGAGGTGATCCTTCCCCTTTATTCAGTCCTGGCGAAACAATCTGGAATTCTGGGTCCGTTGCTGAGCTCCCCAGCAAAGACATGGAAGTATTGGAGGGAGTCCAGTGAAGTGCATGAATAGGATGAAGTAGTTGGAGCATCTGATGTATGAAGAGACACTGAGAGAGCTGGAACCAGACACTTCTCAGTGGTATCCAGTTAAAGGATGAGAAGCCGTAGGCACAAACTGAAATAAAGAAAATTCTGTTTGAACATCAGAAAATCTCTTTTTATCATAAGGATTTATGAGCAGTGACTCAGGTGGCCCAAAGAACTTGCAGAGCATCTCCCCTTGGAATTATTCAAAATTGACTGGGCATGGTCCAGGGCAGCCTGCTCTCCTTGATTCTCCTTGATTAGACTAGTCAATCTCCAAAGAGGCCTTCTGACCTCATCTACTCTCTGATTCTGTAAAACTGATTTGAGTGAGAATTCCAGCAGTCAAGGATCTCTTCCTTGTTGTGATACTGATATTTTAGCCCTGAAAAAATACCATACCTCTTGCAGTTCTCATATAGTTTCAGTAATCCTACTAAATGGACTCCTATGGTGGTTTATAATTTGCCTTTTTAGGACTCCATGATAAACACAGCACATGTATATACACAAAGTCTGTATCTATGCAAGCAAATCAATTGTGTGATTCACTGGCACTGAGGCAAACTGGAATGAATGGATTGGAATTCACATTGTTCAACTGTCCTACCTTCCAAACAGGATGGCCCCATCCCAGCTGCATAAAGGAGTGCTTGGCTCATTCTTGCTCCTACACCATGCCCAGGCATTCTCTTGGATGGGACTAGTAATGTGCTGGGATCATTTCAGCTATTTAGCAATGTAAGTTACCAGTTGCCAGCCTTAGTGAAGCGCTGTGTAATTTGTAAGTATAGAGCCACCCATACAGACCTGTGTTCTGTTTTTTAAACATTGTTGTATTAATTGAAAAATGAAGAATAAAGGTTTAATGCTTTAATAAAAGAAACTCAGAAAATTGAAGCAAAAAATGCAATCCCTATCCTCATTTCCCTGCTATAAGCTGTAGAGGGATTCCTTGTGGAACAAAGGCATATGATACCCCTGGAAAGATTGGACAACCCAGGGTTGCTGAGGAAAAACCCCTGAACAGGCCCCTGGCTGCACGCAAGCCTGGAAGACACCTGGCAGCAGGCAGCCCTGAGAGTCCTTGGCAAAGTTATACACTGGTCAGCTCCCCTGTGGATTAGAGGCTGTCTAGAGGGACTGGTCGTGAATCTTTGCAAAGTAGATATAAGCTTGCATAGGTAAACAATAAAGGGAGAACGATGCTCAAATCATATTGGTGTACATGTCGTTTATCTGGCCAGCTCTTCAGTTACTCAGGACCCCCGAAAATAAGCCAACAGTTTCACGGTCTGGATCATTCCTCAGGTTCATTGCTCAAGTCTTCCTGGAGGCTTTTCGTAGATCAGGATCCTTTCTCTGCATGAGTTTTCTCCAGAATCAAATAGTTTCATCTCTGAACCAGGACAACTCGTCTTGAATTTGGTTGGTTCCTCAGTGAACTCATACTCTCTCCTGACTCCCACTAGGAATGACTGAATTCCCATCTCTTTCTGTCTTCTGCTCAGAAACTTCCTGTGTGGGCCCATTCTAAGTATTCTTCTGGTGCCTTGGTTTTGTTTTACCTCTGGAAATTCTCCACTTTCTGAGGTCTTTTCTTTTCCTTGTGAATTAACTGACTTTCTGATTTAGGCTTTCTCCCTTGCATACTAACCATCTAATGAATATAGACATTAATTACCTTACATTGTACCCATCAGTCTGGTGAGGATTTTCTGAAGCAGCAATTCTCAACCTATTTTAATCCATGGAAAATGCAACTGTTTCAAAAAGAATCAAAAGATGTTTTAGCCATTAAAAAGAAAAAAAAGTATTATTTTATGCAGTACTATTGTAACATTTGCAAATAAAAATGAGTTAAGCTAAAATAAATGTCCATTCAATTTTTTTTTAAATTTATTGTTTTGTTTGAATGAATTCATATATGCATATATTTCTCCCCTCCCCAAACTTAAATGCACTATTACTTTGTGAATTGCCTTCTAATATCCTATGGCAATCACCGACCAAAAATTGGAAGAAAATTTTAAAGAAAAATGAAGAAATACACATGCTAGGAACACTGAGCTAAATGTTGTACATGAGCACACAACTGGATGTCTAAAGAGATTTTGAAAAGTACAAATAAAGACCTATGAGACTGTTTAAAAAAAATAGGAAAAGGGAAAGGGAGAGACAAGGTAAAGGAAAAGAGAAAGGGAAAAAATGGGAGATATAATACGCAATAGTTCTTTTACATGGTCTAGATCGTATTTTTAGTCAGTATGTTTGTATATAAAAAATGCATTTGTATTGGCAAAGAAATATTTGTGTGCAGAACTGAGAGAATGGATTTGTTTATTTCAGGCAGTTTTTCAAAAATCTGCTTCATCACAGTTATCAATAGTAGCTTCCAACAAAATTTACTTCCTTCAGATACTAATTTAGAATTTTCTTGAAAAAAAAATTTATCTGTTTACATTATAAGCACTTTTTGATGTAACCATATTTGAAGCCTTTGTGACAATTTGGATATTTTGGCAAGGTGTTAATGGTACCTGAAAATGTCAGTTGTTTCCCATTCTCACCTTTATATTATCTCACAGATTTCTATCTCTGTTTCTCTCATCTTTTAATTTCCAGGCATTTTGTTCTAGATTAAAAATGTTTGTGTACAACTCTGGGATAATTAAGCTGGATGCTGAAAATGTTTAGCATTTCCCTTAATAAATAAAACATGGCATGTGTCCTTTTGTTCTTAGAGTTTGATACTCTTGGGACATGGACGTCCTCACCTACTCCCAGTCAGACAAAAATATATGATTCATTTATGGGGAGGAAGGCTGAGTAGTCAGTAGATTTTCTGAGAGACAGGTTGTGGAAGGTGAATACTCACTATATTTTAATATTCTGTAGGCAGTGCTATGTGATACTGCTTCAAGTATGTTCATTGACCTGGTCAGAGGGGTGGAGCTACTGAATAACCATGGTGTGAATAGCTACAGGAAGCCAGCAGATCAAAGAGGTATCCATTGTTTAAAAAGCTCTTATCATGAGAGAAAGAAGTGGAGAATGGGGTCAATTCTTAGATGTCACTCCTGTTGAGAACACACAGTGATGGAAGAGAAGGAATCCTCTGGTGAAAGAAACCAAAAGGCTTCTTTTTTTTTTCTATTGTAGGGTCTGCTAAATGTTCTTTGTTCTCTGACAAAATCAAAACTTTGTATGGCATCTTTTCTGTCCTCAAGCCTTATATGTCTAAATTATTTTAATTGTTTATTTTGGTACTGTGAAGCTTGGTGTCAATCCATTAGGTATAAAATTCTAAGAGTGTGCTCCCTCTGGAAGGATGAAGCACAGTGTTTTTGTACAAAGAGTTTCAGTGTCTCACCTCTCTAGGTTCACATATTCTCAGTCTTGTACCTTTTCTTTTGTATATGGGTGAAAAGGTGTGAGAAAAGAAACTCTGTTAAGTGAGAGAATCTGTTAGTAAATCCCCAGTATAGCTGCACAAAATGATCAGCAGCTGTAACCCAATTAAATGTAGCAATTTCACAGCACACTACTGCTCACCAGAGAGTATATACCGATATTCTCTGAGTATTCAGCCAAGCCATTTTGTACCAGTGCTTGCAAACTTCTCCTCAGGAATATTTACCATTTGGCTAGAGCTCCTCAAACACAAAGGGAAGATGAGAGGGAAGAGAAAAAGCAAAAGAACGTAGTGCAAGGAAAGCCAATTAGGAAGTAAATCCACTCTGTCTCTTGAACACAAAGTAATTGCTTCACAGGTGTGCACAGAAAAAGTTGCAGTTACGCCATAACTAGAAGGTTAACTATTTAAAAGGTCTTCTCAAAGAACATTTAGATTAGGAGCCTTTCTTCAGTTCAAAGCTCCTGCTGCTGGTTTATGAGTCCGAAGTGAGGAAGCAAGCTATTCCTTGTTTAATGTGGTGATTTTAATAGCTAAGCCATTTCTAACTTTGCTTTTATAGACATCATGGCTCCAGTGTCTGCTGATCTGGATGCTTTTTGCATACCCGTATATGTGTGTCATAAAAGTATTTGGCTACCAGTTACTGGGGTGAGGAGAAAACACCCCCAAAATACTCTTGCAAGGCTGAGGTTATACATTTCTTACCAACATGTTCAGTATAAGACATGCAAAGAGACATCTTTAGTCTAATAAATGTTTTACAAAACAATCTAACAATATTCATATAAACTTCTGATTATATGAAAGAAAATTTTAAAACCAATTTTGTTTATTAATTTCCTTTTCTATTTGAAACTCTGTATCTTACCTACATTGATGTATTGTGGTTTTTGTCCTACTCATCTGCAAGACAGTATCAGGAAGGCTCATCCAAAGTGTGAAAAGCAAGACTTCTACTTTTGTCAACTAGTGAAAGAGACCATTTAAAGCCATGTGTCTTCTCCTGTTCACATCTCCTGCTGAAATCACTTATTGGCAATCATCTTGCAAACGTGGACGCATACAGAGGACCTTGTAATATTTGTGCAAATTGCAAATGTCTTCATAAAGGATATAGACAATATTCTTCTGTGCTTACAGTCCCTTATCATACACTGTCTAGGACAGCAACTCTCTGCAAAGACAGATCTTTAGCCTGTCGTTATGTGGCATGATACCATATATGAAGAAGAAGACAGAAGAAAAGAGCCCAGATCACTGCAGAGCTCTGTTTTTCACTCTAGTTGTCTGAGGGAGGTGCAAAGTAGTAAAGTCTTAAATCCTGTCAGAGCCTTGATTTCATCAGTGGCACTTGGTTGTTGCTTAATTAGCACACTTTATGACATTCTGAACACCACATGGACCAGGAGTCACAATCTTACATATGGGGTGATGAAACACCAGTAGACAGAGGTTTCTGTCCTGAATTTTGTTTCTGTAGTGTATCCTTGTTCCATAATCACTCATTTCTGTAAATAAATCACATAACACTCACTTCCCAATAAACTGTTATTTACCAGCCTGAGGTTATCAACACTATGGTTTACTCTCATTTCTTTATGTCCATATGGTAAAGTTCAAGTATAAATTTTATTTTATCCTTTACAGACCTCTGTTTCAGTTCATTTTAAGTGACTAATTTGCCTAAATAGCCTTCAGTTTGCCTTGGAACTTTTTCAGCTGAACATGGTAAGAAAATAAAAGAATGTATATGATCTATTTAAATAATTGCCCCTTAACATCTCCAAAACTATGCAGAATATTTTTTTAAGCAGCAGTAATGCCCATTACTCATTTTCTGCCTATTTTGTCCTTTGTCCTCATTTCTGTAACTGAGCCCACTGTCATCTGGTAGAAATATTTACCAGTTGGATCTGAATTGGCCTGGTAACAGTGAGAACACATCTGGAGTCTAGACTCAGCGGCTCTATGGGCAGGGTCATATCTGTGTGCTCCATCAGCCCCAGCGCCTATTTCTGTTTACATAGGTGGTGTGCAGCATCATCTGTTTCGGTTGTCAGACACTGCCAGCCCCCCACCCCCAGCCACCCCCTCCCCTTCTCCCTGACCCTCCACCATCCCACTACTATCAGCTGGAGACAGGAAGCAGGAGACCACTGGCACACACAACAGGAGAAGAGGGGGAAGAAAATCCCTGGATCTCATAAAATTCAGCATTATCTGTGTATCTGAGCTACACTTCAGCTCCACAGGATTCAGTTGAGAGCAGTACCTTTGTCTGATATGGCAGGAGGCTGCATCAAATATGCAAGGGACAGAATAATCTCCTGGTACATGAGGAAGTATGCTCTAAACTCTTAAAAAACTCTTTTGGTTTGGTTTTTTTCCCCTCCTCTTCTCCTAATTGAAAGTCTGTGCTTCTACCTCTTGGACTTGAAAACTAGAAAGTGGTGTAATATTTTCTGAGTATTACTGTTTACCTGAAGAAAGGGACTAAAATAAGCTTAGAAATTGTGTCATGACAAAAAATATAGTTAAAAAGTTTGCTGTGACAAAATTGTGTCTTATAACACTTAAATTTCTGTAATGTGTGAGGTAGCTTGTGTGTGTTTGAGGATAAGAATTATGCAATACTTCATTAATGATTCTTTAAAACTGTATGATAGGATTTTCTTTTCATCACTCATTGAAAAATGACTCAGTCCCAAAGAGTAGGAACTATCTAATCAAAATATTAGTATGTTGTGGTTGGTTGACCTTGGCTGGATGCCAGGTATACACCAAGCTGCTCTATCGCGTCCCTCCTTAGCAGCATGAGGATGGGGTGAGAAAATATGATGAAAAAACTTGTGGGTCAAGATAAAGGCAGTTTAATAAACCAGAAGTAAAGGGCATGCACAGAAGCTAAGGAAAACAAAAGATTTATTCTTTACTTCTGTGTTCACTTCCATTTCCTGAGAAGTAGGGCTTGCTCTGGAATACAAATGTTGTAGTGAATGCTTCACACCCCTCCTTTCTTCCCAGGGTTAACTTATGATTTTCTCTACCTCCTGCATCCCAGTGGCACAGGAGGTAGAGGAATGGGGACTGTGGTCGCTTTGTCACACATTATCTCTGACACTCCTTCCTCCTCAGCGGGGGGACTCCTCACACTTTTCCTGCTCCAACATGGGGTCCTCCCACAGGAGACAATTCTCTACAAAATGCTTCAACATGAGTTCTTCTCATGGGCAACAGTTCTTCATGAACTGCTCCAGTGTGAGTCCCTTCCATGTGGTGCAGTCCTTTAGGAGCAGGCTGCCCCAGTGTGGTTCCCCCATGGGATCCCTACTGGGCAAACCTGTTGTAGTGTGGGCTTTTCTCTCCAAAGGGACACAGGTCCTGCCAGGACCCTGCTCCAGTGTGGGCTTCCCACAGAGTCACAGCCTCTTTTGGGCATTCCCCTGCTCTGGTGTGGGGTCCTCCACAGGCTGCAGGTGGATGTCTGCTCCTCTATGAACCTCTATGGGGACATGAGGGGCACAGCTGCCTCACCAAGGGCTGCAGGGGAATCTCTGCTATGGTGCCTGGAGCAACTGCTCTTCCTCCTCCTTCACCAACCTTGATGTCCGCAGAGCTGTTTGTCTCACATCTTCTCACTCCTTTCTCTGACTGCTGTTAACTACATTATCCCAGAGGTGCCACCATCCTCGCTGATAGGCTGGCCTTGGTGGATCTGTGTTGGAGCTGGTGGGTATTGACTCTGTTCAGAGAATCATTAATGAAAAAGACATAACCCATACAAAGATGATCATATATTAACATGATGCCCACTTCTAGAGTCTGGTAGAAAAGTTGCACAATACAGTTTTGGGCCTTTGACACAAGGAGGTATGCACAGCTTGAGCTAAATGCTCAGACTGCTGGTGAGAGGAAGGTAACACTTTAAATCTTATGTGGATTGACACATAAGTATGGCCCTTATAACACACTCTTAAGTATAGTACTGTTGCTCTGAAAACAGTGAGCAAATATTTATATATACAAGATGATGTGTGCCTCTGTTTCATTCCGTGATGTGTAAGCAGGTCCTCCTATTGTTAAGAAGAATTCTGCTCACAGAGAGAAATAACAGACAAATTTCTACCATCAGACTTTTACCAGTAAACATTATCTCTTCTCTGAATACCTGGAGCTAATCTGCTTAAATGGGAACACACACGGTTTTGTTAAAGGTGTGTATGAGATACTCTACTCTTTTTCGCATCAACAAAGTGATGTTAAAGCTTTATTTTAGTTGCTGGATAGATTCTGTCATCATCACTAAAAGTTCTACAATCTTCTTCAGTGTAATGGGGCTGCATAAAGTCAATGAATTGAAAAAGTGCTTGCAAAGTATTTTGGTATTGGTGATGTGGCAAAAGTCAGAAATAATCCTACTTTACTCAGTCTGCAGAGCAGTTGGCAGACCAGGCAGTATTTGTTTTTCTTTTTTCAAAAGTACTTTTTTAATCTCATAAACTGAATAAAATTTAGAAAAGTGAGACTTGCTTGCTCTATTCAGCGCATGTTGGAGGCGGTGTTAATATATCTTTTGACTTCAATTGGAGCAGAGCTTAGATAATGCCAAGTGTTTTTGAGATGTCTCAACATCACTTTAAAAGTATCACTTCTGAAAACATTTTTTTTCCAACAAAACAGTGTTGTTTTCAAAGCTGAGGGCCAAACATTATCAAGTCTATAAAAGAATGGTACATTAGATTTGAATTTTCCTTTCAAACACATTGATTTGGAGAAACTGACAAAACAAAGCTATTTGGATCATCCATGAAAGAGAAAACTTAATTCAGCTCTTACATTATAGATCTTGGATGTAATATTTTCCTGTATAAAAAGGTAAAAATTGCTCCCTTTATCATACAAGAGATTAGTTTACAAAAATGTAATACCCAGAAATTGCTTGAGCATGTTTTTACCATACATCATTTCATCACAATATTTCCATGGATTTCTATGATAGTTCCACTTGGGTGTGTTAAGAAGGTACTCAAAAAATTACAGAAAATAAAAGAAGAATAGTTTAAAAGTATTTTTAAAAAATTTATATCTGTATTACTGTAATTAGTATAATATCACGTAGAACTTACTGAAGGAATATGATTCAGTTCACAAAACTTAATTGTGATAAAGATCTCAAATTATTGTGAAATGCTGAGAAACACTCATTCCCTAAGATAGGTTTTTTATTACTGAAAACACTGCCAGACTAGGGTAGAAAATAATTGGCTGCCAACAGAAAACAAAGCGGGATGTATTTGAAATTGATCTTTTCACTCAGTCATCTGTATTCATCAGGTCACTGGAGATGGTGTTAATAGCATCACAGGTAACGTGACTAACTGGGGCTTGGCTTTGAGGGCTCTGTGGATGTAGAGCTATAAATCTGCTCATTCTCATTGTCTTTTTCTGTCTATTGTTTTTGCTAGTGGCAATGAGGGAAAGTCCTATGAGAAGAAGCTGAACAAGCTGGGGTTGTTTAGCCTGGAGCAAAGGAGGCACAGGGAGGACCTTATCACTCTCTACAACTGCTTGAAAGGAGAATGTAGCCCGGTGGGGATCGATCTCTTCTCCCAAAAAGTGATAGGACAAGAGGAAATGGCCTGAGGTTCCACAGAGAGGTTTAGACTGGGTATTAGGAAAATTTCTTTGCTGAAAACGTGGTTAGCCATTGGAACAAGGTACCCAGGGAAGTGGTGGAATCACCATCCCTGGAAGCATTTGAAAAACATGTGGATATGGCTTTTGGGTACACTGTGGTGAATGATTGGACTCATTGACCTTAAGAATCTTTCTCAATCTAAATAATTTTATCATAGAATCATAGAATTCATTCCTTTTCTAGCACAGAAATTATTTTTCTATGATTCTAAGTATTAGAAGCTCTCAAGATCAAAACCAGCTATTTTACCTTTGAGTGAATGAAGGAGGATTTCCTTTCTTCCTGTTTCCACAATGTCACAAATGTTCTTTTCTCTTGAAAGCACCAAATTTTGACTCTTTATTTTCCTCCCCCTTGTCCTATGATAAACTCAGAGAAGTAAGAAACATGCTGTGCTTTTTGAACACACATTGAATGGAGGCGTTAGAAGATCATATATATATACACACACACACACATATACATGTATATGCAACATATCTCAAAATCTTCCCAGGGAGGTGAAAATATACTTTGCAATGTGTGAAGGTAAATTTTTCAAAAGATCCCATGGTCAGATTTTTTTGCTTGATTCTGAAAAAAGGCCAACATTTCTGAAGTACTAAAGGAACTTTGCAATACTCATTGCAACATCTGTGGGCAGGTTTTTTTAAAATGATTGGCACCTAGGGTGCAATTAATGCCCCAGAGTCTGGCAATCTGTTTTGGCATTAAAAAGAAAACTGAGAAGTTTAGAAATCACTAAGGAATGAAAGAAACAGTGAGAAACTGCTAGAAAGTATAGACTGTTTATTTTGAGTAGCAATGAAAAGTTACCTTGATTGCCTTTCTACTTTCCAGAAAAAGGCTGGCTAAAAAAAAATTGAGTTAAAATTATTCTATAGAAGTAGAGGTGGCATGAAACTACTAAAATTAAAAGCCTACACCAGAAAATAGTAAGTAACATTTCATCAGGAGTAACCCTTGTGGTGGAGCTGCTCAGTTACAACACTGGAACCTCTGTGGTGTGTCTTTGAAAAGTGAGCTCAGGTAATATGTCTGCAGCTCTCAAATGCTTGGAAAGCATTCCAGGGACACAAAGTGAGTGGACAAAGAATATGTTCAGAGTCTCAGGTGTTTTGCTGATGCAGCTGACCACCCTCAGTCGAGTTATTCCATCAAAGACTTTGTCCTGACACCCTAACCTCCGCTTCAAATTTCTGTGTATTTTTTTCACATGAGCAGCACCTATGAACAGCTCTGGGGTGAGGCACACAAGGGCAGAGGTCAGTGGGAGGGGCCTGTCATTTTTAGCTTTCAGGAAAAGAGGATTAGAATAAAATTTTGACAAAACTGAGAGCTTTGAAAAGAATAGCCATGAGCAGTCAGATTGAAAAACTTTTAGTGGCTTCATTTCATCAAAGTAAAAGAATCCAAAACAATTACAATGAATGGTGGGAGAAGGAAACAGTGACTTTCTAACTTGATGGTCTCGGTGTAGGAGGCACGCTTATTTCTAGGCCGCCATTGCAAATCTGGCTCAGCTAACAAGAGTAGGAAATCATAGCCGTGTAAAAACTGTTTATTCTCAGAAATTACATGAAGCGAGTCAGAGATCTCAGTCACTTATCTGTGGGCAAATCACTCTGCCTTTAAACATACCCCCACAGTGGACAGCACATGGCACTTGGCACTCACTGTACACTCGAAGGGACAATATTTGTATGGTAACTCCTAGAAGTAATCATATATTCCCGATTTTTCCTCCGTCTGGCAAAAATGGAAAGAAGCTTGAAGTCAAAGCACCCAAAAGGAATGAAATTCCCCAAAGACTTCAAATTACACTATTACTCTGGGCAATTTTTACTGTGGATAAATTCTTGAAATGGAGAGGGGGTGGTGAAGATAGCGGATGTGGCCATACTTTTGGCCTACTATGGAAAGTGTGGAACCAGATGTGGAAGTTAATGTAGAAAAGGAACACTGAACGAGTATAAACAGATGGCAAATAAAATAAGACCTTTCTGTCTCATATTTATGAAGAAGTCACATGTAAGAAAATGAACTTCTAAGAACCCACTGTGAGCAATGAAATAGGAGAGTCTGGAAGAAAGAATCTGGGACTGATCCTATTAAATAAACTCCAGTGTCAAAGAGCATTGTGGGATGTATTGCTCAAGAACAATAAATCCTATCACAAAGATTTCTGCTGCCAAGATTTAGTATCTACAGTATGATGCATATACTGCTGGGTTAGCTCTAACCTGCAGACCAGCTGATAGCTCTGTGAAAAAAGGATTTTTTTTTGGTCATCATATAGATTGAAAAGTCTTACTTTCTATCAAAAACATTTGAAATTCAGTACTTTTCAACCAACCCAACACTTTACTGTGTACAGTTTTCCCTTAGGATTTTCTTTCCTTTACAAGATAAAGGGTCCTGGTCCAGAGTTCTTGCTCTCTAATTAAATAATTACCTAATGTAATTTAATTCAGATGGGAAAAATATTAGTTTATTATGAATTAAAAGGTGATATAGTGTTTCTACCCCAATATTATTAAAAAAAAATATTATATATATTATATATATATATATATATATATATATATATAAATTCATGAAATTTAATGATGATTCAAATCATGAGGGAGGCCTTACTTTAATGTTTACATGCATCTGGATGCTGCTGTAGGGACTAAAAATGTACTTTTGTAACATGAAAGCCAAAATGAACCCACAGCATTTTTAGTTTAAATGATAAGAGAGACATTTACATTGCATTTCTTTACTCAGATGTGACTCCTTAAACTGTAGATATTCTGACAGAAGAAAAATACATGTGGTAGAAATTCTTTGTTGAAATAGCATGTCAATTATTACAAAGATATAAATGCTTTAGAAATGAATTACTGTCTAACATATGTTCACTCAAGGCTCTGAGCTGAAAAAGGTAGTAAATATGCTGCATGAAGAATGATCATGAAAATAAAGAACGAACGATCTGGACATAATTACCTAGTTCAATTTTGACTTTCCTCAGTAACTAAATACAAAACATCTCAATTTACATCATCCACAGGTTTTGCTATGTTTGTACAAAATTTTAACAATTTAAAAAATATCTAAACCCTTCAATATATGCAAAACACAAGCAAGTAATAGAGGACATGTTACAATAATGTTGACACCTGAACCCTTAGCGGAATTTTTCATTTGAAATTCTACCACATCTATTAATATTTTACTTATTGAATACAATGAGCTCTTCATGGTTTCTAGAATTTGTCCAGAAATGAATCAACTGTTAATGTCTCTTAGACTCTTACAGAAAAAGATAATACCGACACTTAAAACTTTTAAAAACCAGCAGATTTACAGGGAGGAGAGGAAAAGAGCAAGGGATGAAATCTTTTGTTTTATCTTTAAAAAGATGAAAGTGTCATACCTCACAGAAGGCCTTTCAAATATAGAAGAGAAAGAGGTGGAAATGCTGACTACTGAGAAAATTTCCTGGTTTGGAAAGTATTCTTGCAACAGCAAGTGAGAATCAATATTATGTACTTTCTCTCTTTTGTATATGTAAAAACTCTTGATGACAAAAATTTGGCCAACTGGAGGATAGTGAAGTTGTTTTTTCAAAACTGTTCTTATTCCTGTTAGGGTAAGAAAGATATGTCAAATCTTAAGTGCAAAGATCATTAGGCTGAATGCAATATTAACCTCAAAGTTTATCTAGGCTAAAGAATACCTTGTTAGTTGTTTGAGTCTCATAGCACCAAATACCCTAATACCTGATCTTTCTTCTAAGAAGGTCGAGGGTAAAAGCCTTGTCAGTAGAGTTTAGTTAGTGACAGAAATGGGCTTCAGTTGCCTCAGAAAAAAGGAAACTAATGGTCTGGCTGTAAATGACTTCACAGGACTTCTTAACTCTTGGGTCTGGTGTGTGTCCAGCTCTGTGCTGGAAGAAGGCACAAGGAAGGATCATGTCACACACAGAATCATAGGATCACAGAATAGTTGAGTTTGGTAGAAACTTCAGGAGGTCATTTAGTGACCTGGACCTACAGCTTGTTTCCCAGGACCATGTCTATACAGCTTCTGAATATCTCCTGGGATGGCCATTCCACAAAGTGTCTGGACAACCTGTTCCAGTGCCTAGTCACTCTCCCAATAAAAAGATGTTTCTTTGTGTTCAGACAACACCTCCCATGTTTCACTTTGTGCCTGTTTCCTCTTATCACTGGGACTGGAGTGTGGCTGAAAAACAGGAAAGAGGTTTCTGACCAGAGAATCCACATGTAGAACTGGCAGGTAGGGCTGCAGGTCAAGGCTCGGTGAGCATGGGGAGCCATATCCATGCTTGTGGTGGAACTCTTGCTCATCCTAATCCGTAGCAATGGATCCTGAACTGCTGCTAATGCACAGATAGAGCCTCTGTGAAGGCACAGAGGACAGCAGTGCTGTCATGGCGCTGTCAATGCACTGCTCTCCCTATGTTCATGCGTTTTCTCAACTGAGTGATAGACTGAGAGGCACAAGTGTGGCCTTGACTGGTCAGCAACTTTTCAGAAAAAGAATTTCCTAAGAAAAACAATTCTTTTTCTTTCTTTCTTTCTTTCTTGCATTCTTGCTTTTCGTGCTTTCTTGCTTTCTTGCTTTCTCTCTCTTTTTCTCTTTTTCTCTTTCTCTCTTTCTCTTTCTTTCTTTTCCCATTCTTCATTTCTCTATGGTACCTAGAGGACAACATTCCTCTCAAAATTTAGTTTCGAGATGTTAAAGTACATCACTGTTTTTCTTGATGTCCCCCAGACATGTTCTCCAGGGATTTTTTAGCTCCTGCTAAGTCTCCAAAATACTACTCCAGTTGGGCCCAAGGGATGGGATTTGCTCAGAAGCAGAGGGCAGCAGTGGGCCTATAGACTACAGTACAGACAGCATAGATGAAGAATTGAGCATTTTGATCACTGATTTGAAAGACAAAATAATAAATAAAATATTTATTTAAAATTGAATTTGATTCAAGGAGGCCCTGATGTGGCAAAAAATTCAGAAAGTCTTTGCAAAGACCTAGGTATTGAATTTACAAATAGCTGATGAACATTAGACATATAAACTTCTTTTTTAAGAGAATTGGGAAGCTCTAAGAATTGATACTTTAGGACTTTTACCCAGGGTTATTTGGCAGTATATGCATGAATGAATAATAATTTTTCATAATTTATTTAATTACAATATAAATATTATTAATATTTCCTTTAATTAAGCCAGTAGTTTTAAAAGAAACTCTTTGATCCACTAGTATGTCAAAAGTCCTGTTTCCCAATGATAAAGTGGTAAATGACAACATGACTGTAGTAAGAGCAGTCTTATATTTATGAAACATCAGAGGACACAAACACTGAGCTTGCTGTGTTGGTTAATATATATTTTAATTGCAGTTGTATCTTACTCCCTATAGTCTTCAGTAAAAGTTCTTTATAAATATAACTTTTCACTTAAAAAATTTTGATTTGGCCTTTTTTTTTTCCCTCATACTAGAAGGGTTAATGTCTTAAGCATGTGTTTATGTATGTATGGATATATGGTGTTGGGAAACTAGGGAAATATTTTGTCTGGAGCCATGACGTTCCTCAATACGTGTGCTTCTGGGTAAGCTTTCTTCTTAACTCTATGTGAACAAACAGCAGTGCTTCAGTAAGACCTACACTTGCTCTTTTTTTCAGCTATTTGGTTAACACTTTCTCCCATCCATGACAAGTGCTGTTTGGCTAATGTGGTAGGACCAGGCACTCAGATTTGTCCACCAAATACAGACAAGGATCAGACTTCAAGATCTACAGCACCTTGCCATTGTTCAATAAGTTCAAATCTGGGCAGCTAAAAACCTTTCTAGAGGCAGATTATTCTCTCACAATGCTTCTTCTGTCTTCCTCCTTTCTACAGAGTAATTGTCATTGGTATCAGTGAATTAATCTTTTGTTGACTCACATAATTGCATGATTGAAAATATAATAAAAATAAATATAATGCAGCTATAATGGACCCCTGCTCTACAAACAGCTTATAACTATATACAAATATAGTTATTTTAAAATATATTGTGTAATACACTTCACAGAGGATCATAAGTCTCTGAAATAGAATACTGAATATTTCTTTTAGAGATAAATGGCAAATACCCTAAACTATGTACCTCAGACCTCCAAACAGTCATACATTTTCCAGTGTTCTACAATGTTAACATTTTCCCATTCTAGTTTTTATAACTTCTGCACTTCTGGTTTCTGTCTGAGACTAGAAAAGCAAGTACCCAAATGCCACAACAAAGACAGTGCCCAAGATATTTCAGGTTTGATTTAGAGCAGGAAGTATTTAGATTCTTTTAAGATTTACAGTTAAATTTTCAAATAAAAAATATTCAGATAAGCATCCGAGCTGACCGGTGCTCTTCTGAACCGAACACAAATGTGAAAACTTTAGAATTTACCCTCTTACAGCCGATAAAGAGATCTATTTATGGGACAAATCTGTATTGGTATCATGTAATGGATTGTTTGATTGCATAATTTCTAAGAATTGCTTGTGTGTAGCACACTTTATATTGGCTTAAAGAAAATACAGACTGCAAACTGAAGAAATTTAAGAAATATATTTACAAGAATATTGGAAAAAGACTTGTCATGTGTATACACAAAGATCTATGATTAGATTGGGCCCTTAAAACACGCTTCAGAATTCAACATTTGTGGTAGAACAAGATTACACTGTTTTGGATCATTACTGCATGTTTTTTTTCTGAGAAAGAAACAAATAACTTTTCAAAGAAAGGAAATGATCATAAACATTGGCTGTTTATCACACTGTGATATTTGTCTGCCTTATGGCATTTGCATCATTTCCTAGGCAAAGAATGGCAAACATTGCAAGAAGCACAGTGAAATAAACATAATCACCTTGTTTAAGTACCTATCTGAACATGACCTGCATGGCTTAGCATTTTTTATGCAGCTTTAGGTCCCAGTCAAATCAAATGCAGTCTTACTGCACTTTTAGTATTTGGATTTTAAATGGTTACAGTTTGTGTTTTGGGGAGTAGCTGAAATAAGGCATATCTAGGCTAAACAGGTGTTTTGGCAAACACATGCAATACTGTTTTTTGAACCAAGATAGTTCCCTTGACAGAAAAAGTGTATCTGGAGGAGAAAGGGATTAAGCGGTGATTGTATAATGTGGCCTGAATCCAGAATTCACCAACTCACTGGGTCAAAACTTTGGAAGAGATTTTTGAGACATTTAGACAAGGACAGCACTTGACTGCCTGGAAAGACAGTTAAGAAAGGCTGGAAAGAATATCCTGATGCTTGTAAGTGGTTAATTTCTATCTGTACGTATGGAAGGAGAAAAACTCTCGTGTCCAAACAGATCATAAGGCAGCCGAAGTTTGTTTATAGTATTTTGCCTTTATCTCCATGTGGAATTCAACTTCTAATGCTGAAACAGAAAATCTGCAACTGCCACATGAAATGCTAAATTGAAAGGAATTAATAAACACATGCAGATTCTGTTAGCAGTGTAGAAAACAATTCTCTGTTTTTTTGATGCAAGAATGTTAAATATAAAATTCACATAGCAGAGCTTCAAAATTGTCAGAATTTTAAAGCAATTATGAGACACTGAGAAGTTACTCTAGATGATGGAGAAGACTAAGGAAAAATACAGTTCCCCACTGAGATATCTATGCAGCTCATTTATTTACCCTGAAAACATGCCAGATATCTCAGAACAGGCTGTAAGTTAACTAGCTCAAGAAATTTTGGCTACTGAACTGCTAAGCCTCACATTTTGAAGAGATTAAGTTATAAAATGAAATAACTGATCTTTGAAGATGAGTGGGATCCTGTGAGGATGCCTTGAAGAGCAAAGGAGCCATTAAAAGCTTGATGACCTATATACAATTTCCTCGAAACACAAGAACAATCCACCCTGCTGTAAAATAAACCAGCTTGACTAAATGGGGAACTTAAACTGAATTCAAAAGCAGACTTGAAGAGGTGGAAAATGGAGAAGAACAACTAAAGAGGAATACAGCGTCACCCAAACACTTTGGGACAGTTAGGAAAGGCAGAACTTGGCTAAATGGAAACTGGTGAGGGATGCAAAGGTCAACATGAATGGCCTCTACAGAGCTTCCTATCAGTGAAGGAAACACTTGGGCAGATGTAGAGCTGCTAGTGAATAGTGCAGGCAAACTCATGAGGGCAGGGAAATGAATGAGGTGCTCAGAGCCTTCACAGAAAAGGTCCTTCCTTGGGCCTCTTGAGTCTGCACAACAAGTAACAAAATTTGTGGAGGATAGAAACACATTGAAGCTTTAGAGAGGGACCTTAGGGATACTGAGGTGAGCTCATCACACACATATACAAGCCCACAGGACCTGGCAGGATGCAAATGAGCGTGTTGAGGGAGCTTAAAGGCTAATGTCACTTTGTGTTTGATAGAAGGGCTGGTAAAGTCTTCATACAGATAGCATGTGTGAGGGCAACACCAGGCCAGGGAAGTGAGACTGATAACTGGAGGACAGGACTGAGACGGTCCATGCAGACAAACAGGCTCCAAGAACAGAAACCTCAGGAAGTTCAACAAAAACAAGCATTAAGTCCTGCATTTGGGAAAAAGCCAAATACTGTGCACCAGTACAAACTGACTGTTCATCAGCACTACAAAAACAGTATCTGAGAATCCTTGTGGACACTGAATTAAACCAGTCCAGTTCTATAATCTTGCAGTGATGAGAACTAAATCCAGCCTGGTATGTATCAGCAAAAACTTGGTAATCCATCACTAGCACTGACATAAACATATTGTCATTACTTATTGTGATTGCTTACTTCAAAACTTTTAGGACATTACTTGCTTCTCGGAAGATATATTTAGTTATTGTATCAGATCACGTATTCACAGATAACAATCTGCATGTGGTTCAGAAAACAGATTAATTAAGGAGTTTCAATATGTTCTCATCAGTGATGATCCTGCTTCAGCTTGGCACCCTGATTAAATCTTAAAGCACTTGATGAAGCATCCATTTGTGCTCCCAAAAAGTGGTTTTCTGTTCTGTCCCTCGGTATAGAACAGCCTGTGAGAGTGAAGGGGCTTCTAGAACCGCTCATATATACTGACTGTACATTATCTGCCCGAAGAAACAGACTGGGGCTTAAGTCCTTTCCAAGGAAATCTATACTAATAAAATGATCGATATTTCTGCTCTCTCCCAAGGATGTCATGCTCACAAAGGAGAATCAAAGGCAAATAGTTTCAACCATTGAAGAGGCTTAATTTACAGTCTGCTATGACAAAGCATTTATGAAGACTCCTGGTCTCTTTGTTTTCATCAAAACCAAGTTATCAAATAAAGATGTACATTTATTTCTGCAAAAAAATCCAAGCAACTAAATAAACCAAAACAAATCAAAAACACTAAAAAAAAAAAAAAAGTAGTGGCAGAATCAACACTTTTGAAAAGGATTTCTTTCATTCAGAAGCATATAAAAAATTCTGTGTACAGTTTCAGTACTAGCACAGGAGTTAGAATGGTAATCATTTATATGAAAGTACAATATACGAGACATCCAATATAGATCAGTGTATAGAAAATGGGCTACATTACCGAATAGAGCAACTCTGGTCTGGTTTTATTCCTCAAATTCTTTTAAAAGTATTGAGACACTAAGAACAGTAGTATTGAGCAAAGTGCCTTATTATGGCTATACCTTTCTCTAAGGAAGATTTAGTTATTAGCAGAATGAAACAATGAAAACTGCTCTGCATGGGAAGCCACAGATACTAGCTTTTTTAAACAGCAAAGGGTTTTTAAAGCAAGAAAATAACTGAAAGTATTGAAGCTACTGCAGCTATTCTCATGCTGAAATTAGGCACTTATTTAAGCTCTTTACTGGCTTTATCCTATTGAATGCTATTATTCAGTTATATATTCAAAGAAACTGAAAGCAGAAATGAAAAATTGTCCTTTACGGTGCTAAATATGACAAGAACTGAGTGCGTACTCCTGAACAGATGTTAATTAGCTGTTCTTTTCACAAGAGTTAAACTTGAGCAAATACCAAATTTCCAAATCCAGCTGAAAGGCAAAAGAAACAGAAATGTTATGACAGACATAGAAAAGTGCTGTCCAGGCTGGTAGCCAGGCCACCTGAGACCAAACAGGATCAGCTGGAAGCCGGCAAAAATCATTACTGCCTCAGTAGAGTCACAGTCATGTATTGCAGAAATGGAGAATGGTACTGGAGGAATCAGTGAGATTTACTTGAGTTACTGAGAGTTCTCTGAGAAATCTCAGATAGCTCTTGAAAGTGGAGAAAAAATGGAAAATGTGATTTTTTTTCCAATGTTGCAAGTATAAAGCATGCTGTATCTTTTTCAGAAGCATCATTATAAATACCAGGAGCACTGAAATTACCAGTACAAATTGCTTCCAGCTGAGATTGCAACCTACCCAGCCCTTTCATTTCTGAGTCATAACTATCCTAACAAGGTATGCAGTGAATTTAAATTGCATCTTGATGGCAAAATATTATCATCTCAGAAATATACTGATCCCTTAGATGAATTATGTCATAATAACAAAATGTTGCTATCTAAAATCATTTAAATTATCAGAATGGAATTGAAAGAGTTACATTTTAATGCTGATGTTACCATACCACTGGTGCTACCAAGACTTTGATGATAACAATGTAGACTGAACATTTTTCATAACTCAGCAAAGCGATTGTGCATTTAATGAAAGGAATTCTTCAATTTTTACTTTTAAAAATGCTGGAATTGAAAATTGTTGGCCACTACTTCTATAGATGAGGTCAGTTTGACTCTGCCTAACACCACTTTAAGACTGTAGGGTGAGAATTCATTTCACTGAATGCTGGACATGCACACTTGAATTTGAGGACTGACTCCACACTCCCCTCTAATGAAAGAAAAACACAGGACAGTTTATCTACTGTATTTAATGCATATTTTTATTTGGGTTGAATAGTTGTAGAAGCATCTTTCTTTTTCTACGAACTTGCTGCTCGTTTGCCTATCTCTCTGAGTCGCAGATGCAAGTCATACTGATGTGTTATCATGCGATAAATCTGCTTCCACTGGGTTTAGGTTAAGCAGCTCTTATGCTTATTGTACATTATAGACGCTTACATTTGGTGATATAGATACCACTACAGATGCTGAAATCGGAGTGAGAAATTCAGCTTATTTCATATAATTCACATAATTGAATTATCAGTTACCCTAGGGCACCCAAGCCAGTGTTTATTTCTTCCTCTGTTCAAGGACCTAAGCAGATGCATCTACATTTGTCTCTTTGTAGAGTCTTTTTTATTTACCACATGTACATATTTTATTGTCTTGGAAGAAAATGATGACAGCAGAGAAGTATATTGTTGTCAGTCAAAGCCTCTTAATCTAAATGAAGGAGCTCTTGGCACTGTAGTCAATGGACGTGGGATTGTGGGAATAAGGTCAATTCTTTTTCACTCCTGTATTCCTGCTGAAATGTCCATTGTATTTCACTGAAAGTAAAAATGACACACTGGAAAGGCATTGGATTGTCCCATGAAATACAGCAATCCACAGCATGTTAATGCAATTTTTCTCTTTTTCATGTTGCCCCTAACTGCAAGAAAAAACATTGTTTTCAAAAAAATAATACTAAACCATTCTCAGAAGTTTCTAAGTAATGGACTCTCCTTACATTTCAGGCTTTTAATTCTGTTTTCTTTCTTCCATTGAAGAGATGGAAAAAACCCTAGATCAATTCAAACTCGTTTTTCAAAAGCACTCACTTCCCAAGCAGAAACAAATTACCACCATCTCTCTGGGATTTAATTGCTTTTGCTCCAGAAAAACACCCCTTCTGCACAGCGGAATGAAGCAA
This sequence comes from Coloeus monedula, assembly GCF_965178545.1. NCBI lineage: Eukaryota > Metazoa > Chordata > Aves > Passeriformes > Corvidae > Coloeus > Coloeus monedula. The sequence continues at coordinate 104,026,560 of NC_138782.1, read as the reverse complement.
AAGAGAAATGCTAGATGCACCAGTAAAGAATGAGCAGGTTTGAGTTGTTTTTTTCCTTCTCCTAAATTAAGGTAGAGTTACTTGTCCATTAATATACAGTAATTTTCATATAATTAAAAATCTGGTGCTTCCCTTGTTAAAATTAGGAGCTGAAATACCTGTTCACCCATACAGTTCCAAAGGGATGTGCTTTTTCAGAAAAAAAAAAAAGGAAAAGATAGAAAAAGAAGCAGGAAAAAGAGAAGGAGAGAGAGGGGAGTGAGAGTGAGACATAAGGGAAAAGAAGCCAGGCAGAAAGCAAGAAAGTGAGAAACTGTGCCTGTGTGAGAGAAAGTGAGAAGGAGGGCAAGAAGGAAAGCAGGAAAGCAAAGCAAGAGAGAAATCAGATCTAAGTTGCAGTATTTCTGAAGTGGGGGGTCTAGCATGAAATAATGGGCCAATCGTGTAACATAAAGAAGCTCAAAGTAATAAGGTTTGGTAAGGTTAAAATAATGATTTCTTTTTTTCATGTGAGATATTGTTCTTGAAAGTGACGCTGAGCTATAGTAGGCAATGGTAGGAAAGGAAACATCTTGTTTACAAATGTCAGCCAGCAATTAGCATCATTTAAAGAGTGGAACCACAACGGCTGTTTTTTGTTAGCTTTGAAAACCCATCTCTTTCTTGTGGCCATGTTTTAAGAGGCAAAGTAGACAGCAAGACTCTGAAACCAGTTCATAAATAGTTGATTTCATATTTTAAAATCTTGCCTATAACTGTCACCCCCCTCGCGTGGATCACAGATGGTGAAGAACTAATTTGTTACTGTTTGATAACGGCTTTTATGTATCAAAGCGCTTATTTACTACTCTGTGGGGGGAAATGACAGACTAAAAGCAATTATGTGTTTTTCTTTCAGTTTTTCTTTAACCACTCTGCTCTTTGGCTTTTTTTTTCCACTCCTGACATGTTTTTTATTTGAAATATAGCATTGTGAATCTTTTACATATGTTGGTTCTCATTTAACCCTCTTTCTGGGTTTTCAAGAATGCATCTGGCCAGGCAGATCAACTGTAATCTTTCATGATTGTTTATAATGGCCCAGTGATAAGTAATAACACTCAGGGGTGTCTCCCGGTAACAGCGTATTACATTTCAGTATTAAAAATGCAAATTGAGACTTTGCTTTTGAAGATTGTCAGGAAAATGTTTCAAGAAGGTAGAATAGCTACCAGGATGCCTGTAAGTGAAATCACCCCCTCTCCCCACACCATGTGGGGCCTCCTGCCTGCAGGTTTTCTGAAGGAGCCCCTCACCCCCTCCTCCTTCCCCCAAAATAAATAAATAAGTGAAGAGACTTTACTCTGTACATGGTATTAAGTAACTGATGTTAAATATCTGGCCCTGGAATGTCGTGAACTCCTGCATCTTTCCATTTTTTTTCCCTCACTGGTGATAAGCAAACTGTTCACTTGGTGTTGCCACCAAGAATGATTTTGCTGTGGGTTGTGCTTTCTGGTGTTGCATGGAAGCAGAGCTGATGGGGCTGAGGGAATAGTTTTTGCACATATATTTATATTGAACAAACAAAAAAAGTTCCAATTTGGTGATGAACAGGGCTGATTTGTGTGTGAGTTTCCTTAAAGTAAGGGGACCTGCTTGTGTGACTAAAGTTGAGGGAGTGCATGAACACCATGGTTAATTTAGTCACTAGTGCAGAATTTTTTGTACTCAATTAAGAGTTAAATTTAAAGGCAAAAATTCTTTTACAGATGGAAATTTCAATATGACAATTCAATATCATAATAATGATTATAAGCTGAATGAAACATTGCCTATTGCTGCTGAAATCAATTGGAATTTTCCCACTGACTTAAATGAAAGGAAGAATAAGTCACCATGGAAAAACCCATGGAAAGATTACAAGTTTTTGTTTGTCTCATTACATCCTTTAAATTACCTCCTGGCTCTCTTTGCCTGTTTCATCCTCCTTTTCTTCTTCCATATTATAGCCACACTGGCATTAGGAGATGCCTGTTAATGTCAGTGGGACTGCTTGGGGAGCAATAAACTCAACATGAGGAGGGACAGAAAGCTTTTGCCAAGTAAGAATATACAGAGCATGTTCTTCCTTACTCCTGAAGTCTGCCTTATAGCCAAAGCTTAGACTACTAAGAAGAAAAATCAAGGAAATGGAGGAGAACAGAAAAGGAGAATAAAAGGACAGTGGAATTTAGGAAGCTAGCTTAGACCCTAGCCTCTTTAAAGATGAAATATCATAATATATCCCTTATTACAACCTAAATATGGGAGTAGCACTTATTTCAATGCTTTAATACCAGAAAGCTTCAATGGAACCCATAAATCACTTCCACATGTTTTAGAATAAACCTCTGTCCTGCATTGTACAAACTACTTTCTCAAGACAGTTTGAGTAAGGTCAGCAATCCTTCCCTCCTCTTGTTTGACTTTCTCAGGGTGAAATTCACCCCTGGCAGTTGTCAAGAAAAAGACCTGTGTCACTGAACTCCTGCCTAAGCCAATTGATTTCCAGTGAGAGCTATATTTAGGCTAATCAGGTCCACTGTGTCTGGATGTGGCAATGAAATAGCTGAAGCATGCTCTATCAGGCCCCATTTGAAAATGCTGGCCCAAGTGTGCCTGTCATTCCTGCTGTATTTCAGACTCTCCATCATTTTGATAATTATACAGCTTGGAAACTTTTTTCTTTTTATAGTCTTTGAAACTATAATGAAGTCTTCGGTGCTGCCAACCCAAACCATCCAAAAATCTTGAATCAGGCTTGAAATAATCATGAGATTGGCCTGAAAATCATACAACTGAATGTACTTGGCTTCTTTTATTTGCCTTCTGGTTTTGAGTGTTTAGGGTGCAATGGGGTCACATTTGCAGGGTTTCCTCTGCCTCTGTGTGGGCCAGAAATGCGAGTTTTTTATAAGACAACTGAAATTCCTTGGGTATTTACATGACTCCAGAAGCTGGGATTTAATGGGGGTGTGTGGGGGAAATCCACTGTGTTTGGGCTTGTGATAAAATTGGAAGTCTTGGCATTACAGAGCGTCTCACATTCAAAGTTTGTTTATAAGGGGAATATAGTTCTATGGAGAGAGAGAACAGAGTTTCCTTCTGTTCTTTTCTGACTTGAGAGAAATTCCTCCCAAAGGGTGAACTTCACTTCTCAGAGCCAGCACAAGGCCTATTCAGCATCTGAAGTGATGCATAGACCTGGCTGTGGCTCTCTTTACTTAAATTTACTTCATACTACATTAAGAGAAGCTGCAGAAGTTATTGTAGCTGAGATAGTTTAATGTTCTTCACAAGGAAAACAGAAATTCTTTCTAAAATTGCCTGTTATCAAGGATTTTGAGGCAAAGCTCAACATGATGGGGTATGGAACTAAAAGCCCTAGTGAAAGAGGATGGAAGAGGCCCTTGAGGCAGGGAGGGAGCTGGGGATGGAAGTATATGAGATTTATAATATTTGGTAAAATTAAAGATAGGAATCCAATCTTAGGACAAGTGTTTGTGGAGTAGGAGGCATTGTTAGAGATGCAGGTAGGAGCAACACCTGGCAGCTTTGCATGTAAGACAAAAATATTAAAGGTGGGATTCTTTGTATAAGTTACAAATATCTAAATCCTAGGAAATTTAACATGAGATTCACTTTATCCACCACCTACACATGCGCTAGCTCTTTGGTAAGCAATGAAAATTATTAGATACTTCTGGAGTGCAGTTCATCTCATCCTTACACAGATATCTAGACCAGATTGGATAAACTGCACCATAAAAATGCCTTCTTATTTCCACTGGCTATGTGATGCCTTTTCTTGGTCTTAAAATCAAGAGTCAAACACGGTTAGAAGGGGAAAAGGGATTTTATCTTGGTATTTATTTTAAGGATCCTTAGATGTACACGTCCAGGTCAAATGCATTGAAATGCACCCCACAAAAATGCCCACTCCAAAAGATCTGGTATAACATTATAGGTCTTATTAATTAGCATATCTATCAAAGATTCCCCAATGAGAGGCTTGAATTAATCCCCCTCCCCAAGGAGCCTTCCCCTGGATGGTTCTATCTTAGTTTACAGAATGTGTTCTGGAGAGGACCTTGGGGTCTGGGGCACACTGATCCCTAACTACGAAGCTTCTAAAATGTTTAGTCTCTTAGCATGACAAACAAGTCCAAGAATGTAGGCAAAAAGCACTAGGAATACAAAAGTTGTAGAAAAGGTATAGCAGGGGTATAAAAGAAAAGGCAAAAAATCTTCATGGCATCATTTCCCCCCTTTTAGAGACTAACAAAACTCTGCCTTGTCTAGTCTTTATATTTTTTTACTCTATTTTTTGGGAAACTCAAATTGATGGATTTTAAGAGGATTCGTTTTTATGCAGACTATTGACAGTGTAGAAGTCTAAAGTTAAGCATTTTTTCTATGTTTTGGTTAAGAATAATCTTAGCTGACACTTTCTGAGCAATTCAGGATATGGCTGTAAATGTTCTTGGTGCAGCAATATGTGTGTATGTGTATATGCTCATGCACAGGGTGTTTGGATAATTTTTGCTTATGCTAATGTCTAAGTGGAGAGCTAGCAAGAGTAGGGAGTTTAGTGCTGCTTCTGGAGAAGACACTGCATTGACAAAGACTAAACTGCATGAAGAAGGAGGTGAAGGTATGGCTTGGAGCCATTTATACTACATGGTAAATGTCTAGATAAGGCACAGTGGTCATACTCTGGGATCCTTAAGTACAAATCTGTTGCAATGTCCTAATGTCTCAGACAACCTGTAGTGCTTTAAAATAGTTTGCTAGTTTTGTTATTCTTTTGTGACTAGTAACACCTTTAAGTAATGCACCATTAGTGTCTCTTAATCCCAGTTGTGTATGCCTTAAAAATTGGCAGAAGGTTTTCAGTCAAAAGGTATCACATTCAATTTAAGTACAGGATTTACACTGTGCCAAGCCAAGTACTCTTTGCCAGCAATTTGACATCCTGAACTAATAAGGTTTGAATTCCTGCTCTGAAGCAGGAAAAGGATCATTTAGTCTGTTTGAATATCATTTAGAGTAGGGTAGCTTTATTTTTTTGAGGCAGGAGTAGTGTCAAGTGTGGATTCTGACAGATTTATTGAATTGATGCTTACATGTTAAACACACAGCTTTAGACACAGTTTAAATATATATTCAATCTTTCTATGAAATTTAAGTTATGAAAATACCCTATTATAGGTAGATTATAAATGCAACATAAAATAAATGATAACCAAAGTTTCTCAGGGTAGTTTTTCCAGCACAGCTATGACTGAGGTTATGAACAAGGACAGGGGAGATCACACATGAAGAAATAGATCCACAGAAAGACATAGGTATTTATTTGCCAGTTTTGTCAAGGAAGTCAAACATCATATTCTCAGACCCTGCCTTTCTTCCATCTGTTGCAGCTATTGTCCATCTTATGAGACAGTGTTTCAGTCACTAAAATTTCTTGGGTGCATTAATGTCTGCTGCAGAGAGTATAAAATATTGACAGTTCTTACTGTCAATAACCCTAACCTTAGCATGTGTCGTGGACAAATGGGACAGGAGATAGGCGGTGAAATGAGAGTATTTTCTTGAACCTGAAAGTAGTATAATTTTATTAATGTGACAATATGAGGTAATTAGACCTGCCTCTCAAACAGGATCATCGACTTTAGGGCACCCCATGAACTGACCTTATTGTTTCAGTTCTGAGGGTTGGCTTAATTACAGCTGTGTTGGGTAAGTCTGTCAGGAACTCCACAAGGAGGAGGTACATGGATGCTCTTAGTGTCCAACAGCCAGGTGAGAGACAAAATAGAGAAATTAGGGAATGAGTGCAGGGGACAGCACATGGCGAGCCAGGCTCCTCCCCTAATGCTCCACACCTTAGACTGCCAGCTATGGACTGACTGGTATATAGCACTCTTTACATGGTGCTACAAACCTAAATGTCCTGCTTACATGGCTGGAGGGTGAGGTGTAACCATCAACAGTGTTGTCCAGCAAGGTGCAGTCATGAGACAGGAATTCAGACAGACAGGAGAGAACTTTGCTTATGTATGTGGATACAAAACTGTCCCATCTGTTATGCCCCTGTCCACTTGGCAGGTTTAGGGGAAGGTTGTTTGATTCACTCTGGGTGGTGCGTGGGAGAAACAACAAAATTCTCAGGAGGTTCTATAACAAATTTTACTCACAAATTTTAGAACATTAAGGTAGAATAAGGTACTTGGCAAATTTTAAAACAACATCCAGGCAAAGTAAGGCACTTAATGAACTTTTAACGTAGCAAACTTAAACGTGTCCAACTTTAACTTATCCAGGCACTTAGTAAGGCATTGACTGGAATTCTTTAGTCTGGATTACAATATATTTTGAGACTATGGGAGAAGAAAGAGAGAAAGAAAGAGAAGGCAAGGATAAGATATTAGGCTAAAAAGAAAGATATTTGTGTCAGAGGAGGTTTAGTTTGGATATCAGAAAATGTTTCTTCACCCAGAAGGTGTCTGGGCACTGGGACAGGCTCCCCAGGGAAGTGGTCACAGCACCAAGACTGACAGAGCTCAAGAAGAAATTGGACAATACTCTTGGGCACATGGTGTGATTCTTGGGAATGGTCCTGTGCAGGGCCAGGAGCTGGACACGATGATCCTTGTGGGTCCCTTCCAATTCAGCATATTCTGTGGTATTACCGCCCGCTGATCCAGAAACAAGACCTGATTGCTTCAATTTCAGTGTCTGCTGATCGAAGGGATGGTCACAGTCTTGATCTGTTGGGGATGAGGGAAAGCCCATGAAACACAAAGTTCAATGGTTTAATATATGCTTAGGTTTATGTAGGAACACCCATGTACCTCCCCTGGCTGGGGGAATTTTCCACTGTATGAGGTAACACTGTGAAGCAGGTGCAGTTCTCTAGTGGAAGGCTTCAGAAGTGAGCCTGAGGGTTTTTTGTGGGTCTGTAATGGTTTATGACTCCTTCTAAGACATGACAGCTCCCTCTCACGTCAGCATAGCTGAACCAGTCTTGCCCCATCAGAAGGGATGAACACCTTCAGGACTATGTTTGAATGTCTCGATATCTCCCCTGGAGCAGAGTTTTCACACCTGAGCCAGTTGTGCAAGGGAGGACATTGGGATGATAAAAAGTACTATTCCAGCTCGCAGGATCTGCTTTTTATTGGCGTCTTCCTTTACCTGGCTCAAAACCCAAGTTCTTGCTAAACAAAAGTTGATTTGTTGTGGTCATCCTCTAACGCCCCCTGCACCTGGGCTGTTACCTATCACATCCTCAGCAAAGCACCACCGCTTTTGCAAATGGCTGATGGTTTGAGCCATTAATCATTAATATTTCAGTCTCTCACACCATCCTCTTCCTCCTACTCTTAATTTAGACTTCAAAATGATTTACAGAAGTTCTGGTGTGGCATAGTAACATTTTCTAAACCTCATTTGGCAGACCTTAAGCACTTTTCATTCGTGGTCATGCTGTGCCATTGTTCAGAAAAAAATTATAGCATTTTTTTTTTGTCTCATGGCTGCTGCAGAACAACCTTTATAAAGAGTTTTAGCTTGTCGTCTCTTTTTACTGAGCACTTGTAAAAATAGTAATAATAATAGCATTAAGAACTCTAATAATCAGCCCTTTCTGTTTGAGGCTCCTTGATTTATATCACTCCTTCAATGAGGCTGAGTTTGCTTTGAGAGAACATTTGCCAATGTCTAACTATGCATCAAATGAGGTGAATGCAAGATAAGGGAAGTCAGTGTGGAAGACTTTGAAACACCCCAACAAGAAACACTAATTTACTTTGAAGAAAGGCTACAAATTATATTTGGGCTTTAGGTGAAGACGCATCTGATTTTTTTTTTAACATTTTTGTTAATTAAAATTATGATTAATTCAAACTTGATTTAATTAAATATGATAATGCAATAGAAATTGACAGTACACTAAGACAAAATCACTTAAATGCTCTCACATTTTTTAAAGAATCCACAGAAAATTTCTCTAATTTTTATTTAGCCTGAAAACACCTAAGAACAAAATATGCAGCAGAAGTCACGGGATGTTTACTAGCAAAGACAACCTGAAATACCACTCTTAGCAGAAACACTGTGTAACCCATGGTATATTAAGAAAATAAACACTAAGCCCTCAAATTTACCCTTTTTTATTGTACTTACAATGTCCTGGTTCTTTAGCAACATGGATTTAGTTGCATTGAGACAAAATACATGCAAGATAGTCCTTGTGAAATAAAAAATAAAGTAATTTATTGCTTCTTATTTGTAATCATATGCAAAAATATTAAAAAAAAATCACTCAGACAAAAAGTAAACAAATGCACTAATGTTATTGTTGTGCTTTTAGGAATTGTTAATTTGAAAAATAAATGCTAATTTGACAAATAAGTGGATCTATCTCTGGCTTTTGCTGCTATGGATCTGCTGTACCATATGCTATTATTCAGGCTAATGTTGGTGACACAGAGCTCATTTTCTGTCTCCTGATAAGTGTAACTTTCTGAGCTTGTTCTGCACTACTGATAAAAAAATATCCTTTCTTTCTGGGCTCTCTAGAAATTAAAGGGGATCTCAGATATTGCCATTCTGCATTGCTGCTTGATGTTTATTTTCTCTATCACCAGCACAACAAAGGAAAGGCAGCTTTAATTTGCTGTATGTTGTGTAATGCAAACGTGAGTTACTGTATATCCCTTAACAGCCCATCATTAATTTCCCTTGCATGCCATTTCCAGGTTTCATATATTGCTGGCTGTTGTGATAGTATGTAAAGCATCAGCTGCTGTTTCACAGCTTGGATTTTAAGGGGTCCACAAGGAGAGATCAAAAGCTGAAATTCTAATATTGCCTCTAATGGAAGAACTATTACCCAAACAAGCAGGATGTAGATTTCTTTCCTAGCAGAATGCTGCTATGGCATTCTCTCACTAATGGCTCTGCAGCATTCAGGACTCTGGCAATGTATGGTTTCCAGTTCTGAGAAACAATTATTTTATACTTATTCTTTTGTCCAAGGAAAAAGAATAGTCTAACTAGTTTAGAAGCAAATTTATTTGTGTAAATTCTTACAATGTGCTCATCATCTTAGTATATGGGTGTAGTACAAAAACCAGTTTTATTGACACTGCACATTTGTGGCAAACAGAGATTAAGCTTAAAGCCAGAACTGTGTGACTGTGACAATCTGATTTGAATAGAGACCTAAAGTCTGGTAATTAGTAAAGTTATAGACCAGGACCAGTTTTTATACCAATTCTAACATTCTTCATAAACCGCAGAGAATCTTTAGTAGTTGTCTTGGAGGCAATGTGACTCATTTGACTCAGATTCAAACCCTGCTTTCTTTTCTGCAAATTAAAAAAATATTAAATAGTCCAAGTGAAATTAGGAGAACTGACATATAATGAGAGTCTAACCATTTATTCTCTATAAATGCAATTTGTAAAGAAAGCTAGAAGATGTTTGTTTTCTAAAAGAAAAGCAAAGGGAAGTATTGAGTGAAGGAGATTATTATTTTTTAAATACGGAAGAATCCCTGTTCTTAAAAATAAGGAGAGAAGGTATTGCTATGGCTTGATCAAAAGAAAATCTCATTTGTTTTGTTTCTTGGTTGAAGATACAGGCTCTAGTTCTTGAAGGAATGCCTGAGATTTTTTAATTCGATCATCACTGTTCCCATTCTGAGCCAAACATAGAGATAGACATAAGACTGCTGCTGTGAGACCCCTCAAGTAAAATTTGATTCTATGTTTAGGCATCTGGTGTCTTTTAAGAAAAGATCACATGGAGCTTCATGTATGGGATTAAAATTGCTATTCCTTGTACCTGTTTTGAAAAGTCTGTTAAGAATCAGAGCTCATGGGGGAAAGTTGTTTTACTGTCGTGAGCAACTGACTGCCAACAAGGTGGGTTAGCATCTTCTGGAAGACATGTTTCAGAAGATAGATGAAGAGTACAGTCACACATGAAGTAGAAGGAAAGAAATCACAACAGCAGCCTAGAGGAAAGATTACTAGTGGAAAATCATAGGTGTAGGACAGTTACAAAAGGCATTCTGTGCAATCAGTTTATAAATATTATTCTGTTGTGCTAAGTTATTGCCTCATCTGCTATCACAGCTTGAATTTGCTTTAAATCTTTTTACCTTGTTGAACCCAGTCTCAAAGTCTCTGTCTATTCTGTAACAGTGCAACTGGAGTGTAATGGGCTTTTAATTTCATCATAATAAAGCCTAGAGAAATTAAGGAGCCTGACACTAAAGTAAAGATCTCTCTCACATTAGATATGTAGCTGGTTTTCCTTGTCTATAACACAGAATTTCTCTTAACATTTTTCCATAGAGGCCTTATTTTTAAAATGCAACTTTTTCCTTCGCTACAAAATGACTCATTTTAAAAAAAAATCAGAAAGTTGAAAAGAAAAAATCAAAGTTGCAAATTTCATGCAAAACTCTGGGTCTTTTTAGCTTTTAAACTTGATGCACAGGGGAACGTATGTGAAGGGATAGAAATCTGGGTCACAGCATGAAATTCCTGTTTTTGTATTCATAAAAAACAAACTCTATATATCAAAGGAAGGAGGTGTGAAGTAGTAAAAAAGAAAAGGAGAAAAGCAGTCTAAAATATTCTCAGCTCTTGATATTTCTCAAAAACATACTGAGTTCTTTTAAGACATTATATGATTTCTTCAGACCATTATTGAAGCAAAAATGTTACTTCCTCTGCTAATAACTGCTCTAAATTTCTCTTCTGGAGAATAAATGAAACATTTTCAGTTTTCCAGTACTTTTTTTTCTATCAAAATATGGTTCTAGGCTCTGTGGTCTTGAGAAATGCTCAGGTGGTTACGAATTTATACAGAAAAGCAGGACACGGACACTGAATACAGCCTTTTCTACCCATATGTGGTCAAGAATTGCAGAGATGGTGGTAAGCAAAGAAATCCTTTTTGGTGTCATAATATTATCCTGGTAACAAACCCTTGAGGTGTAGAGTGTCTCATGTAATATGATGCCCTAGGGAAGCAATCATTAGATACACACCTCTTTTAAACAAAATGGTAATCTGTATGTCTCCTGCATTACAGACCAAATTGTGGACCAATTACATTGCAAGCTGAATCTCCAGAGGGACTGTTGGAATGATTTTAGTTTACAAGCTAATGATGTCTACCAGGTTCAAGATCACACTATAGAATCATAGAATTTGCTGAATTGGAAGGAAGTGAGAGTAATCATGGAGTCCAACTTCAGGCCCAGGACACCCCAAGAATCACACCATATGCCTGAAAATATTGTCCAAATGCTTCTTGAACTTATCAGACTGTGGGATAACCCCTTACTTTCTAAATGAGCCTACATGTTATAGATGGAGCTAAAAATGTCAGTTTGACACTTCTGAGGAGGGCCAGTAAATGAGAAATAGTTCTTAAAGAAATCATACATTTGTGGTGGTAAAAATAGGATTTTTTTTAGACAGCTTCAGGGAGATCAATTTTTCTAATGCAATTCTGTCACAGAAAGACAAGGAAATATAAGTGTTTGAAGAAGAGCGTGCCAGTAATTACATGAAGTGCTGTTCTGCTGCTCTGGGTTTTTATTTTCTATTATAAAATTACTTGAGAGTAACCTAAAAATAACCAAATAATGAGTGAAAAAGTACAGTTTTAAGTTGCTTATAAGAGAAAAAGGAACAAAGAGAAGTAGTTGCCACTAAATTTAATTTTTCTTTTTGAAAGTCTTGCTCAGCTCGCTAATGCTTTTCGACAAGAAGTTCCACTGCCACTACTGAATTTACATCCAAAAAGTGAGTAATATAAGAGAAGGTACATGACTGTATCAACCTCCTAGGGACTTTCCTTGTGCTGTTTGCTTGCTAGTAATTATATTTCTTATGCACTCATTTGCTTTGGGAGAACACAAGTGATATCAGCCATCACAGCACAAATCAAATGGGATTCCATGGATCAAGAGAAGGGATGGGTTCTTTCTGCTTGGTCTTGGTAAAGATTCCCAGTGCTCAGCTCATTTAGGACCTTGAAGCTCTACTTGTTCTCTTTCAAAACTTCCCCACACCCTTGAAAATTACTGTGTGTGGTTAGTGACAGAAAGGAAGCATCATCTCTGTATAGTGATCATAGGTATTTTTATCTACAGAAGAGATAGATCAGCTTCCTTCACATTCTCCCAAAGATACACAACTTCTCAGAAGGGGATAATGCCGTTCTTTAATATCATTAAATAGAAATAGCATTTCCAGGAATTCATGAAAGAATTATATCTTCATAAACCTTTTGGTTTGAGGCTGTGCCCTAGTTGGCATAATATTTTTTTTCATGTTATAAAAGTCTGTCAATAATGAAACATCAGTAGAATTCCAGATGCATGTCCTAATCCCTGAGAGACACAAGTCCTCTCTGCTATGAGTCAGACAGAAAAAAAAAAAAATCATTGCTAAAAGTCACAAGTTTTCCCAGTGGAAAAGTAGATGGTGATACCAGTTCACAGAAGTGGTGTATGATGATCTACAAATTAATTACACACTTGGATTGCCAGAGATAGAGTGTCAACATTTGTTAGGATTTGCATGAATGCTGATTTAGGCTTCAAAACAGCACTTATGCTCAGGCTAAACTTCAAGCACATCCTTTAGTCCCAAGAAAAAAAGTCAGGATCTAAATTATATTGTGTATTTAATTTGGAGCTAATAAAATGTAAGTACAAAAAGGAAACATTGGAGTCAGTTTATTATACAGTATTTGACCCTATCTACCCTATTAAAACTTCACATTCTTTCTCCAGTGGTGCCGTATGGGAACACAAGATTGCAATTGTGCCCCAAGAGCATGACAGCAGTCCTCATAATAGTTTCTTCAGTCTTTTTTTACATTGCTTTCTAAAATGATGCTGCCATATGTGCTGTTATATTTAAGCAGCAGATGCTGTGAACTCACAAAGTTGAAGAATGCTGAAGTATGATGCCATTTGAAAACAGGTTTTCTAAGGAAAGCTGACTTCTTGCAAGGCTTTGGATTTATTTCAGGCATTTCATTACTAATTACAAAAGGCCATATAGAATGCATTTATACCACTTATTGGTTCTGTCTTGGGGCACCTAATATATGGGCTATCTAGCTTTTACACTATATTGCTGTTTCCACCGCTACAAAGCAGCTATAAGCTGTTTGCAACAGTGTTAATGCTTTAATTTTGAAAAGGAGCTGGGAATGGGTCTTCATTTTCACTCCTTTACTTAACCAGAGTTTGAGCTAAGGATGATATTGCACTGTAAACCAGGCTCATAGTATTAGGCAATGCATTAGCTAAAAAGGGTACTATGAATATAATGTTAGGAAATTCAAATTTCTTCACTTTCATTGGTAACTGACTTTCTAGCTATTTTCATGTTCAAAAATTAAGCAAGTAAATTCATAGCCTGAATTAGATTGAAGTAGAATTGAATAGCCTGAATCTGAAGTAGATTGAGATTGTCAGACCTGGTGGATTCTTAGGGAGTCAAATCAGTTCCAATAGAACACACATCAGATACCTGGACTAGGAGTTGAAGGAGGATGAAGTAGAGAAATGGAAGAAAAAGGTGAAGGAGGGAAACATTTCTAATACAGAGGTTGCTTCATGGAAGTTGATTTAGGAAAATGACAGGATCTGGCAGCTGAAGTAAATACGAACATTTTTCTAGCACCGATGACTTGAGTCAATTTAATTTGATGTGTAACTTCACTGGACTTATGAGACTGAAATATCAGGCTCTGTAAGGCAGGCAGTTCTTTTTTACACGTGGCCAGATCTGAGCAAGTGCTGGATTCTGCTCCTGGGAATGGGCAGCCCTGGATGTATGTAGACTATGGAATGAGACGCTGGAGAGAAGTGCTTAGGAAAGGGCCCTGGGGGTCCTGGTCATTGTCAAGTGGAACCTGAGTCGGCAGTGCCCTGGCAGCCAGGATGGCCAACCCTGTCCTGGGTGCATCAGGCACAGCATCGCCAGCTGGGCAAGGGAGGGGACTGTCCCAGTCTGCTCCGCCCTGGGGTGGCCTCACCTCGAGTGCTGGGGGCAGTTTAGGGTGCCACTATATAAGTAAGATATTAAGCTTTTATTAAGCATCCAAAAAAGGTCAACAAAGATGTTGAAGGACCTTGAGGGGAAGCTTTATGAGGAGTAGCTGAGGTCACTTGGTCTGTTCAGCCTGGAGAAGAGGGGACTGAGGGGAAACTTCATTGCGGTCTACAGCTTCCTTACAAGGTGAAGCGAGGGGCAGGCACTGATCTCTTCTGTGTGGTGACCAGTGGCAGGACCTGAGGGAGTGGCCTAAAGCTGAATCAGGGAAGATTTAGGTTGGATATTAGAAAAAGGTTCTTCACCCAGAGGGTGGTTGGGCACTAGAACAGGCTCCCCAGGGAAGTGGTCACAGCACCAGCCTGACAGAGCTCAAGAAGGATTTGGACAATGCTCTCAAGCACACGGTGTGACTCTTGGGGCTGTCCTGTGCAGGGTGAGGAGTTGGACTTTGATGATCCTTGTGGGTGCTTTCCAACTTAGCATATTCTATGATTTTATAAACATTAAATAGGGCAAGTTACCATCATGTATTAATCTATAATAATTGCACCTTAGGGGATAGAGACTGTCATTTGGAACAAAAGGAATTATCCATTGAAATTTCTGAAAGTTGGAAGGTCCTGCACCTTTGCATCCTTCCACACATAGCTAAAGTATAGACTGGCTTGGGTCTTCTCTCACTTGTGACACTGATTGACACTCCATCAAAAGTATCAGTGAAAGTACAGATCTAACTTTCTCATAAATATATTTGGTATGAACGGCAAAGTGGAGAGGGCTGCAGGAGTGGTCTTTGGGGGAAGAAATGTGGGACTGACTGACATTTGTCAGATACAACTAGTATCTCCAAAGCAGACCTACCACAGGGCGCAGCTGATCCTATCAGCTGAATTGGTGGCACCTTTGTGAACACATATATAAGAAAGGGCAGGAAACACCAGAGGCAAAGGGAAAAAAAGAATGAGAAACAAGAGGGAACAACAAAGTCAGAGGAGGGATAGCAGGTACAAACTGAGGAGACTGTGGCCTGAGGAAAACCTACAGTGGAGCATAGGCAAAGGGTGCTAAACAGAGAAACTACTGTGTATTTGACTCCCACCTCTGGTGCTGCTTGCTGCCTTGACACAAGGACGGAGTGTAACCTGTGTCAATAATGAGGGTGCAGAGGAGTCTGAAGTGATTAAGTGAAGTGGAAGCAAGGAAGGAGGAAGGACAGGAGTCCTCCTTTCCTGGGAAAGTGGAAGAAAAGATTATTTTTCCCTAAGAGCTTAATGCTTGTCTCATTTTGCTTGGCAATGCTCTAATCAGTAATTAAATAGTTAAGCAATTTGGCAATAAATTAAGTACCTCAAGTTGAATTTGTTTTGCCCATGACAGTAAGTGATTTTTCTGCCTTCACCTTGACCCATAGAATCTCTCAATCTCATTCTTCTCTCTTCTCCCGCATCCAGCTGGAGGGGAGAGAAAGGGTGAAGTGAGCAAGCGCCTGGTTGGTTCTTGGGTGGTAGGTGAGATGAATTCACCATAGCAAGGGATTTTATTTTAATTTTTCTCTCTCCTTCCTTCCTCTCTTCACTCTATTTTTTTTTTCTTTTTGGCTTTCACTCTTTGGGCTTATTTTATTTCCCTTTATAACAGTTTGAATGGGATAAGTCTATCAAATATAGTTGACAGTAAGGCAAGTTATTGTTCTTGCAATTAATTCTTGCTACTATCAGTTCTGCAATAGAAAAAATAGTATGAAACTGCTCCTATTGTAGATGCTTCAACAATATGATATTGGCATCCAGATCACATTGTGCAAAGGGATATTCTAACTACACTGCCAGGAGTAGAATGAAAACTGTAAATTGTTCTGCCGAGCTGTTTACCATACTCGGTATGGTTGCCACCCAGAAGTCATGTACCTGGGTTTGTATTTTATATATTTTCCCACTTCCTCTCTCATTGTGTTTCCCTTTTTCTCATTCATCTGCTGTTTTTGGGGTGACATGTTCATTTTTGTTAAGTGTCCATTGACTTACCCTTCTTTTCTTTCTGGTCTCTGCAGCTCTGCTAAAACATTGCCAATCCAACATCACTGGAAGACGTATTGATTCCAGTAACAGAGGTATTTAACTGGAGTTCTTGGCTAACATGACTACTAGCAAGATTTGGATCATTCCACCTCTAGATCCCTTTGATGTGTGCTGACCCTCCTATAGTTAGGAGCTCTGTGTGATGCCCCCTTTCTGCTTGAAAAAAGAATGAAATGCAAGTGGTAACGAAACTCTTTTTCCCCTTGGAAGGGATCCTGCAGCATGGCTGCAGTGCACTGGTAGGACATAATAAAGGGATAATTTCCAGCTGAGCTACTTAAGGTTCATGATATTTTAAAGGAGAGGCAGTATTGCAATGTGGAAGAGACCTTAGACTGCTCTCTGGAGCTCCAGGCTCCCTTATGCATAAGAATAATATGTTAATTATTCAGGTCAAGAAGTTTTGCATCTCAGCTGCAGTCTTATAGTAAGCTGACAGGCAAAGAGAGGAAATGGTCTGAGACTACAAACTCTAAGGTGCCCTTGTATTGAGAATATCACAGGCCAGCAGTGGAACTGAAAGAATGGTGCAGATAAAGATGAGGGAGAGGAAGTCAAAGTGTTAAATAGGCATATGTGGTCTGCTAGATTGAGCTGTTTGGAGAAGAAGGATGAAGCTATAAAATCTAGATTTAGATTTTTACAGGTTCAAGGGAGGATGGCTACCATTTGCAGTTCAGCTTTGAGTCTCTTCAGTAAAAAAAAATTGGCTTAGACTGAAGTTAGTGAAGTGTAGTTAACACTGTAAGTAAATTTTTCAAAGAATCCTTCAGTCAAAACCTGTTCACTTATCTACCAAATAGATTATATGAGGAAAATTATGAGAGTATTGAGTTTTTCAGTATTTCTGGTTTCTGAGCAGAGTATCCAAAGCAGTTGAAACATTTGTATGGTTTTGCTTTTCTTTTCAAACCTAACAAGGGTGCAGCTCTAGTAAATGACAAAATCCAGATAGAGTGTGGGAGCAGCAGGATCCCAAATTAAACAACTGGGAGGTTGATAAATGCTTCCAGTAGCAGATTTAACTACAGATGGAATCGTTTGACCATTCGACACGCCACAGTCCGCTTGTTGGGGGCTTCCGACCATCTCTCTGCAACATTAACTTCATAAAAACTCCCATCAAAGAGCCCCCACCAGAGTCACAGTGCCTTTTTCAGAGAGTTTTCAAACAGCAGAAATAGACATTAAAAGATTCTGCCCTTCCTTCCTTGACATTTTTCTGACAGCAAATTAGAATCAGATGGAAGGTATCATTATTTCCACAAAGATTATAATGCAAATGAATTCCTTTACAATAACTTAAAAAAAATCCCAAACAACCTAAACCCAAACCTTTTAAAAAATATGTATGCATTTGGCCAATAAATTCAAAGACATAGAGAAATTTTGTTCAAGGCTCACATATCTCAATTTGTATTCCTATCCTTAGCCAGAGGATGTTCTTCACTAACCAGCACTTTTAACAAGCAGTTTATTTATTATCCTGCACAACTGATAATTTTGTTCTTCAAGTGTTTTTCTGCCTTTCCAGGTTGGTTAACTTCTTGGGGTTTTTTTGTTTAGCTTTTGTTTTGGTTAATTTTTTTAAGTACTGCATTGATTTTCTGCGCTTTGAAATGACAAAATAATTGTGTACCTGGCATTAGGAAAATAAATCTGCAGCAAATTAGGGTATTTTCATTCCAAGATACTCTAAGAATTGGAGATGATATAATTTTAAAGTGACAGTTTTTGAAAAGCAGAGTTTCAAACACAAGCAGGTGTTTCCCCTGCCTTCATGCTGGTGAACACTATGCAAAAGACTGTAAGTGCTCTCCAGAGAATCTGTTCACTGAGAAGGTGCTGAACCAGTATATTGATTTTGTGAACTGGAAATTTAAGAACGATCTGAGATTGAATATATGTGGTTGAATGTAAATAGATACAAAAGAGGACTGAGTTGTACACACTTTTGGAGGATGGCATTCATTTATTAGTATTGAATAACTGATTTTCCAATATAATTTAGAAATATTTATGACACTTTTCTTGGCTACTTATATGATATAATTGCTAAAGAAGACAGCATTATACCTTTATCCTTTAATGTTTGTATTCTCTGCAGCATTGGATTTAGGGACATCCACTGCTTTTTGTGTTTTGCTGTTTTGGTTTTTTTTCCAAACACCCCAGGCAAAGTGCAGGATGATGAACTAGAGAGTCCTTGTGTTTCCTTCTGAGTTATTAGGTATTTCTCTACTGTCAGCAATAATTACTTTTTTAGAGTGATGAAAATCAGATCTATTTTGGCTCTTCATTGATGCTTTTTTGGAAATATTCTCAGGAGCTAGTAACATTGACATTGCATTAAAATTCTAGTTGGCAGGTTACTTCATAATTATAATGGTTTGGAGTTACAACTAAGTAGCTAGCTGTAGAGCTCTTTGTTATTATTTGTGTTTATATGCTGTAGTATTCACAACACACTATCCAACATTCACCCATGCCTTGTACCCGCAGAGAAAGTCTCGGTGGGTATAGACTCAGAAGTGCTCGTGATCTAAATCCAAAACCAGGTACTCAGAGGTCCTTCAAATTTTAATTAATTTCTAAATACTTACATTCACACATATATATATATATATTTTTTTTTTTAACTGTAAATATCTTTCTGAATGTTCTAGCTAGAACATAAAACTAAATTATTTGTTAGGGTTATAAGCCTCGTCCCATGTCACCACCTATTCATATAGAATACATCACCCAGGAATTTAGTCTTGTTTTCTAAACTATATTGAAGTAAAAACTCACTGTTTTCCTGTAGTGAAGATACCTCTTGGTACATTGCCTGCTCATAGCTAGCCTTCTGAGGTGCACATTTCAGGCTTCTATCTCCCTTCAGGCTGCAAGTCAGGTCTTTATTGCTCTCAGTGGCTGTTGAGACAGGCTGTAGGTGCAAAGGTGTAAGTGTACTGCCCCTGCTGAAGAGCCAGGCCAGGCCAGGTCTTCAGCTGTGCACATCTCACATTTGGTGCATAGGGCATGTCCATATCAAGTATTATACATGTTTTAGCACATTTTGGCACTGGTAACTGAATAAGTGGCAGTAAAAAATGTGATTGTACTGCTTCACCAATGTCAGAAGATGAACTTCATGAAAGTGGCAATATCACGCAGTTACTTCTCTCCTTTAGTGTAAGGCCCCCAGTATTATGAAGATATATAAACCAGTTATCACAGTTACAGGCTTGCTGGGATGCTCATTTTACAAACACCAAACAAGAAATACCAAAGGTAGTGGTTGATTCATTTACAGATGATTTAGGACCCAAATTCATTTTGAAATTGAATGACATTTCAACTCATCCACTTAGGTTCTTGTTCTGTTCTGAAAGGCTCAAGATCACGAGGGCTGGGTTGCCTGTGGCAGAAGTAAGAGAAGTATCCAGACCTTATGTTTCCAATCCATAGAACCATGGAATGGTTTGGGTTGGAAGGGACCTTAAAGATCATCTAGTTTCGACTCCCTGCCATGGGTAGGGAACATTCCACCAGACCAGCTTACTCAGAGCCACATCCAGTTTGATCTTAAACACTTCCATGGAAGAAGATTACACAACCTCTCTGGCCATCCTGTTCCAGTGCCTCACCACCCTCACAGCAAAGAATTTTAAGACCATTACACCACGTCCTATCATTACATCCTTATCCTTTGGCCAAAAGAAATAATCTTCTCACCTACATTTATCCAGTACTGAGGTAAAACCTTGCTTCCTTCATAAAGAAAAGTCAACCAGGAATATCTATCCATGACATGGAAATGTTCTGAACAACTTTCTGTTTATTATGTATTTGAATGTCCTTCTGATGGGTGACTACGCCTTTGCTGGTGGCACTCAAAGAGCCAAAAGAAACATATGTTGTGAAAAGTACCTTTAGCAAAACAGACAGATGGATAGGTAACACTAAAATAGGGTGGCCAATGATTAGCAATTCATCTGGTATTCATTGTGATAACATTAATTGTTGTGAATAAATTACATTTAGCAACACTTGGAATTTTGTGAAAAGAACATTTGCCTTTTGGGGACTTTGTGAAAAGGAAAAAATAAACCACTTTTTTATTTTTTCCATTTTATTTTATTTTTCCCATCTCAGAAAATTGGGTTTTTGCAAGATCTTCAAGAAAATCACATGCTGTGTACCAGTGTTTTAGAATTTTAAATGCTTCTGATACTAATATGATCTCAAAGTAGGTTTTCACTCAGATCATGCTTTTAAGCTTTCCTTTTTTTTACAGCAATTGAAAAATTTCTAAACTCTTCAATCCTTTCTGCTGTTTAATCACTCTCCTACTTGGTTAAATACACCACAGATGTGAAAAAATATACCTATTGCTTAAAAGCTGTAAACAGTCCGTAGATTGTGTTCTGATGATTACAGACAGTTTATATTGGCTGGACCAAGCTTTAGCTGTCAGCACATAAAGAGAGAAATGGACAAAAGAGGCTCTGAGAGCAGATGTTGACACTGGAAGCTCAAATTCAGGGATCCTCAGCCTGTGACTGTGGAAGCCCAGCTGGGAGAAAGAGACAGGCTGCATTCATAGAGCCTCTCTGGGATCCCTGCCCCATGCAGGTACCCAGCCATTGAGAGACAGGAAGATGAAAGGCTGCTTCACAGATGTCACCTGCTGAGGGTTCAGCAGCCTGTCCAGAAATGTCATGTTTGGCAGCTGGTGGAGAATCCCTCCCACCAGCTCTGGCACACAGATTCTCATAGTATTCCGGGAAAGATGCTTACACGGGGGCTTCCTAATGAGACAACATTAAAGAGAATTTTTGGCTTCTGCCTGTAACAGCACGTTGACATTAACCTAGCTGTCCATTCATTACACAGTTCTCCTGAAGATCAGTCACTCTAACAAAATGAATTTTAGGCACAACCATCAAGCCAAATTACCCTGGAAAATTGTCGAGATGGTTATCTCTTCACATTCTGTTAAACTGATTCTGCAATCCTTTGTTTCCATGTGTGTTTCTAAAATTCTATTGATACAGGCTCAGTCGAGGCAAGTGGCCCAAAAAGCAATACAAAATGCAAAGTCCTGGAGGATATATGATACTCAAGGCATATTGAAGCTCCTGGGTCCTATTATCTTCTTGGATAGTAATATATGACCTCATCTGAACCCAAATTTTGAGCATCGGCAAAAAAGATCAGAGAATATTTCCAAGAAGGTAAAAAAAAAGGGCAATAAGAATTTGGCAAAAGGAGGTTAAGATCTGAGCAGAAAGGTGCCAAAGTGAAGTGAAGTTATTGCTTAAATTGGTTGGGAGAGGTTAGTGTTTGCCCTTTTTTTCCCCTACAGCCCTCAGGTTAAGGCAAATGGTACATGCTTTGTCTTTTGCCTTTTGGGCTACTTCTGACGTGCATAGAAAGAACAAGAACAATGTACTTTTCCATACTGCATACAGGCTCAGGGAACTGACAGGACTTGATTCTTGTATATCAATTACATTCCCAGAAATATTACTTAAATGCATGGTATCTAAAATTGGCATGGGATCTAAAATTGCATTTAAAATTACTCAGAATGGTAAAATTTCTCATTCATTTTTTTTGAAGCTTTACAATCTTCACCCATTTTTTCTCTCTTCTGTCTGTATTCAATGTGTTAATAAGAATAGCCATGCTTTTAACAAGTGAGATTTTTGCTGTAAAATCTACCTAGTAATGTATTGGCTCTTAATAGCATTCAGAGGCATCAAAATTCCACTCTGTCCCAGGGAAGGACTATGACCATCTACATTTTTTCACAGCTATAGTTTGGGTTATTGTTTTGGTTCTTCCCAAGGAGGCTGCTTGCAAACCAGGCTAGAATAGGCAATGCTCCTCAGAACCTATGGCAGGAAAGGTTTGCCTGAGCATGCCAAGCAGAAGCACTAAAAAGAAATTTGTTCATTAGTCACATAAAATGGTTGAAACTAAAATCACTTTTAGCACTACTACTGTTTTTGACTGTGGTGACTGAAACTTTAGAGCATTGGGGTCATCTTGACACTTTAGTCTTTGTTTTGCAAAAGGCGAGGAGAAAAGTAATGAGTGAAAAACTAGAGGAGGGACTAACAGAAGGAAGCAAAAACACAGTGAAATACATGATTTTAAATAAATTCACAGCATCAACCAATTGGAGTAGCATATAGTGTCAAGATTTGAGCTTGGATCAGAGCATTAGCACTGACAAAGCCGTGGTGATTAAAGTTAGTGACAGCTCTCAGCTATTTCCATCTTTTAAGACAAACTGGGAGAATATTTCAATTTGTGGCAGTCCAAATTGAGATATCTTTGAAAAAAACCTAATTTTGAAAAGGTAAAATGCTTAGCATTTTTGAAAATTGGTTATTTAATGTGAAAATCTAAGAGAAAACTTTACTTCCATTGGCATGCATAAAATTAGGACATCTGAAGAAAAATAAAACAATAAAATAAAGGATGTCTTAGACAAAACCAGAAAAAATCCCCTTAGGTCCTGGCCCCTTTTACTGTTTTCAGCTTATTCCCTGCCCTCTTTATATTTGTGAGAGAACCTTAGAAAATGTTGGAATTTTCTCTTTAGGAGACATTGATGAGTTGAACTATGGAACACTAAATATACATATCAATGAATTTTTATATTTATAAAAATAATATTTTATTTTAAATACAGTACTATATTCTCCACCATCAGGTTAGACTTCTGTCTAGTTGAGAAGGAGTTTTTTAATTAAAGAACATAAAATTTAAATGGTTCAGAAAATGTCAACATGGGTTCCTATTTTCAGCCCAACACAGATGATAGAACGAGAGGGCATAAATGAAAATTAAAGAAAAACAAATTCAGAACAGATGTCAGGAAGCATTTTTTTCAAGCAGCGAATCATAAATGTGTGGAATGGCTTACTAGGCGAGATAGTTAAGGCAAAAACACGGAGGTCATTAAAGAATCAATTAGAAGACATCATGGTGTAGATGGAGAAGGGAATGAGGCATGATGAGCCAAACCGCCTCTGCTCACTACAAGACTGTCTCATGTTCTCAAGAAACATGGTAGATGTTTTCTGGACACTGGTAGATGTTTTTAGGACTCTAGGGTAGGTGCTAGCTGGAAATCCATACAACTCTCTACCTTTCCTCTCCTACTCTCTCCCTTGCTTTCTGCAGGTACCCAACACAACTTTCAGGAATACCATCAAAGCAGTTTTAATGATGGGAAAATTTGCATTAAATATGCATTAGAAGTGGCAGTGAAATCTTTGAAACATGTCCTGTTAGAAAGTGATTTTATTATCATAAAACAAGTTTGCCAGTATAGAACAACAGGCAACTTCTATTAGTAAAGATGTCTTCTACTAGGAAGATTTTAGTATCCTTTCTTTTTTTTGGCATTACCATTATAAAGAAATATTCAATACCATATGTAAATGCTGTCAAAGACAGTGTGGTAGAAATATTTAAAAGAGAAAGCCCAGTCTTACAAATAAGTCAGGACAGTGCACCTGGTAAGCTGTACAGCAGAAACAAAGACTCAGACCTTGCTGTTCTGTCAGAATGGGGCAACCAGAGGATCTGGCTTAGGTGAGGATAGATAATGGAGAAGAATTTGATTTACTATAAATCACCTACATCTGTGAATGGAAAAGGAGGACAAACAAATAAGCTCTGTTGCTCAAGATTATTTTGAAACAAAAAAGAAATCTGAAGTGATAATTATATCTCAAAAGCGACAGATGTTAAAACAACAAGATGCTTTAAAAACAAGTACAGGCTAGAAATGAACTAAAATGAAATTATTGCACCAAGCCAGCTGACCGCAATTATTTCCAGCATATGCTATTTCAATAACCTGTAAAATTCTAAATATATGGGAACTAAGAGTCATATTTTTACTCTGCAAATCTAGAAAGAGTTCTTTAAAGGGCTAGTGCATTAGGAGGGTAGGATGATTTTTTAATCAATTAAAACATTCAGAAAACCAGCTCATTTTTGGTGAAAAAATTGCTCTTGTGTTAATCTGTGTATTAGAAACAGAAAAATGCATCTTGCAACATTCTTTATATAAATGAAATGATATAAAATTATATTAGGCAATCCCAGATAACAGGTTGGATTTGGTCAATGGGCAATGCAGCCTAAATAGCATTTTAGTCAATGAAGTGCAAAACACCGTTCAGCTCACCCTAAAGTAAATAGTCAGGTCTGGTGAGATGAATATCTGGTTAGGAATAGTAGCAGCTTAAATCACACTATTTGAGAAAATCCTTTCTGTGGCTACTATGACTTTCATTTGCCTTAATTTATTTAGGAAGTGATTAAATATGAAACACATTGATCTTTTCCCGTGACCACCAGATCATTGGATGAAATGTTGCTATCTGTGTTTAAGATCTCTACAGCTGATTTAGCCACCATAAACTTCCTTGTCATTAAAAGAGAGAAATTGGCTGCTACAAAGGCCAAGGTTTCATCTCAGTCTAAAGGGCATCAGATCAGTCACATTATGAAAGAGCCCATTTTTCTCTGCTAAGGGGATGCAAAGGGAGCTTAAGGTGACTAGGTCGGTGTTGAAAGCTAATTAATGACACTCATAATCTTGAGTTCTTACCTTACTACAAACACTCTTCTCATAGAATCATGGAGTCATTGAGGTTGGAAAAGGCCTCCCAGATCATCAATTACAACCTTTGACCACCATGGCCACTAAACCATGTTATGAAGTGCCATGTCTACTCATTTTTTGAACACTTCCAAGGATAGTGACTCCACCACTTCCCTGGGGAGCCTGTTCTAAGGCTCCAAGTTCTATCAATTTACACTTTAAGATCCTTGAAGTTATAAGGAACTTGTAAGTTCCTTAAAAAATGCTCTTTACTTTTGCATCTTGCGAGAAGGTAGAAGAATAACGAACTAAAATCTCAATGGAGACTAGGGAGCAATTACTTTCTCCCATTGAGGGAATGAGTAGGGCTAAGAGAGGCCAACCAGCAGGTCTTAC
The DNA here is from genome assembly GCF_965178545.1 of Coloeus monedula. NCBI lineage: Eukaryota > Metazoa > Chordata > Aves > Passeriformes > Corvidae > Coloeus > Coloeus monedula. The sequence goes on along the minus strand of NC_138782.1, from coordinate 104,001,340 downwards.
CTCTGGCTGTGTGGAGTCCAACAAATATTTAAACAAAACTTATTTCTGTAAAGAAATCCACAGAAAAGTAAAAAATGGTAAATTTTTGCTGATCTCCAGAATTTACCCATAGCTGTTCTCCTTAAATTGTATAAAGCGTTTGAACATACTTGAAATTACATCATGAAATGTATTTTTCATAGTTTCTTCAATCTCTCCCTATTTATAGACAGAAAATTAATCTGAAATTACAAAACAGCTATTCTCTGCAAGCCAATAGCATGCAGGGACAGGATGCCTCCCAGGTAATTCATGTTATCTGAAAAGTCTGTTTATTTGTAAGGCAGTGCTTAGACTACATCAAAGTTCAGCAGAGAAAGATGAGCCACCTCAGGGTATATGACCCTCTTTGACAATTAAGTTTTGGCAGGACAAATTGCCCCCTAGAAGTGTCTATATCAGACTGCTGAATATACAGGAAAACCAGAAAATCCACTCATGTTTGAAACTTAGTTTTCAGATGACTGCAAGTAAATGAGGGTGAATTGTGGCTACAAGGGAAAGTTTGCTATGGCTGCCTACATATTAAGAGTGATCACAGGCCGTGACATGAGAAACACACAAACCACAAAATAATGCTCAAACTTTTAGAAGAGAAGCAGACACCTCCACATATGCAGACAGAGTCATGTCTTAATTGGGCTCAGGCATGTATGTTACATATGTTGCCAAATTTCACATCATTACATATGATTTTCAGTAAAACAGAAATGCCTCAGACAGCAGAATTAGCAATAGAGGCTTACATTTCTGTTTGGGTGGGTAAGGAAATGCTCACCAAGGTTCATAACATGAAGTGCCAGACCTACTGTGACTTAGTGATTCTAAACACTGTGGAAGTTTAATAAAACAGGGAGTAAATTGGCTTATGCCATTGGAACTGTGCTTTTGGCTACATGACTGAGCATTTGTTTTGGAAGCTGGAGTCTCTGGTTTTGGTCCCAATGTTAATTAATTGTACCAGGCATTTGCAGTGCAGTCCACCCAAGAAGGTGTAAGACAATGTCTGGATGTGGATTATTTAAACATTACTGGCTCATCCAAAGGGCTTTAGTGGTCAGGTAATGACCAGCTGGAGCAGTTAAGGCCTGTGGGTGAAGCAAATTGTTCTGCATTTGTGAAGGACCTCCAAGTAACTGTATTGCTCAGATAATTTTGGACTTTTTTTTTTAAATTTCATTTTGTAATTTAATTTATTTTTAAATGTTTTAAAAATCTAACTCTTAATGTCATTATACTGCTGCTCTGCTCTGCCAGAACACTCTGTTCAGTGGCCACAGTCTGCTCATCCTTGCTTTATCTTAATGGGAAATCATTCTGTTTGAAGCAATGCAAAAGCAAAGTATTATGTGCAAATTATCTTAAAATTAAATGTTTCTCTGTGGAAGGAAGATGTCAGCTCTCCCTCCAAATGACAAATTGAGAAAAATAGTTTCTGAATGGAAAGCCAGAAAAGGCCCATCTCTCCAAAAAATTGCCAGGTAGCTATTTTGATTTGTGGAGCTATCAGTGCCTCTTCACATCCTGCTTTAGGACTTCACTGACTTTCTAGAGCAGGTAACTCACTCCACTCCTCACACTACACTCAGGACCACTGATTCCTCACAGCCTGTACAGACTGGAGGGTGGTCTGTACTGGAGGGTGGTAAGAGGCACAGAGATTCCCTCTGAGCATGAGGAGCAGGCCCAGGGCTGTGCTGAAGTGCAGAATGTGGTCCGCATCCCACTGTACTTGCAAGCCATCGATAACGGTGGTGTCAAGGCCACTGCATTTCCCACTTTGAAAGGGGATTTATCAGGTCTGTAGCTGGGTTTATTCTGGTATGACTGGAGCCATGGCAAGGGGTAGACAGTAGAGTAGTATTTAGTAATTTTAGTCCTTTGGGTGGGTACGTGCCACCTTTGGGTGGGTATATGCCACATGACACATTAGGTTTCAAAACTATTCCTAGTCTGTTGTTGTGACTGTTGAATAGAAGATTGTTGTTGGGATCCTGTTGAATAGAAGCACCCTGGAGAGCAAAGTGTTGGTGTTATATATTAAAAAAAAAAAGCATGAACCTAAGAAAGACAAAGCAGTGGAAGTTCTTCTGTGGGGCCTTCAATGTCTTCCATGGAATGACAAAGAATTGATAGGGACCTACTTCAGGTGTGTGGCTGTCTCAAGCTGCCTGCACAGTCATGGCATCTTTTGGAACACCAAACTGTCTAGTCTGGCTTCTATTTGGAATGTGACTCCATCTGGTGAGAGCTTGCCAGTCTCCACAGACTGCATAGGGAACTTAAGGGTCTTCCACAGATCAATTTCATTTTACACTTCTGCTTAAGCCCAGTGGAAGCAACTCCAGCTGAAAGCTGAACATGTACTAACTTACTACGACATTCACAGAGAGACGAAGGGAAAATATCTACAGGGAATAAGGAAAAGATCAGAATCAAAAGACTTAAAAAGAAGGAAGGAAAGAAACTGATCCAGAAACACGATATAAGAAGGGAATGACATTGGAGCTGCAGATGGAGAGGCAAGTGTCTTAGCACAGAACATTTAAAAAAACCCCTTCTGTTATTGTTTTGATGCTAGTTTCCCATTTCTTCATAAAGTAGAGGATTCCATGAACCAGAACTGAGGAGCATTTCTTCTATTTCTTGCTTCTCTCTTAAGTTTCAGCTTCTACTAGCAGTAAGAAGCAAGTAGGTAACTGGTACTTTTGTTCTGGCATATCTTTCCTCTAGAATAAATTCCCATATGTTAAAAGATTTGTTTTGATTTTATATGCTTTAAAGATATTTTCCATCAATACTGTTCACATTTTAATTACAATAATTAACATAGTTTTCCAATATTTTTTTGTGTCTTTGATTATATGCCTAAAAATGTTGCAGCTGTGTTTACCTATATCCTTTTTGTCTCAGGCTTCATCTGAAATGAGAATATCATTTTATATATAGCTTTCTACTGGCTTTGTGAACTGTTTTTCACAATACCCCAGTTTAGCTTCATATATATTCATACAAAGGGAAGTACTCAGCTCTCTCAATTTGAGTGGTTCTGGAACAGAAATCAGGATAGGCAGAAATTCCCAGAGTAAATTGTGTGACTTTTCAAGAAATAGCAAAATATGTCTTCTGTTTGAACAACACAAAAATATGTATTACCAGAGAATGCTTCACAAAAAACCCCATTGGTGGAAAGATACACCTTTGCCTAACATTATTCAACAGAGGAGGAGATATTAGAAAAAACTGTTGATTAGAAACTGAATTTTTTTCCTTGTTTCCAGTAGTATTTGCAATGACCAAATACTCTTCCATCGTCCTTTTTCCAGGGATATTATTTTATCTTCCATGTAGCTGATCTATTTCTGGGAAAGAGACAAGGTGAAATGTAATTAAGTTTTGTGCAGTTGATGTGGACAAGAGATCTCTCACTCATTATTGAAGCATCCACTACCATATGTGGTCTGTAGAGCAGCCAGATATTTGTGGTCCAGCAGCTGCTAAGGATTTCTGATGGATTAGGCTTAGAAGTCTCTTCATTGGGAATTGGAAAGGTCCATGGAGTTTCCACAGTGGCTATTGGAATTCCCTTCCTGCATGAAAAAATCCAAAAGAGCATTTCTGAAAGCAATTGTTTCATCTAGATTGCTTTGCTGCCAGCTCCTGGAGGCAGCTAGCAGGAAGAGTAGAGCTGCTGTTGGGGTGGGGGATTTCAAAATTTCAAATTTTTGCTGAATTTCAAAATTCACCAAATGACTTGAGAATTGCTCTCTATGAAAAGATAAGAATGGAAAGCAAAGATGAGTGAGGAAGAAGAGGACAAAACCTGGACAAGGAAGGAAGAATGAATGAAAAAATAAAGAGATGAGTGATAAAAGGTGGGTGATCAGGATCTCTAGGTTCTAAGCCAGATGTAAAGGAGGCTTCCACATTTCCTGCTACTATTTTTCATTGAAAACAGTTTGCCAAAATGGGATGTTTTAAGCATGCATTACCTTCCCCAGTTACTCCTGAAACACACAGGTTTCATAATCCGTTGAACAGCCAAATAATAAACTGAGGGATGGAGGCAAAGTATTGAAGCAGCTTCATCTTCTCAGTCGCTTATATAGCATAGTGGAAGCGTTCTTCTGAAAAGCCAGTGGGCTATGGAGCAGCATCACCCTCCTCTATGTTGTGCCTGTTGAGTATGTGATCCTTCTTTCATAAACCTGCCCAACAGACTATTTATAGTGAGATTGTGCATTTTGCTATGTTTTCGTAATGGACTTCCACACTATTTTTCAGGTTAAAAATGTTATCAGGGGACTGGGATAATGAAATATTATCAACCTCAAGCACTCAGTAATCATGAAACTTAAAAATTGAGAGATTTAAAAAGAAATTGTTTTCTGATTTGTGTTTCTGTGATGTGATTCGACTTTTGCCACAAACGTGAGGGCTAGAAAGCTGCTGGATTTTTATGAGACATTGAAATTTCCACTTAAGCAATGTCACTTTAGGAGCTACTTTTTCAAGTGAAATGACAAATATATCAGTATTCATACTAAATTCATGAATTGCACAGCATTCTCTTGACTTTTGAAGACAACTCAAATTGCTGCATATGTTTTGTGGACAGCCCCTTATTAACTGATCATTTTCTGTGACAACTGCAGTTTTTATTTCTTGGACAGATTTCCCTCTAGACTTTGTAACCTAAATACTGATTTGGCAGTTTACTTTCTTAAAGCAAAAGGAATTAAATGCTTCCTTCAGGCAACTTAAGTGAAGCTGATTTTAATTTTAAAACCAATGAAGTTGCTTTAGTCATAAAATGCAATCAAAGCATCCAGAATGCCATAAGGTATCTCATACTCCATATAATGGCACATCCCAACATTAGATACAGCCTGAGATAATTAAATTGTGCTGTAATTCTGAAAGACTGTTTAATTTGTGGGATTTTTTTTTGAAATTGGGCTTTGATTCTGGAACATAAATGTTTGGTTTATTTCACAGAACACTAGGAAGTGGTCAAATGGGAAGAAATCATTCCTACATTTTATGACTGTGTTCACTGAATGCGATCAAGTCAATTTGCTCCAGTGGAGATTTCTGATAAACTGTGTATTGGGTCAGAAGCATTGCCTGCATAAGGAGCAAGTCAAACTCTATTTAAGGTGTGAATTTTCTTCTTTCAGGAGATACTTATACAATCATAGAATCATATATGTTGGAAAAGACCTCTAAAATCATTGGGTCCAGCCATTAACACTTCCATATCCACATCCTTATATGGTCTTTGATTTTTGTGAAATAATTTGAACTTTTGTCTCTTACAGCAAAAGACACAATGTGATATCTAAGCTCAGAGACCAAAAGAAATGCTGTAACTGATGAAGAACTGGTTGTAATGATAAAAATGTCCAACAATTTGGGGGTCCTCCATTTCAGGGCTCCAAAGGTTGAAAGTGTATGTTTTGCATTATTTTGGGGTTTTTTTAAGAGGTATGTATGAGGAAGGACAGTCACTGACTATGTGCATCAAGAGGTACTTGGATATCTGAGGGAGAATTTGGGCTCCTGACAGTAAAGTGGGGATCCCACACAATGCATGTGTGTTTTCAGCTAGGCCTGGTGCTTATTGTAGGACAGAGAATGGAGTCAGCATTGACAGCTGATGGGTCTGAACACTAAACATCTCATGTAAACTTGCTCAAGGCAGTCATAGGTTAGCAAGCATAGTCCCGGAAGGGATGTCCTTGCTAAGAGGTGCTTACAGTTTCCTCTGGGAACTGATAGAACCTATCAGCTGGCCAGTTTGAATATGGACAATTCTCTAAGCCACTTAAAGTTGTGACCACCTCTGTGATCCACATTTAAGAATAGGCAAACTCCCCCTCCAAGCCCTCTCTCGTTTCCGGCGCTGGCACAGGTGGCTGCGGGCCCCGTGTGGGGGCCAGCGGGCCCGGCCAGGCCCTGCTTGGGCCAGTCTGGGCCAGGCCACGGCCATCCTGGAGCCATGGACCTGTTCCAGCCATGGAACCCCCCCCACTGCCTTGCCGTGGGCAGCCGGAGCGGCTCGGCTCTCCCCCCTCTCCACTGCGATAAGAAAAATTCAACATTCCAGCTGCAAAGCTGCAAGGCCGAGGTGAGATTAACCCTTTTATTGCTGTGAAGAGCTGAAAACCTGAGGGAAGAGAGAGAGGAGATGCTTCAAGCTGAAATTCTGTTGTGAAGCTATGATATATCAGAGTATCCTGTTGTAATTTCATGAAGATATGGGGGGTGGAGTGTTCAACTCGTAAGCAAAAGCACCTGCGCCGAGATAGGCAGATGCTGACGCAGCTGTAATTTCATGAGAAGTTTGCACAGGGAGAGATGAACCAGATGAGGACTTTTGCTCCAAACGGGAAAGGAGAAAACCTCAGTCCCTAGAGATGCTCCCAGAGATAGTCCTAACAATGAAGATGATGAAGACCCTTTGCTCCCAGGGAAGGAGAAAGGCCTCTGTTTTTTGTTTCTGAATGGCTCAACCTTAAAATTGTACCCCAAAAAACTTCAAGAGTGGACCCTTGAAAGCAGTTGCGGGAAAAGCTGCAAGTCGGGGGAAGGGACTCGCATGCAGGCAGAGAGACTCCTCTTCCTAAATGGACTGAACAATATTTGGAAGTGGGCGGCTGTCTCGTTGTGATAATGTTTTCATAGCACGAGCAAGAAGAGACTTCTCTTTCTAAATGGACTGAACAAGGTTATTATGGAAGTGGTAAACAGACTGAACATCTTAAGGGTTGTCTTTTTACATTGTCAGTGGGAGAAGGGAGGAAGGTGGGGGGGAGGAGGAGAGTTCTGAAGGTGGTATAATTTTTTTTTTCCTCTTTTAGGTCTGTTAATAAACTTCTTTATGTTCTTTCAAGTTTGGTGCCTGCTTTGCATTTCTCCTAATTGTTATCTCACAGAAGATAAACAGTAATGAGTATTTCCAACCAAACCACTACAACTCCTCAGGACCTGAGAAAGGATTATTTTAAATTTTAATCTTGGCTGCTTTATGGGATTCACCTCAGTAAAAATTAAACTACCTAAAGGCCTCACTATAGAGCACGATGCTTAATTTTAAGCAGCTGAAATTGGAAAAGTTGACCTTGTGCCTTCCTCTAGAGAGCCATCTGTGTCTTAAGTGAAAACCCTTGAAACCTTAATTTCACCAAGAAACTAACCAGAGAGTGTTCTAAAAAGATGCAGGCAGAAAACTTCCTAAGTTGTTATTTGGGATTTGACGTCATATCTGGTACAATTTAAAACAGCTGTACAGCTTGAAACAGAATTTTTCACTTTTTGAACCACAAAGCTACTGTTCAACCTTCAGCATTTCTGGTGACCCAGGAATTGGTTGGGCATTCCTGTTGGCCACCAAGTATCCTATGGGTCTGTGCTTTTAATGAACACAAAGGCGACATAATGACTGATTGTTATATTCCACTAGATTTCTGCTGATCATTAACACAACCTCATGGCCTGCTGATGGTACACTGAGCACAGCTTGGCAGCCGTAGGAACAGAAATGAACCCATAGTCTGGCAAAGGAAGAGAGATAAGAGTTTGTGGAGCAAGCATCTGCATCCAGGTTGTTGTTCTAACAGGCTGCGAGAGGTGAGAGATGTTCTTCTCATCTTCTGGTGGCCTCAGCACTCTATTTCAGCAGCATACAGCAGCATACAGCAAGTCACAAAGCAGATAATTACAATACTGTTTGCATCCCTTTGTTAATCACATGTCTTGCTCTCTTAGTGCTGAATATGGGAGAATTTGATTCAGACAAATATTTGAACCTCTGTAAAATGCAAGGCTCCTTTTCAAGTGTCAAAAAAAGTGGAAAAACATCAAGGGAAACCGGAAGACCATCCTGAAGGAGGGGTCATTGGCAGCATCTACACTCAAAGTAATTACTTTCTATTCTGCAAGGAAGTGGGAGTTGAAGAGATTTTTTTCAGTGCCTACTTCTGCTACAAGCCAAACACCTTCCAGAAAGATCACTTCAGTCAGTTCCAGAGACCTATGTAATTGTAAAGATCAGTCTTCAACCAATCTGTGTAAGCAAAGAAACTCTCTTCAAACACTGAAGTCACTAGTGACCAGGAGTAGCCTATCTGCTTGATTTTAAGTTTAGAAAAACTGATAGAAGAAGCAAACTAGTGTTAAGGAGCAAAAAATATATTAGCAAAAAAGAAGCAAAGAAGTGGTGAGGAGAAGAACATTCCAATGTCTTCACCTTCTCCTAACAGCTATGGGAATTTGCATAGAAATATCATGTAGTAATGGTGTTAACAAAAACCAGACATTGTCTTGTAATCCAGGACAGCTCTGCTCCTAAAAACCTAGAGGTTTATGGACGTTATGTTTGGAGCACTGTGTGAAATCTCAATCAAATTAAAAATAGTATTTCCAATCAAGAGGCCAGACACAGCAAGGTAGAGAACCCCAAATTAGTAAATGACTGTTGTAAAGGAAGCAGTAAGATTTGAGTCAGGGTAAAGAAGATTAATGGGCCTTAATGGGTTTCTGACAGTACAATGTCACCATCCTTCCTGATGGAGGAGGAGGAAACCATGGCAGAGCCCTGAGTTGCTCTTAAATCTGAGTGTGTGCACGGTTGGAGGGCTCCCACAGGCTTCCAGCACCTGGGTGTCCTTGGCTGTCAGCTGCTGGGCTCACAGAAGCAGAAAGGATGAAGTTAGGGCTCAGGCCAGTTTATTTATTATTATGGACATGCCTAAAGAGTCCCTCTTGCCTGGCTTTAAGCTTTCAGAGAGTCCACATTTGAAGTAGTCAGGCTCATTTTCAGTCATAAAGGAAAGGTGGACACATTTGTAGGTTTCAGTCAACCTTACCTATTTTAGACATTTACTTTAGTGATGAATTGCAACCCAGAAACTCCCTTAGTTGGTTGACAAGAAGCTAACTCAGATTTTAGATGTTTAAGTTGGTCAGATGAATCCTGACCCCAAGACAGAACTGGCCGTTATGAGTGGATGCCTTTGTCATTTGAAAAGTGCATCATAAATGTATGGTCTTTTCCGTGTCTTTCTATGTGCTTCTTGCCCTTAAAGATCACCCACCATGAAAATTTCTGGCCCACATTTTTCTTCTGTGTTGTTCTGGTACTTTTTTTTCCTCCAAAATACTCATGTGCTTTCACCCTTGACTACTTTTGTTTAACAACACTGTCCTTATTCTCCCCCTTCTAAAGTAAATTGAATGATCTATACGCAGGGGTGAAAGGAGAAGGTTTTCTTTTGATCCAGGAATCATCTCCTCTAGTTCTTCTCTTGTATCTGGCTGCATGGGTCAGAGGCACATGATTTGCTTTGTGTTTCTATAGTGCCTGGTACAATGGAGCCTGCTCCATGGCCAGAGTACTAAGGCACAATGGTTGTACAAAGAACAGGGGAATAATGAATAGTAAATGAAGTAAAAGCTAAGTAAATAGAGAACTATGTTGAGGGAGAGAGGGGTGCAGGGGCAGTGATATGAGAGAAGGCCAGAAACAAAGAGAAGGGGAGAAAGAACCAGAAGATACAGTGAGAAGCACTGGAGACTGAGGGTTAAAAGTCCAGTGGCACAGGAGTGGAAGTGAAATGGAAAATAAAAATCAAATGTGAAAAAGGACACTATATGAAAATAATAATGAAAGGTGAATAACATGAGAGTAGTACAGAAATCCCAAGAGGGATTAAAAAAAATCTTAAATACTCAGGAGAAAATGGAAGTGAGAGGGGCAGGTGTCAAAAAATCAGAGACAATAAGGACAAAAAAAGCATGGTATGCCTTGGGATAAACTAATTGAGTCCAGTCCCTTAAGAACACAATGGTCTAAGCTTACTACTTTTCTTTTTTTCCCCTCAGTTATTCAAAGCTTCTTGCAACAGTATCTTTATCAGCTTATTTTCCTAAGGTGATAGAATATCCCCTTTTTCCACCTGGTTTCTCTGCAGTTTGTATTCAGAAACGACTGAGTGTTATGAGCAAAGATAAAATTCACACGAGGAATTTTGCAGCCTGAGAGTGACAGTGTTCCATCCTGCCATGTCAGCCAGAGCCTGCCCTTGGATGCACAGCTCTCACTGAGCTACATGTGTACAGTTGAGGGTAGGCCTTAGTACTGCTCTCCAGCATACAATTAACACAGAAGGTCTATACATTATCTCATCTTGCATTTTTATTATTTGCAGCCTATTGTTCAACTGAGCATGTATCATTGGTTAATTAATGCTGCCAACACTCTGCTCCACTAAATGATTGTTTAGCGTAGAGTGGAATAAAATGCTACAATGACTAATACAGTATCATTATGTAACAGAAAATTAAAAATCTGATAATTTGATTGGAAGTCTCAGGTGAGTTTTTTGTATAAAAGTGTTAACCTCAAGTAGCTATAAACAGGTAAATGTTTTATTCAGCTGACTGATAAGGAATAAATGCTTATGATATAAATTATGTATAATTAATACTCCTGGGATAAAAAAATGTATGCTAATAGGTTGTCAGTTAATTAGGAAAGGAATATGAGGTAAACAAAGGTGATTAGAATATACCCTGGGACTATAAACAGAAATTGTGCCTTAAATAATCTGTAAAAAACCCTCACACATTAAACAGCAAATAATTCAGTTTCAATTCAGAGCAAAAACATAATGCTTTATGGAGGAAGGCTCAGAGGAGATGTTAAATGAAGAAGCAGCTTATGATAAAAGATCTAGAGGCTGCAGAGTACCTCACCTTCCCTGTTCTGCTTTACCTTGGTTTGTGTATTGTCTTGGTCTATCCTCAGGTAAAAGAAGGCTAAAATAAGCTTTGTAAAAAATGTGGGAAGTACTGTGCTGCAGGACCAACTTTAGCTCATAAGAATGACAGCTCTTAATGGTTGGTCTTAAATCTGCAACATGGGAAATGTTCCCCAAATCAGTTTATCCTTCTTACCTGCCCTTTGACTCACTCATCCTCCTTGCTTCTGCCAGTATCTTTATGTGATAAATGAGACCATCCTCTTTCCTACCATTCTGTAATTTCATTTGCAGTAGAAATGTGAAATATTTTCTCATGAAACAGGACTGAAGTAGACAAAGACATGACAGAGATGAATGCTCATTACAATCTCAGCCAAGTCTTTCCTTTGTGTTAGAAGGGGACAGATCTGCATTGCCTTCCAATAACAGCCACCCTGGACAAAAATGAAGATTCATCTCCCCTGTGCCTTGTTTAGGACAGCTACAAAAAGCAGCTATCAAGGGAAGAGTTTAAGAATGAAACAAGTATATATTACACTTTTAGTACTCTCCTAGCCTTCAAACACTTAACAGCCTGTGGGCTTCCTGACCTGGATATATGCTAATCTCCAATGAATTTATTCTTCATTACTCTGGCCATTCCTCCTTTGAATGCATGTAAACATTAGCTATTCCTGAGACCATCCAAGGAGAATGGTGAGACCACCAGCAAATCCACCAGCAAATGCTGAGTGGAGTGAGTGCAAGACACTCCCTGCAATGCCCTGCAAACTAGAGTTCCACTGTCTAAAGGAACATAGCCTTATTATGGGTTGCGGAGGGAAGGGAATTTTGGGACTGTTTAAAACTTGAAGTTGGACTGGCTAGTGGGGAGGAAAGGTCTCAGAGCCAGCCACTGGAATGAGAGGCTGTCAGCCTAAGGGGCTCACTGGTCCCCATTCCAGTGACTGTCTAAGAGCAGCTACTGGGGAAACCCAAATTGGGGGTTACATACTCCACCAGTGGATTTCAATCCAGATAGCTGGAGCAGATGAACAGGACTGAGCCTCCATGCTGTTCATGTGTTGTCGGGGTCCCTCCCCTGCCATGGAGCCCTGGCAGAGGGGCCCTGAGGGCACAGACACGGGGTTTCCCTGCCCCTGCTCAGCCTCGTTCCCATGGGTTGGTTTGTGTTCCCTGCGCGGGCAGAAGGACCCTCGGGTCCCGTGATTGAGCAGTTCCTCGGCAGAGCCCCGGCCATGCAGCTGGGGAAAAAAACATCTCTCTGAAACAGCTATCAAGATCGGTCCATATATATTTCTTTTCCATGGCCTCCTTGTTTGGTGTGCATGTTACAGTATCCGCACTGTAACAATGTGTGTTGAGTGGAGTGTGTGCTTGTGCGGGTGTTGTCAAAGGCACTGTTCTCTGTGCTGATCCATGGGGCCAGCCATATGTCAGTGTGCTTCTGTGCCTTCTGGGAATATGTACCCCGCTGCCTTGCCACTGGCTGGACCTGGAGACTTGCTACTGTGGCAGATTTGCATCCACGGGGACAGGAGCGACCCTGGGGCAAGAGGGATCCCCATGGGGGCCAAAGCCGCTGCATTTGGTTGCCTCTAACAGTACACAGCTGCAATCCACAGTCTACAACAGAACACATTCATGTCCCAAGGAGTTGTACAGGTCAGGCACACACTACTGGCTGCTGTTTTTTCTGAATCACTCTCCTCCTACCTTATTTGACAGCCTCAGGTCCATGCCTCCAAAGAGACAGTGAAAGTTGGCACCCACCTCCTCTTGTGTGCCTCTCATGAAGGTTCGTGCAAGCAGTGCTCCGAGAAAGCTATCAAAGTGTGGACAGATCACCACAAAACAGAGCCCTCTGGAAGTCACCACCTGCCTTCTGCAGCAAACTGCAATTACAGTAGTGGCGATGGTACAGACAGACACAGCTTTCCTCCTGCAAAACACCTTCCCTTTGGAAAATGAATTGAGTTGCCGTAAGAACTCCTTTTTGGAACTTTTTAAAATGACTGCAGGGGAGTCTAAGGCTGCCACATTCCTAACTATATTCTTCAGGTCTCATGAGATGGACTGAATCAGGTCAATGTTGTTTTCCTAAGGTGCAAAAAGGAACATTCTTCTGTCTCTTACACAATTTAGTCTAAAACTGACAAGAAACCTTTTGCAAACTTGTTCATCCTGCAGGATGTGTCATTACCAGTTTCTCGGTGAATTAAAAATATAACTTTAAAAAAAATAATTGTGGAAATCAATGCCTAATTTCCCATGAAGCTCATCTCCATAGGGTGGTGTAATTCCTGGTGGAACAGCTTGGTAAGTTTGGTATGTTTTCTTATACTTAGGATCAGTTCAGGAAATGCATAAATTAAATCTCCATGGTATGTTGTACAGTTGTGTGAGGGAGCAGCATGGGCTGGAGTTGAAGGGCCAGACCTGAAGATGACCCAGCACTGGCTGTGCCCTCACCCATAGGACACAGTCCCAAGGTGATGGTAACAGGGTCCATTGACACACCCCAACACAGCAAGTGATGAATCAGGGCCAGAGCACAGGCAAGGCCTCCAACCAGGACTAAAAGGAGATGGAGGCAGAGATGGGGCTGGAGATCAGCACTGCTGCACCATCACTGGGACAGGGACTGAAGGCCCTGGGGGGCTGCAATGTGGTCCTGAGCAGGGTGGAGTGAGGTCCCAGAGAGGCTGGGATGGGACACTACTGTTTGTGCCCTCAGGGCTCTGACAGATATATATTGGATGATTGCTTAAATTATGTGAGGTAAAGAAGTGCCATAAATTTATTATTAGTAGTAATATTTATATCCCTGTACCACCTACACAGACTAACAGAAAATGACCTTTCCCAAGAGTAGTAGGAGAAGTGATATCTGAATGACGAAGGGTAGAAGACAACAAAATATATGCATTTTCACTAAGATTTTATCCACACAAGAATAAAATCAAGCTAGTGTTGGCTTGGGTCAGGATATTTTTCAAGATATTGATTGTTGTCTTTAGATATGGTAACTTCACAATTATACAGAAATCTACAGAATATGATATAGCAAAATATGTCTAAAACAAAAGAGAATCTCATGAAGGCAGCTAGCTTTGCTGCGTGGTGCAGATGTAGCCAAATACTTCATACATTTGGGCTATCTGAAAGTGGTATTTGATTTCATCCAGATATCAAGCTACCACATAAAGTATCTGAAATAAGTCTTTTAAGCATAGTTTATGACCCCTTCAGCTCCTTTTAATGCATGGAAGATAGGAAAATATCAGTTTCAGAAGTTAAATAAATAAAAGTTTCAGAAGGAAACTTTTTAAGTCATAAGACTTGTAAACATAACTCAAAATACAAAAGAAGATATCTGACATCTGGAGATGTTCAAGTTCACATTTTGAATTATCTCAGCACCACAAATTAATTGTGCATTTCCAAAATTGCTTTTGCACAGTTTATGTGCCAGTGACTAAGACCATATCTATTTTTTTCCTCCAAAGGCTGGGCTGAAGATGGGAAGCACAAAACATTTTGCCAACCTTAAATATGGAGGTTTAAAATTACCAAATGTAAAGCTCTAGCAGTGGGCTTTTAATTTGGCTCAAGCTTTCAGAGTCTGGCAGGCTGATGAAGTGCAATTGCCATGGGTGAAAGCAGAGCATCAATTAACAGACACATGCAAGGTTGGCACCTACCAAAAATTCACCCTGAAAGATTTAAAGACAAATAACTCAGTGATCAGACACACCTGGAAATCTTGGAACAAACTTCACAGAGTTATGAAAATTAAACCCACTAAAAACTTCCAATTGAGTATCTGGAACAATGCTATGTGGAGGCCAAGGAGGGAAATGATACTGTGTATTACTTATTGTAAATAGCAGCTTATTTATGGAGCAGATTTTAAATAAATTTCTAGTTCTTATACAAAAGACAGTCAGTTTTACAGGTAAAGAGCACAATAGCCATTCTGTTCCAGAAGTTTCTCTGAAGACCCAAAGGGTCTGAATCAAAGATATTGATGTCTGTAAAAGTTTTTTCCATTTACTTCAAAGTTCTTGGAATCAGACTAACAGCTTGAGAAGTCAAATTAAAGCCTTCACAGATGTACAGGAGTCTCTGGCTTCCCAGATGAGTTCTGCCTATATTTCAAGGCATTTTACCATTGAGTAAAAGGTAAAAGTAAAAACAAATACACGTACTTGGTGTTTGCCTTAAGATGATTCAGGATGTAAATCTGTTTAAAAACACTAGATCAAATCTGACTTTTTTTGAATATTTGAAGTGTCTTATGGAGGCTTTGGGGTCACAAATAAAATTCCTTAACTAGAAATAGGCCAAATCTGAGAAGTGTGGAAATAGTCCTCAGTAAAGTGAATACCTGCTCCACAGCACTATCTCTTGTGCATTTTAATCATATCTTTTAGATAGTATATTAGGAAAACGCTAAGAAATTAAAGTGTACTTTCAAAGAACATATTTATATGATCAACTTTCTTGTTATCAGAAGAAAGTTTATGTGGATGAATTCTTGAAAGGCAAGACCAAACATAGAAAATATCTATTAATGATGAAAATGTTACCAGACTATTGATCATTCCTTTGATGAAAATGCAGAAACTTCTTCATTAGGAAAGACAATGCAATCTGTTACAGGCACTGATATTTTTCAGAGTTTTTAAAATTGCTTTCTAATTCAGTCAGTATTGCTTGGGTCCCAGTTCAATAAAGCACTTCAGAGAGTGTCAACCTTAGGTTTGGCAGGGTTTATGTGCCAGTGACTTGATCTTAATCATTAGCCATTAAATAAATGCTTAAATGCTTTGCTGAACAGTGCTGTTTTTAAAGCACATTACACTGAAAGAAGCCCCAACAATACATCCTTTTCATACTGGTCTTCTCTCTCACTCTTGCTGAAAAACTCCTCTGGTTTTCTATTCTCAGCCTCTCTTCTTTTTAGGTTGGCTGTATTCACCAGTTCTCAAGACCCCAAAAGGTTTTGAGGGACTCTGCACTAAAAAAAGCAGGGCCTCCACTGTCTTCCTTGAGTTACAGTGCTGTGACCTTTATTCCTTCCCAGCATTTTCACTGCTTACAAACCAGTTCACATGAGCAACTAAATCACACGTTGTTTTTATGCTGTATCTAATTAAGTGTATACAGGTGCTTTTGTCTATGCTACAGGTTGTAAATTCGAGTTTAGGTAGAGCTACTCAGAGCTGAACCCACCAGGAATATGTTATATAAAAAATAATTGGGACGGTTGTTTTAGTAATAATTTTAACCTAGTAATGCTATGTATACGATACTGAAGATGAAATTCACTTTATTAAATCTCTAGCAAATTCTGGATTAGCAGCATTGTTTGAAGTTTCTCAGAAAAACACATTATGGTTGAGATGGTTTGAATTCTCTTTAAATGAATTGTTCTGAGCAGAGTCTCTTGGGGAAACTGAAGATGACAATTTAAGAGACAGTTCAGACACAGGTAAATCTGTCAGTTCCAAAGTAATTTTTGAGAGGGCCAGGAACATGTGGAAGGCTGGTATGTTATAGCTGAGAGTATGGAAGGGCAGAGCCCAGGTAGGCACAAACAGGTGCAAACTTCTTGAAGTCAGGAAAAATATTCTGATTTGAACCAGCTGAGATCTTGCTATCTGTAGTTTGGTTTCGGAGACATGAATTGTTCTGGCCCAGAGATTCAATTCTGACTTTGAAATAACTTTTTTTTTTGGGAGGTAGAAACCAAATGTTATTTCCAAAAGAGCTTTGGATTTCATCTGTACTTGGTCATGCTGTATTTTAGAATATCTCTCTATCCTTTTCTTTGATAGGTCTAATAATTAATACTCTGAAATATGAGGTGGTTTTTAATTCTTCTATTTCTTTAGCTGCATAGGTGTGGTATGATCTATGTCTGTCTTTTATGCATAGGTCTGCTTCAGGAGAAGGGAGAAATGAAAGGAAGAATAAACATGGGGTAGGAGCAACAAAATAAAAGAATATTTAAATGATTTCAAATGGATTGTAAAGTGTTGAATCATAAAGGATTGGCAAAAAAGCCCTCTCCTCATGAGGTCTGGCTAATATTAGGAATTATTGCCTCAAACGCTGCAGGTGTGGATCCATTTCTTTCATTGCTAGCAAATGGGGTTGCAACTGCCTTTGACAATGCAAAAGCTGCACAATCCCTGTGCCCCAGGGCAGACAATGATGTTGGTGAGATGCTGATTTTAGGATAGAAAATTACAATGGTTATATAGTAAACAGCACCTGGAAGTTTACTAATGATTTTTCCAATTAACAGCAGCACTATGGTCTGATTATTCATGCAAGCTTTCTATGAAAGGAAAGAAAAGAGGCAGATGTTGAAAAGAATCATCGGTTGAGGGATATTTAAAATTTTTTTTTGTAACTGGAGGTAGAGCCTCCTTCGTGTTGTCACTACTTCTGATAATGATATGCCAAAACTAGTGAATTAGAAGTTTTAAAAATTTTTTTAAATGTTTAGACTGTTCTACTCTCCCATTAACTCCAACTGCTCCCATGAAATGTGCATGAAAATGGACAAGTATGTGTATATGTGTGTATGAATTTTTACACAGACTTTATTCTCTGCTTGTGGCTTGATATGTAGGTTTGGCATCCAAGGAAGAAAAAGTAAAAGAAACCCACCAAAAACTGCATGGCCCTGCAGTTCTTCAGTTTTAAGTACTGGATCTTCTATGATAACAATGGCTGTATCTCTCCCCTTAGAAGTCCACCAGGTGTGCACCTGCCAGGTTAGTTATTTTAGAGTGCTGAGATTCGAAACACTCCACCATCTGCAGCATAAATTTAAAAGTACAGTAAGGCATACTGGTACCTCATATATTTTCTCTCTCTCTCTAGTCATCACTTATTTTCACAGCTGTTCTCGACCCACTGCCAAGCAAAGACCTCTTCAATTTCTTTTCTATCATATTGAGGCTTAGTCAGTATCTTAACAAAGAATGGGTGGGGCAGTGTTCATAAAATACAAGCTCTCTTTTCCTTTAACCATTTGTAAATTACTAAATCTTTCGGAAGTCTCTGAAATGTTCTCATCTTGTCTCTGCAATAGGCTGTTGCACATTATTCTTACAGGACTTCTAGCCTGATATTGCAAATCCAAGAAATTTTAGCAAGAAATTATTAGGAAACTTCGGATATTCATGCTGATATGTCAGGACTCAGCTCTTCTGGGGTTTGTTGGTCACTGATCTTGTGTTTATAAGGGCAGGTAAAACCTTCATGTTTTGTTCCTATCTCTGGTCAGGCAGCTTATACAAAAGTTGTGAAAGACCTTGCCATGGGATGAAGTTGATAATATGGTGAATGTGAACTTGGGTAAATTCATTCTCTGAACCAAGGCCAGGGCTGGACACATTATGTGCTGCTGTCTGTACAGACTCCTCGTTTGCCACAAATTAAAATTTCTGTGTTGCTTTTCTGGTTAGTGTCCAGGAGAAACAAGTGACACTGAAGTTAAATTTTTTAGTACTTGTCTAAGTGATTGGTGGATATTTCAAACATCTTTGTTTTCTTCTGAGATATGCTGGCTGGGTTACTGTTTCTAGTCTTGGAAACTAAGTTGTCTTTGACTTATCCAAAACCTAGCTGAGAAAGATGTCAGGCACAAGCCAAGGAAGCACAGCAAACACTGGACCAGAACAGGTTGATGAGCTGCAAGGCAGGATTCACCCCCATCACCCTGCTGAAAGAGTAGCAGTGATGAAGTGTTGTCCTGCTGAGCGGGACATGGGTATGGCCTGACACAGGACCTTCCTGTGTTCTGAATGTCCTTGGGTGGGCAGCTATCCCTAACTGCTGTAATTCAGCCCAGGGAAAGGGCTGGTCTCATGCAGGTAACACTATGCTTTTTCTTCATGTTTTTGCATATAGATAGGAAAATCTTTTTTTAGATTTCTTCATCTCCTTACTTTAATGGACATTTAGCTCCCTAATTACTCTGAACTCCCTTGGGCTTTTAATTTCTTATTCAAATTAGGACACTTCGTGTTTTCAGGTTTAACTTTCACATGTGCTTGGAAAATACAAATATACACTTATATATGTAATCTATTATCTGTCTATCTAAACCTACTCAGGGGCAATCTGAGAATATAAATGCCTGTCTGAGAGATGTTGTCTTGCAAATGAGAATGTCTGACATTGTTAATGAAGTCAGCTGTAATAGTTCAGGTATGCAAGTACTTGTCCAGTCACTGGACAGGTTCTTTTTCAGTTAATTTTTGTGCTGTTCTGGCCAAGAGTGTCATGCTTTACAAGCTGCATATAATACACATTGTGTCTGTCCAAGTACACAGTGCAGCATGAAAAAAGGTTGAATAATATTAACATAGAGACCCTGAAACATCTAGATACTTAGACTTTCATTTACATAATCCAGTTAAACTGGAGTTGTGCACACACCTGTATATAGTATGGATAAAAAGAGCAAATAACAAACTTTAATGGCTCAAAATTCAAGTAAGACAAATGAAGTCACACAGATTTCAAGGCAGTTGTCTGAATTCAGTGAACTGCCTCCTGGACTTTGGACAAAGGACCTTGTTTGTGCAGGGGCAGATGTACAAGGGGAGAAGGTGGATGAGGGAAGCTGGACTCCATCCCACTCCTGCCGTCCACATGATGTGGTTGGCATCTTCTGTGTTCAGGTGAAGAGAAGGTGGCAGTGTGGCTGTGTGGTCTCTCTCATGTCCAATTTTCCCCACGTGAAGTGCCGATTCCTTGCCAAAACAAAGTACTTTCTCTGTCTTTTGAATCCCACTTGAATCCCTTAATTTTAAAGCCTTTGAAATGCTGGATTTTCAAAATAATTAGTTATTGCTCTTTACCAGGTTGGATAAGGTGTGTAATTGTTATCAAGATAT
Organism: Coloeus monedula; assembly: GCF_965178545.1. Classification (NCBI taxonomy): domain Eukaryota; kingdom Metazoa; phylum Chordata; class Aves; order Passeriformes; family Corvidae; genus Coloeus; species Coloeus monedula. The sequence goes on along the minus strand of NC_138782.1, from coordinate 103,981,611 downwards.
CAGATAAAAGACAATTAATTGCAAATATCATAGCAAATGAGACCTTTGAGACAAATTATTCTGTCTCTCAGGTTCCTATGTCAAACGAAGTGTTTAGCAAGGGTACCACACACACTGCACAAATTATTTTATATTCCTGATGAGCATTAGTTGGAATCATCCTGGTATGCCAAGAAAACTGTGGCCGACTTGGATTTTCTGACTTGTCATTGTTTTGCAGTTTTTTCTCAAGGGAAGATCCTGCAGTCAAAGAAGCTAATCTGAAGAAAGAGAGTCTGCAATTTAAATAAAGCAGAAATAGGTTCTCTAGGATCTGCTAGACATGGAGAGACATCAAAGATGAAGCAAACTATTATGCTCTTACACTACAGTGAATTAAGTCCATCAACATACTGATTCAATTGTGAGCTCTACAGAGGGTATGAGCAGTGTGGCTTGTCCAGCTGGGGAAAGCTGTCTTTATGGCTGGTGCAGAAAAATCAGGGATACTCTTTTGTGGGGTGTGCCCAGCCCTTGCCCTGGAGGGATCTCTGCTGAGATAAGAGATTTTGCAATTGCCCAGCAGGACTCCCTGGAAAAGCAACCACTTCTTTGGTCACGGCGAGAAAAGACAAACCCACAGTCCTTTAGGAGACACTATCCAAATTTCGTCGTAACCCATTGGTCAGTTCCCCTCCCAGATCTTCGGTAACCCATTGGCCTTTATTGATCCCCTGTATCCCTATAAAAGCACGCCCAATGGGCCCTGGGCAGAGAGGGTTCTCGTCCCTGCCTCCCCCCTTCGCCGGAGGGGACCAACAATAAAGCTGCCTTCGTGCGGAACCAGCCACACGAGCCTTCTCGTCTCTCTCTCTGGTCTGACCTGGAGGCTGCCCTGCAGAGCTGAGCTGGAATCATGAGCTGATATCACTAAAGAGCTGACAGCCTCTGCAAGGGCTCCTCTGCCAGCAGCTGAGAGGAAGACACCGGGTCTCGGGAAGGCGATTCCTTTCGGGACCATCTCCCCGGACCGGTCACCTCTTCCTGGGTCAGAGCTGCTGACCCTCTGTCACCAGCTGTAATACTCTTTTGTGCTATTTTGAGGATCAACTCACAGTCTTGTAGCTGGTGAACAGAAAAGGGTATAAAAAAGGATATTTTAATACGCTCAGTTAAGCCTTTCTTATGGTGCTACACAGAGTATTTGGAATGTAAGGACACACTTTGCTACCTGTAACACTGGATTTTTTGTATCTTGATCAATCAAACCAGGACAGTGTTCTCTGGCTGTGAAAGGCATGGACAGTTTGGGAACAGCTGTGCTTGATGTTGACCTAGAATAAATATAAGACCAATAAGAGTGCAACTGCCTGTGCTTATATTTGCTGCCCTTGTGAATACTGTTCAAGTGTCTTTAAATTAGTTTGTTTCGGCTTGGGGCCTAATCCTGCCAAGCACATTTTAGCAAGTGATCATGTGCCATCAGTGGGAATAAACTAAAATAAACAGAATCTGAGTGTGCTCGGTGCCTCTGAAAATGGGACTATTTATTAACATACAGGGTTTTAGTTTGATAGCATTTGAAAATGATGCTCACTTTTTTATTTCCTTTGGGTTTTTTGCCGCTGTTTTGGAAATTCTTACATCACAATATGCAAACAAACTATAATATACCTGAACCATGGAAAGGGTACCAGTAGTAGCCAGATTCTCGCTTTTATACCCCAAAGAACTGGAGAGGTCAGGAAGATAGTATTTGGGCTGACAAAACAGATGTTAAAATGTTACACTAAATAGAAAAGACTCTTCTGACTGTCTAAAACTGTAATTGCAAAACTATTTTAAGGTCTTTACTAACAAATGCAAGTGATTAAAATTACTAGAATGATATACTTTCTGCTTTTGTGTTTCTGCTCATAATTATGTTCTCTCATGTCAAGAGTAGACTCCACTTTACTGTCCTTGGTTAGTTCACCATTCATAGTCAGCCCATAACCATTGACAGATTTACCCAGCAGAAAATACCAAATGGGAACAGCGACAGCTGACCAAATACATTTAAAAAGAAATAACAATTTTCCTGTGTTCTGCGCTACCTGACAAACAGCACTTTCCTAAGCTGTGGAGTGGGAGAAAACCATGGAGAGCAAAGTACGAAAGAAGAAGGTGGTAGTGATGCTGTTGGTGTCAGTCTTCTTCTGAGTCAGATCTGAACTTATGCCCCAGCCTTGTGTTAGGTAGCATGGTGCTGCTGAGATTGCTGTGTTTCAGCTGAGATATCAAATAAAGGTCCCGACCCTGTTCTCATTAGAGATCCCTGGGTACTTGTTCTCATTAAAGATCTCCTGGCACTTTTCAAAAGGGAAAAAGTGTTAGCCCCAGTGTCTTGGCCAAATTCCAGCTTGGGTAATTATGTTCTGCCTACCTAAATTCCCTTGGCTGTTTCAACTCAATGTTATTTTTAATTTCCTCCCTAAACCTTTGTGTAGTATTTTCATGTGTTGGGAGAAAACTTCCTCTGGCGCCCTAGATTTGTTTGCATTTTTGAGGTAGAATTGAAATTTGTATATATTATGAATAATTTGTTAAGTCTACAAAGGACTAAAAGTCTTATCATTTAATGCAAAATCATTTTTAGAATGTAATCTAAGTCTTTCATGTCTTGCAATGATCAGTTTTACACAATTATTTCTACTAAGAAAATACTTTTTCAGATGGATAGTTTGAAGGTACCGTTTACATTATTTTAGGTGATACTTTTTAAATCAAATGATTTAGTGTTGTAGTGGTTTGGTTCGAAATATCTATTACTTACTTATTTTCCTTCTGTGAGATAAGAATTAGGAGAAAGCAAAGCAGGCACAAAACTTAAAAGAATATAAAGAAGTTTATTAACAGACATAAAAGAAAGAAAAAAAGTCAGACTAAACCTTCAGAACACTTCTCCTCCCCCTACCTTTCTCCCTTCTCCCACTGAAAATGTAAAAAGACAACCCTTGAGATTTCAATCAGTTTACCACCTCTATAATAATCTTTTTCAGTTCACTTAGGGAGAGGAGTCTCTCTTGCTCATGCTATGGAGACATCTCCACAAGAAACAGTTCTCATGTTTTCACTGTCACAGTGAGACAGCTGCCCGGGTTCGTTCTCTGCTTGCATGTGACAGTCCCTTCCCTCATCTTACAGCTTTCCCCACAACTGCTTTCGAGGGTCCAATCTTGAGCTAATGGCATACCATGTTAAGGATGAGCTGTTCAGAAGCAAAGGTTCTCTTCACCTATCTCTGGGAGCATCTTCATCTCTAGGAACAGAGGTCTTCTTCCCTGGGAACAAGGGTCTTCATCACTTTCATCTCTCTCTGTTCAAGCTTATCATCAAATCACAGCTACTTCAACATTTGCATATTTCGGGTACTTTTGCTCACAATTGCAATTTGAACGCTCTACCCCCTCCATGCTTTCATGAAATTACAACAGGTACTCTGATGTATCATAGTCCACCACCATAGCTTTACAACAGAATTTCAGCTTCTAGGTTCGAAGCATCTCCTCTTTCTCCTCTCTCAGGGTTTCAGCTCTTCTTCACTAACTTTGGTGTCTTTATGGTGTTTTCTTCACGTGCCTTCACCTTTCCTCTTCCTCTGACTCGGGAGAGGATTGATGTCTGCAGGTTTCATCTATTCTGGAGAATCTTAAAGCACTAAGAGAGTTAATCTCACCCGGGCCTTGCAGGTGGAATTCGCCTTCTGTTGTTGGTCACCTAATTTCTGCCGGGCGGCAGCCGGAGCTTGTTTCGGTGTAGCATTTTATTTCAGCGGCTGCACTGGGCGGGGCTGGCCGAGCCGCGGGGCCGCCTGCACGGAGCAGGGCCATGGATGGAACAGGGCCATGGATGGAACAGGGCCGCACGGCTCCGGGGTGGCTGTCTCCTGGCTGGCCCAGCCCGCACTGAGGGGCTGCTCCGGGTGTCCAGAGAGCAGGAGCGGCTGAGATCTCAGCCAAGCCCCACCGCAGCCGACCCGGCCGGGCCATGCTGAGCAGGGCCCGGCCTGGCCCCACTGGGCCGCGCTGCAGGCTCCCAATTACCTGTCTAAAAGCCGGAAGCAAGAGAGCTTTCCTGGGGTTTGTTCGTTCTTAAATGTGGATCACAGAGGTGTGTCCAGCTTCTTAAGGGGCTTAAAAAAGTTGCCAATATTCAAACTAGCCAGTTGATTGGTTCTGTTAGGTCATAGAGGAAGCTGTAAGCACCTCTTTGCAAGAGAATCACTTCCGTGGCTGATGGAGCTCCTCCTTAACTAAAAACCCAAACTATGCTAAACCATGACAAGTGTGTATTGAATATCAACAGCCACAGAATATTGGAAGACATGTTCAGCTGAGAAACCATTTGTTTATTCATTTTGTTATGAGCATGAAGAGACAGAACACGGAAGATGGGTGTGGAGAGAAGGGTACTGACATAGTGTGCTTAGAATGACCTGTTTGCAGAAAACCATTCTACAGAAAGAACATGAGCCCATCAAATACAGAACATGTTAGTCCCATCACTTACAATCTTAGTGGAAACAGAGAGCTTCAGACAGACTACTGCAAGTGCAGTTTGGGTGTCTGAGCAAACTCTTGTAAGAGACAAAGGACACAAACCCAAGCACTTACACACATCTTTTTGGAATGGAGGTTGCAATATATGTGCAGGAGCTGTTAAGTTTCTGCGGGATTTCCCATGCTAGCTATTTTTTGTTCAGGGAAGCACTTTCCTTTGTTTCTTGGTGTTCCACTGTCATCACTGAGTTGCAATTCCTCAAGGAAAGGGATCCTGGAAGGATGAGAAAGAGGGATTGTGGGCCTGATCCCACTGGGCGCTGCCTAATATTTTAGTTTCGTGAAAGCTGACAGTGCTGATTTGCTTGTTTGCAGAGATCGACTTCTGTCCAAATGTTGAAACCTTTGATGGGAAGAAATTGTTTTTGTTTTTGTTTTTGTTTTTTTTTTAACCTGCTTTCAAGTGTGGAGAGTTTATTCAATACCTGGTTGCTTTTTAATTTGTGCTATTAACTGGATTTTTACTGATCTGTTTGCACAGATTCCTCTAAATCACACATTATTTTCATTATAATTTGTATCTGTTTTTTAAAAAAGACAACCTCGCTAGAGCTGTTGCCATGAAAATAAAATTAAGAAGTCTGTAATTACATTATTAGCCTGTAATTATTAATAAAAACTACAATACAGTACAGAGCAATAAAACAGGAACAGGAGTTGAATAACTCACACACTCCAACTTTGTTGAGTAACACTAAACAGTGAACTGTAAACTAAGAAATAACCAGAAATCTTGAGCCAAGGCTCTATTTGGACTGAAGTCCCTGTTCTGTATAGTCCTGTTATGTGAGATCACAGACTTTTCTGAGAACTTTACAAATAAGCAGGTCCTGGGAGAAGGGTGGGTGGAGTGAGATGTCCTTGGTCTGAAACTCTCTGGTGTTAGTGTCTAAAAATAACCACCGTGGCAGGGACTGGAAGGACACGGCTCCACCCAGGGCTGCTGGGGAAGCTCCTCTTTGCTGTAGGGCGATGCAGAGGTAGGGACAGCAGCACTGCATTTGAAGAGACAGCTCTTTCTTCTCTCTTTAAAGGGGCACCCTGAAATCCCACAGGGTGTGAAGAGACCTGCCTAGGAACAAGATCCCACACCAGGTATGGTGTTTGTGGTACCCACTACCCTGTAACATTTAAGGTGATGGGTGATACGCACTGGGGTGGAGGATGAACATGTGACAGTCTTGATCTAATCTACCTTTAGAGCACTCTTCTGAAGTATAATTGAAGACAATGGGAACATAGGACTAATTTTATAACTATTTAATCCCTACCTATTCATATTTCCCTGCTTTTTGAAGTCCCACTCAGCATCCTATAGATACGAAAGTCCTAAGTGATTTATCTAAAGTGTGCTTTTGGGTAGAAAATAGCAAACAGAAAACAAGGCTAAAGGTGTAACACAAATACTAATGCCTTGATTTCTGGCCAGCACTTCTCCCTGTTGTAAAGGGACCTTATTTTTGCTGAAATGAGAGATTTTTGCTGAAATGAGAGATAGATGTACTCTATGGAGTTTTCCTAATTTTTCAAATAAATTAATTTGAAACAGAAATAGCATTATACACTCCTTCTAAAGCTGGTAGCAGGGAAGAGTAGTGGGAGGTTCAAATTTCAATTTCACCTATTAAATTTTATTTTCTATTAATTTTCTGCAGTTTGAACACTGTTCTTAATTTTACTTCCTTTTATAAAATAAATCAAGGATTTAAAAAGCAAAGGTTTTAAAGAAATTTTCCAGCAATTCTGTACTGCTACATGACATACCTGTTCTGGGGCTGCTGCTTGTATCCTGAATATGGCCTGGTTTTGGATGGCTTTGTCAATATGAGCTGAGACCTGTCCCACTTCATCTCGACAGCCAGCAGCACCTGAGACATGTAGCTTAAAGCTTTCTTGAGTTTGTTTCAATTACAGGCACTATTTTACATCTGTCTAACATAATCTAGAATGAGAACATATGTCTTAGAGCCACACATGGTACTACTTCAGATGTTCCTGTTCGATACTCAGGAGGTGATAAAAGTCAGGATTTTTCTACCATCAATTACTGAGACAAATGCAATCTCTAGAACCAGTAAGAAACTGCCATGGGGTAGTGGCATTTGATATCTGCGAGGAATATTCAAAAAATACTGTTGTTACCCTCTTGCCACAGGAACCAAATCTGACCACATCTAAAAAAGATGCAAGTGGAACTTGCAGGGGATATAAATGCCTGGGTTTATCCATCAGCTGTTCTTATATGGAAGTCAAAGGCCTGTCCTTATTTCTCCGTTGTGCAAGGGCTCTATTTGTACAATGAGCCAAAATTAATGAAATTGGTATCCCTTTCTTGCAGGGTGGTCTCTGTTCAGAATCATGAGCAGAAATGTTTTTTTCCTAGTCAGCTTCCCCCATTCTGGAAGTCCCATCTTTCATGCTGAGTTAAATCCGTTTTCCACAAATACATTTTCCACAAAGTAGAAGACTTGTTCCATGGGAGTGTCCACCTGGAACAGCTAAACCAGAATGGTTTAAGTACACCAATTTCCAGGATCACAATCCCAGTTGGTTTATTTTCTGCACATACCAGTTGATTCTTTGCTTTCTTGAAAGAGTAATTATTATAGAAGAAATTATTTGAGAACAGAATATCTGAAAAAGGAAGAGAATTAGCATAATATAGTAGAATAACATCCCTGACCAGATGAGCCCTTAGTGTCACAGCAACTTCTTTGACCTACTCCAAGAACACTGTAGCCACAAGCTTGCTTTTCCCCTCAAGACAGAAAGTTGAATTACAATATTTCCCAAAATACTTTAATGAGAAAGAATTCCAAATTAAATTTAAAAACCTTGTAAGGACACTACACCCCAAAGATACCACTCACTGTAGACTTTTTAAACCAACTGTGTTTTATTTCAAATAATAACAGTAATTAAAAATACATATCTAAGAAGCCCGAGCAGATTAGCTAAAGAGCATTTTAGGATTATAAAAGCACTTTCCGTTGCATCAACCAGATGTCATTTCAAATGCTACTGTTTGGATTAATTAACTGAGTTCAGGACACCACATATATTAAAACTGCTAGTTGTACTATCCACCCTCCCCCATATCCTTTGTAATTTGTTATTAAAATCTTTGCCAATTAGAAAAACACAATCTCTTAAGTAAAACAGCACACTGAACCAATCAGCAATGACTACTCAGATTAAGAGCCATTTAAATGATTTATGGCAGAAATTAAATGATTTTAAAATGCTTCATAAAGTTGTGGTATTTTTCACACATGCACATATACAGTATGCGGAATGTATGGAGTCTGTGTTAAAGTGCTGTGATTATTTGCCTCACAGAAATGCCACAAATTGTGTATTTTAGCAAAAAAATCATTATAACAGGATGTCATTGATTTAAAGCACTATTCTGGTTAAGGAATATAGCTTCAGACTTTAGTGCAAGAGCAATTCTATCTTTCTTATAGAGATACTTAATGACTGTAATAAGTCTGTAAAACTATTTTATAAAGCAGTAGCTTTTAAACTACTGTCACCCTAGCAGAGATTACGATCACTTTATGCAATATAATGCAAATACATTTCTCAGCATATTAATAAATCCTAACATTTGCTGTGTTGAAGACTGGAGGAAAAGTGCTGTCTTTATTTAAATATGGGTGGCCATACTCTAGATTTTCCTTTAGGCTGAAATAAATTAAGTGTAGAATAACCAGTTTATGATAGTGCTTCCTTGTCTATACCAAAAAGCACAGCATAAGTTTGACCACTTTAAACTGGGTCAGTTCACCTGGGTTGGGCCCTGTGTCCAGTCTCCAGTGCTGGCCCATGACAGGTGCTTGGTTTAGAATTTAAGAGCATGGTATTAACAAATATTTCAATACTTTTGTCATCAGCCTTCCCACATGGTAAGACATAATTTTCCTCCCTTTGCTGCTTTGGTAGATGCAAGACCTTCAACTAGAAGACCTGCCCATTAAAGAACCAAACCCAAAATCAATGATGAAGAAATTTTTCAATCATATCAGTACCTTGATGACTGTCAGAAAAGAAAATTACTTTTAGACATAAGATCTCATAATGTAGAGTTGCATAAATGTTAAAGTTGACATTTAGTAAAAGATATCAGTGTAGCTACATGAAGCTTTGGATCCTTTATTGTTACAAGAATGACCTAACAGAAGAAAGGCACTGGAAGCCTTTGCAGGCTCTTTAGCAATTTACAGTGAAGCTGGGTGAATAACTAGGAATGAAGTAGCTGATAAAAATCAAACTTGTTGTAAAAACCACCTAGATTAATCATAGGTTTATGACAGATGACCTTTGTCATTCAGTTTAAAAATAGACTGTAACTTCAATAAAGGAATTTTTATTTATATTTATATATTTCATTTTAATTGAACATCTAGTGTGTTCTTTAGTGCATTCACTTTATCTGTGACACTATGGCAAATTTTCCAGATAATGATAAAACATGATAGGATACAGGACTGTTTTATTTCAGTGTTCATCAACTTCCAGAAGTGATATTATCTACTGGAAATAGTACTGTGAGGTGTGATGGCACTGGAACATTTATTTTGAGGGCATGCCAATATAACACAGGTAAGCGTGCTCCAGAGGTGCTACAGGGATGGTGTGACAGAACATCTGGTTTGTAAATGCACATAAATACTATTTCAAGCTTAATCATGTTTGCAAAAGAAAGAACTTTTCTTTTTTTTTAAATTTTTTTAAATAAAAGTCTGTCTGGGAGGGGAAAACCAATTTATCTAAAGTAAAACAAATGCATTTTTTCTACCTCTGCAGCCTCTGCCTATTTCAGGTTAAAGATGGGATAATTTTTAAAAAAAAATGTAATGAAGCACATTTTCTCTGTAGTTCTCTTTTACCTCTCTTTGCAGCAAGTCTTTCATGGAATACTGATCAAAAAATATGATGCAGGCGATTGGATTGCTGAAGCAGGGTAGTTCCCTATCTGAGATGGACCATAAAATTTCTGTGGTCACTGGAATCAAGTCTATAGAAAACTCACATTCTTCTGAGCTGCAGACAAGTACTTTGAGAGCAAAGCACATGGAAGTCATACCCTTAAATCAGCAGAGCAATCTAGGATGAACAAAAGACAGACCACATTAAAAGACAAGGAAATCCATTTTTGCTTTCATTCAACAATTCACACATAAACTGCAGATACAGGTAGACATATCTGATAAAAAAATTCTCTTAAACAGCAAATAAACTATGTTATCAGATATGTGCAAATTTGCTGTTTAAGAGAATTTTTTTCAAAATATTCAGTTCTAACAAAATTTTAATGATTAATTAAGAATATGTAAATAAATTTGAATGCATTATTTTTTGAGTATTCAACAGTTTATTATCTTCATAGTCTTATTTTAAGGAATTTCATGGCTGTACAGAAATACTATTCGGTGGGTTGTCCTGGCAGAAGAAGATGCAGTAGAGGAATTGGGAAAGGAATATGCTCAATTAATTAGCACAGTATTAGATCTTGCTCCTATTTAAAATCTAACTAGTCACTCTTAAACTTTGGAGAAGTGAGTAGGACAACATGAGAGCTTGAAAGGCATTTTGAGAGCATTTTATAATAGCTTTTATCTCATTATTTATTACATTCTCTTTGATAGTAATTCTAATGCAGGTTTGGGGTTTTTTTTGGTTTTTGGGTTTTTTTTACTATCAAATCACTGCATTCACACCCTTCATTTCTCTCTAGTTACAGTAAATCACTTGGGAGTCTCTAATTTTATTTTCTTAAATTTTTCCTTTTATTGTGTTTTTGTCTTATTACCTTTTATTCACCACTCATTACTCTCTGAGAAATCAAAAGCCTAGAACATGCACCATCTCACCTTACTCTGCAAAACTTTGCAAAAGCCTTTTTTGAGGGATGATGTCTGTTGAAGGTTCTCTTTACAAATATCCCTCCATTTCCTCTTGTCTGGACAGGAAAGATAAAATCTGCTACAGAAAAAGCTGCAAGTTTCTTTCCACTTAGATACTAGAATATGTTTTATAAGTACCCAACCAACTGAATAATCAAAATCTTTTAATAGTAATTTACTATGGGCTATATACCGAAATAATAGCTTTGCTTATAATTTAAATCATTCTTCTACGTTGTATCTGTTCTGAGCATGTGAAAAAAACCTTAGAGCCTGACCGAAATGAGCAGTTTAAGATATTTGACAGGAACTCTCTCTGGATCTTCCTAAGAGCTTAACTCTAGCTCAACTCTTATTACAGGTTTGGACACAGACTGTTGTGTGCTACTCACAGAGCTGCTTTGAGAGGAAGGGCAGACTTCCCTGGGAGCCCAGATGTGGCCAGATGCCTTTCTGGTGGGCAGGTGATTTAGCAATACAGCCTGTCCCAGCTATGGACCTGCCTCTAGCTTTGTGGGCAAGAGAGCTGCCCAGCTCTGTGCCAGCCCCCTGGCTGCACAGGCTATCACAGGGTGAAAATAAGGAGCACATTTTGGTTTGAAAACATTAATCCATCCCTGCAGCAGTGATGTCGTGGTGTTTTCTATATCTGATATTGTGAAATTAGAGCTTTATAAAAATATAATCTATTGGGTGTATAAGGTGTGCATGTATGTTATTGTCTGGATTTACAAAAGTTTCTGTTTCAAAAACCTTGTCCCATTTCTGGGCCAGATATGTTTGGAAAACAATGGCAAAAAAATAAAAGTCCCCATTGTAAAGCAAAATGATTCCAAATGAACATAAAGCCTCATGAGTCCTGGATCTTACTTCATCAGACCAGGCCAGAGACACTTTATCTGCAAATTATACAACAATGTTTCAAGGGAGCAGCTGAAGAAATTGTATTGTCATGGAACCAAGGTGATTATTACATGGTCTGGTGGTTTGACCCTGACTGGATTTTAGAAACTCACCAAAGCTACTCTATCACTCGCCTCTGCAACTGCACAGAGGAAAGAAAAAATATGATGAAAAACTGATAGGCTGAAATAAGGACAGGGAGAGATCACTATTCATTTGCCAACATAGGCAAAACAGACTAGACTTCAGGAAATTAACTGAGTTTATTATCAGTCAAAATCAGAGCATGATAATGAGAAGTAAACCAAATCTTAAAACCACTTTCTTCCTACCCCTCCCTCCTTCCTGGACTCTGCCTCCTCCCCCAGTTGCACAGGGAAATGGAGAATGGGGCTTATGGTCAGTTTATCTTGTCTCACATTGCTTCTGCGACTGCTCAGGGAGGAGTCCTTTCCCTGCTCCAGCATGGGGTCCCTCCCGTGGGAGTCAGTCCTCCACAAACTTCTCCAGTGCGAGTCCTTCCCACGGGTTACAGTTCTTAACCAGCTGCTGCGGCGTGGGTCACTCTTTCATGGGGTGCAGTCCTTCAAGAGCAGCCTGCTCCAGCGTGGGTGCCCCAGAGGGTCACAAGCCCTGCTAGGATCTCGCTCCATCGTGGGCTTGCCACAGGGTTAACAGCTTTCTTTTGGGTATTCCCCTGCTCCACTGTGGGGTCCTCCACAGGCTGTGGGTGGATCTCTGTGTTCCCATGGACTTCTGTGGGCTGCAGGGGCACAGCTGCCTCACCATGGGCTGCACCATGGACGGCAGGGGAATCTCAGCTCTGACACCTGGAGCACCTCTTCCCTTTCCTTCTGCACAGACTGGGATCTGCAGGCCTACTGCTTTTACATATTCTTACTCCTCTCTTCTTTGAGCACAATTACAACTGCACAATAACTTTTTTTTTCCTTTTTAAATATGTTATCACAGAGGGGTTACTACCACCTCTCATGGGCTTGGTCTTGGCCCATGGTGGGTCATACTTGAAATCATCTGGCATTGGTTCTGTCAGACATGGGGGAAGCTTCTGGCAGGTTATCACAGAAGCCACCCCTGTGGTCCTCCTGCTACCAAAATCTGACCGTACAAACTCAATGCACATGGTCTAAAATAATTAGACATTACTCCTCCAAGATGGTTCTTTTTGATGTCCAAATAAATACTACCTTCTGGCCTAAGAATGCATTTCTGTGGTATGTGTACATTAAAATTTGAATTTAGAGAAGACAGACTCAAGCTGGATTTTGTGACTAGATTCTCCAGGGAGAGCCCCATGCTATTCAACACTGTGCTGTAAAACAAATGTATATTTTGTGAAATGAATATCAGACTTTGAGTGTTGTGTTTAGTATACTCAAATCTGTGAAATCTGTGACTGCTGAGTTCTCAAGGGATATCAGGAACAAAATCTACTGAAATGACCCTTGTTTACAGGACAAAAGCAGGTAATCAATATGCAACCTTCAAAGGTCTCTCAAGTATCAGGGGATACTAACAAGGAAGACATCTCTCAATATTCTTCACTATTGATCAAAAATAAAACCTCAACAGCTTTGAATAATAAAACTTCAATAATATATATAAAATATATATTTTTATATAAAAATCGATAATTAAATATATTAAAATAAATTAAAATATTGTGGGCTATGGGTTACCACTGCCACCCTGCACTATCACTATAAGTCACTAAAATATTTACAGCATATGTCATAAATCTTGCTTCCATAGAATAGCTATATTTGGTCAGATTTCCATTTGTTGGTTAAAAAAAGGTCTGTTTTATTATCCTTGTGCTGAGAGGGCCAATACCAGGTGATTCAGAAGAATATACTAGAAATCCCATGAAATGCAAATAATCTTCTTGAGGAGGTTTCATTCTAATCCTCTTGCATAAAGTAATTTCAAACTGTAAAGCATAAAATTTTCTGGTGTTACATTTCTTTTTTCTCTTAGCAGTAGTCAATGTTGGATATTTTTATTCTATAAAACCTTAGTTGAATTGTCCTAGCTGGCATCCAACCTCTGTGAGTTCCACAGTCTCAGTGAGGAAATTTAACCAGTTGGGAAAGGAGCTAAAAAAGTATTTTCTTTACTTCTTTGCTTAAGGCCTTACCTAGAGAAGCAAGTAGTCCTCCAGTTTGTTGAACCAGGAACCCAGCTAAATTAAATTCAGGATTTTGGTGAAATAAAACCCACAGATTAGAAGGTAGATTTGAAAATAATTGTGTGAGGAAACTATGAAAATGAAATTGGTTAAAATTCTTCGCTGAGTCATAAGATGCTAAAGTAAGAGGACTGCCTGAGAGCCCAGAATTTTGATCCATGTAATAGTGACCTAAGAAGGGAAAAACTATTACAGCTTTATGAAGTTTGATTAACGTCTGACGGATTTCAAATAAGTGGTTTTGATATTGTCATCTCAATTGGAAACAAATTGTTGTCATCGACATGCTTCTTACAGCATACAGCTGGAAAATCATAGAAAAGACTATAAAGGGCATTGAAGAAGCAAGCAGAAGCTTTTCTTTCACTTAAAATTGTCTGTGGTCAATTAAAAAAAATAGCAGGAGTACAGTGAGACTTACTGCATAGTTCTTGATGCAAAGGTAGGAAAACACCAGCTCTAGATGGCTGAATGAGTTTGATCTGGACTGCACTGTAATTGGTCCAAACCAGTTCACATTATCTTTGCATCTACATGACTGAGAAATTATTGCTTATGATATCTCAGAATTGCTTAGCAGGAATGAAATTTTGGCTTAAAACTGAGATTCCTAATTTTAATTGTACTAATGTTACTGTTCTGTTTAGATCACCTTCTGAAAAAAAGTATTTCTGTGGGAAACAAAGAGTGTGTTTTTTGTTGTTATTGTTGGCTAACACATACACACAGACACAAAAAAAAAAGTAATAAAAGAAAAACTTTCACAGCTTTCCCATTATTAGTTCTGGGAAAACACAATAAAGCCACAGCTGGCAGGCACATTTTTTTCTTAGCACTTGATAATAGAATTAATTGGTAAGTGGAAAGCTTACAACCCTTTTTCTGCTGCAAGTTGCCCTCTGCTATCATTTTGAATAGATGTTAAAATCCAAGCTAATTGTAATTCACTTAATAATGAAGAAATATATTTGCATCATCAATAATCAAGGCTTTTTTTTTTACAAGTAATTTTAGTGTAGAACATCAATAAACTGGAGACAAAGAGATGTTCAGGTTAGCATGAGTAGTTCAGGGTGATGGGGTAAATTCAAATGCAGCACTTTAATACATGTATATCCGGTCCATGCGCTTCCTGTTGTAATGACAACACTCCCTGTAACAGCATTTGAGGAAGCATGGGGCAGGGATGGGGTGGGGTGGGAGAAGAATGTCTGTCTTTCTAGTAACCTACCAAGCTGAAATGAGCAGTACTATGAGTGATGAATAGCAGCTCTAGCAGAGTTGTCTACAGTAGTTCAAGACCATTACTCCATCCCCATTAGAGACATTTATCATTTAGTCACTATGCTTATGCAACAGTATTCTAAAGCTGCAAAAAGCACCTTGCCAGCTCTATATTAGGTATGGGTGAATTCATTCTGATAAAATCAGAACTGCTCTTAATTTTTCCCAGACCTGTAACTGAACCAAAACTTAATGTTCATCCATCATTTTTCAGACCCGAAAGTTTGTGCTTTGCAAGCAGGGCCACAATGTATCAGCTCAGCAAGGTCCCTGATGCAATCGTTGGTGGGCATAGCATAAGAACATGACCAGAACTGAACAGATTATTTGGGAATTTCTCCATCCCTTTCCATCTGCAAACTTCTCTCCTAGGCTTCTTGCCAGTGGTGAAACCATGGTGAGGATGTAATCTGCTGGCAGGCCAAAAGAAGCATAGTGTCAGCAATATGGATTGATACATATATTTAGGAATAGCTGGATTTGAAGCACAACATACACTTAGATTAATTCTGGGAAATGTTAACCAGTAAAATTCTGCACAATTTTAAAAAAAAGTCTGTTTCTACTGTTTTGATTCCCATGTCATTTTTCTCACACTTTCATATTTATAACCCATTGTAATATACATGGCATTTACAAGCAGCTTTCAGCAAATTCTTGTGCAGGTGTAGAAGAGAAGGTATATGTGATTGTAGCAAAATTCATGTCTTTCAACACAATGTTGCATTGCCTCTTCTTGACTTTTCACCCCTACCTAGGTACAGATCTGTATGTACAAAGAAAGTATTTCTTTTGTGAACGATTTTTGTATCTTGAACAGGTTGGAGAAAAGATCTTCCTAATATCTGATGGAAAGTACAGGAAGAAATATGTATTACAGCAGTGATGGAGCATAATAAAATTTTCAGTCCTTAAAAATCTTGTTGAATTTAGTTTTTTTTTTTTTTTTCAAATATGTCTGAACAATAAGCAAAATACAGTCTCAGTGACTGAAACTAAATTATTTTCAATGTTTAAATTGAAACCATGATTTTTCAGCACTTTCCCTCCAAAAAATAATCTGAAGTAATAAGCCTCCATCCTTTGGTGAATGAATGTATTTTTGTCTGTTAATATTCAAGGACTGTTCGCAATTTACATTTAATCATCTGCAGCCAAGGAGCAAAAAATATTCCAAGAAGTTTTGAAGAGGTAAGGCAAAAACTAATGTAGATCGATTGGAATATTATTTGATGACCATAGTCATAGATTCAGTACTGAAGGCTCCTAGGGTGACATTTGACACGGGATTATCTCAGAATTAAATCTGAATCCTCTGAAAGAAATTATTTCTATTTTCATTGACAAAAAAGATCTTTTGTTGCAGTTAAAAAGGCTTTGAATCTGTTCTCTCCTCTCCAAGATAAGAATGTTGGATGACAGGAAAGAATTCTCCAGTGGGTGAGTCTTCTGTTTGTGCAAAGAGGAATATTTGACATGGCTTCTTATGTAGTCTGATGGCTTTACTGGACAAGTATTTTCTTTGACTAACTTTCAGATTTTTCAGTTGTCTGCTCCTGGCTCTACAGGTTTTTTGGTTTCTTTTCTTCAGAAGACTCACTCCAGCTTTGCCAGCAGTGCTAGTCAAACTAGCTGATTGCTGCTCCGGGTGTTTTCTAACATGACTGTGTTTGAAAACAGTTTAGGAATATTGCATCTATAGAGTCCAGGAATGGGCTGTTTATTGTAGCTTGTTATCACTTCAGGATTATTGTGAGTGTATAGGTATATAGGCAGTAAAGAGAATTTGGGGTGTCTTCAGGGGAATATCTTTGACAATTAAAGTATTAGAGAAACTGGGATCTGTTCAATATTGTCTTAGCTTGTTCAAAAATCAATGCCACATGGATAGAGAGCTCTGCATGTCAATGGTAGTCCTGTTAGGGCTAGTCTTGATTTACAAAGGAAATGAGTAGAATTCATTGATACATTAGTAAAAGTCTGGAGGACAGGATAATGTCAAAAAAGCCTCTGGTGATCAGTACTGGTATTTAACCATAGATGAAGGTGTTGTTGGATCTCTCAGATCTCCAATGTGTTACATGCTCTTTCTTTTCTGCTATTTCAGACAAAAGCTGGTATGTCAGATATATCACTCGGGATCATGTCACCGTGTGGTACACTGAATGCACTCATGAAGTTAGATTCAGCTTTGCAGATCTGAGAACTATGTCTTTAATTAGCTGAAGCAGACACTGATGTTAGAAAGAAAGAAGTTCTGTAGCACTTCAGTGCCTGTTTCCAGCTATGCGGTGAAGCAACATATTTGGTACGTAGACTATTAAGTCAGCAAGAAACACAACAGGAATTGTAGCTGTTGGCTAAAATTTACGAAAAATAAATTGGATCCTGGAAACTGTGTAGTGCACCCCACTCCATTAATAAATTGTTAAACTGAAAGCTCATATGTACTTTCAGTAACCACTGACATTTTATCTTAAATAAGGATGAGAAATTTCACTTACTACAAAGTAAAGCATTAAAAAGGTTCCTTATCTATGGGACCAGAATAGGGCTATTAGTAACACTGTCTGCTTCTTTTTAAAACCCTATTAGTGTCAGGTAATATGTTTCTCCAATGGCGCTTGATATTCTCTTGGCTAAAAAAACCCTGAAAATGAACTTTCCAAGGGAATATTTTAAGTAATAATAGCTGGCTAAAGAAAATGTAACCCTTAGTATCAGTAAAACATATACTGGCTTTCTTCTTAGAACAGTTTTCACAGGCATTAGCAATGTAATCTGTTATTTCTGTTTCTGTACACGTGTTTCTTTTTTGGTCTATAGGTATATGTGTACCTACCTACTAACCAAATATTCAGTTTGTGCTATTTCTTTGAATTCAATAAGATGCATAGCTAAAAGGCAGGACTATTCTGACCGCCAAAACCTAATATTTGTTCTTCTCTGTGTATATAATGCAAGGTAAGAGATGGGGATCCCAAGCTTCTGTGTAAGTATTGATCAATCCTCTTCATGTCATAGTTCTTTGCTTTAAATAACATTTCAAGTCTGTAGACCTATAGTTGTCAAGGTATGCCTCACAGGTTACGCCTTCCGGGCTAAAAAGCCCAAAGCTGTTCAAATAGCATGGACACTGAATGGTGTGAACAACATAGCTGGAATTCTTGTGGAAATAGCATAAACTGCACTACTGTGACTGGAAGCATGAAGATGGAAAACACTATACCACATGCAACAAGCATCATCTGAGAGACATCTCATATCTCTGCTGCTAAATAAAGCAGGAGCAGAGCATAAACACTGAACAACTGCTTGTCCATACTGGGCATTTCCTGTCATATTTGCATGCAGAGCAACAGTTTACTGATCTCCTAAACATTGTCTGGGCACAGTTTGGTGGATAACATGTACTGTAGACTATGTCCCAAAGGTAGAATGAGTAGGAATGTTTTTTTTCTCTCTCTATTCTATACATCCCTCCATCAATTTCTGTGCAGGCACGTGTGTGTGTATTCAAACTCCGTGTCTTGCAACATGTCTTGATATGTAATAATTCCTTTGTTTTGTGACATGAAGATATCTCACTGTGATGTCCTATAAGCAGGTAGGTCCTTGCTTTGTTTCAGACCCCTAAACTGAGTAATGTACAACACTGTAACCATGTCCTAAAACCACCTGAATACCCAAGGTCTTTGGAGTAAGCATGATGTGATGTAGATGACACCTGTGCGTGCCCTTTGGCCTAAAGAGGAGGAAAACAGTCCTTGGCACACACTTATTCTGTGGGGCCAGTATAGATATATCCAACAAGAACAGGCAGAAAACAACTCAAAAGCAGAATGTGCAAGTATTAGACATAGAATTAAGCCTACTGTGCTGGAGATTTTCTGGAAATTGCTTTGATGTTTGAATGCAAGTAGAGTCCCTGCAGTTCTTGGTTTTACCAGTATTGAGCTGCTTTTCAGAACTATCCTTTAATTTCCTAAAGTGAAGCTTAAAGCAAAAGAAATTAAATACTTGCATGAGTGTAAAACAAAAACATCCCCTAAAATTCAAATGTTTGTTAATGACATGATTAATTCTGATCAGTGGTGGCATAAGGTTTCTACTGAAATGTCCTCCTGGAGCTCCGCAGTGAATTCCAGGCAAGTGTGAGGGAAATGGTCCCAGGTGATGGATCACTTGCTGAGTGGCTCAGAGCAACTTTCCCCAGCATTCATTCACTGGATGAATGTTCCTTTTAAGAGTGCTTTGGAGGTCAAAAGTCTTTCTGGCTTTGAAGGCTGTGAAAAAGAGGAAGTCTTTCACCAAAGCACTGTTTGTCACCAAGCTCCCTGGGCTGTGAAGCTTGTTTTTCATTGTTTCATGCCTAGTTCTGATGAACTGGTTTGACTGCTGCAGTTTTAGAAACTACCAAATAAAAGAGAAAAAAAAATAGTTGGGAAAATTTTTCACTGAGAACATATGGGGCAGGAAACCAGTTTAGAAATCTTATGATTGGCTAAAGAACACAAAATCTATGGATTTAGACGACTAAAAGCTAGATTCTGATTTGCTCACTCATTCTGGGTGGTAACTCACTGTCAAAATTCTCCTTTTCAGTGAAGCTTTGGGAGAGCTTATGCACCGAAAGCATGAAAGACAAAGCATTGTGCTGATTCACATGGTGCAGTCAACCACGACTGATAAACATTTACATCTTGAACAAGACTGTGTGCCATGCTCTCTCATTCTCTATATGAAATACGATGGTGCAAGTTATTGATACAGACATCAAACTTGCAGTGAAAAACCATCCCATTTTATGTGGTAAGTCTTTTCCACAGCTCCTTTATCCCTCAACAAAGGTTTCAGGCTCCTCACCAGCTGTCAGAGTAGTATCTAACACTAGCAATGCAATCTGAGTTTCAAGTCAGTATACTATCTAATGGAGCATCCCTTGTGAGAAATTCTAGAGCCAGGATAATGTCTGTGTGCTACCTCTTGCCTCCAAGGTTATAATTGGTATGTCCAGTTCATGTTGTCCTTCTGTCATGTCAGCCTCTGGCTGCATTTTCAGTTCTCTGACCATTATGCATCTGGTGTAAAAGAGTGTACCCTTCTTAGTACACCACGCTTTAACATTGCATATGCTTCTTTACTTTCCACTGACCTTCACTTAAACAGTACCAGAGAGTCTCTCTCTCATGTGAAAGGGCAGAGGGGCAGCCAGGCTACCAGGCCTGCAATCCCAGTAATCTGTGCACTGAAAGCTGCCTGTATATGATCCCATGAATCTGTATAGAACAACAAGCTTGGCAAATGAAGTGCTCTCTATATTGTTCTTTATTCAGGCAGATGACTCTTTTTTCTTTTTTTTCCTGTTAGTTTTCTAGGTTAAGTACATGGTCACTATTTTGAGCCTAAGCAAAAAAATCATCTTTCCCCTTCAGACTTGCCACACAAAAATATAGCAGTTTATACAATGAGTCATGATCAGAGCTTCTTTTGTCCTTGATAAGTCTCTGAAGTGCAAATTAGAGGAATGTGTATATAATTGACAATGAATTTTTAAGACCTCGATACACTTGGTGTCACCTGTGTCTGTGACAATAGCAGTGCAGCATCCTTTCCCTTGCCACACAGAGATTTTTTTCTTACATAGCTGTGCCTACTCAGGGTTTACTTGTTTCAGTCACCTAAAGCCAGAAATATAATCCTGCCTATCTGATTCCAAGACAAATTAAATAACTGTCATATGTCATGTGGGCTTCCCTTTGTTATCAGTGCTCTGTGGTTAGTTCTAATTAGAACAGTGAAATACTTAAGAAAGCAGGAGTGAGGTGGTTCCCAGGAATGCAATTATCTACCTACTGCATGATCCTCTGAAAACTCCTGTGGCTAGGGATCTCCCAAACCTTCCTTCCTGCCTTCCAAAAGAGCTTGTCTTGCTTTACCTTCTCTCCCTCACAAGTATTTACAGAATCAGAATTTTCATGATCTTTTAAGCTTTGTGTAAAAGCTGATATGGAGCAATTTCAGTGCTGTCTCATGCTGGGAACAAACAACACATTGCACCTTTTGAATTTCCCCTCACATGGAATTAGCATTGATCGAGGTTCTTAGCATGTCTGTGAGATAGAGAAATACAATTCTTTCCCTTTTTACAGTTAGAAAAATAATGGCACTTTGCAATCCAATTTAGAAAGTCATCAAAGAAAGTGATGTAGGGAGGTTTATGTGTTTATATTGATGGAGGCAGACAGACACACTCTGGCTTCACTTTCAGTCTTGCCTATGATTTCTAGGTGTAATTAATGTCCAAACTTGTATAACTTGTCTTTAACAATGCTTACCACCTGGGCATAACATTTTTTTTGTAATTACCAGATTATAACTCTCAAATCAGCTGGGCTGTAGTCAGAGCGAGCTTGTCTGAACCTGCTGCTGGAGAAAAGTGCCCTGTGACACCTGGATTCTAGACTGTAGCTAGTGGTTATCACAGACTCCACCTGCAAGGTTTTGTGTACTTGCTTTTTCTCAAGGTGCCCAGTAGGAATTTGTATCAGGGTCCTCAGAAATATTATCTGAAGTTTTTGCAATTTACATCATATATGTAGCTTACTGAGAAACACAACTGAAATAACATCAATGTTCTTCCATTTACGCTATGCTAGTGCTGGTCATGTTTCACAAGGAATTCTGTGGTTTGTATTCTTAATCTCCAAAGTGAAAGTGATGTTGATACATCTGCTATAACGTGTTGGTTTCATCCTGTATTTAACATTGATAATTTGCAACAGAGAAACTGTTACCTGTTATTTTTCTGCACAATATTATCATGCTTCTAAGACTACTTAGCATAATATCAGTCTCAGAATCATAGAATCAAAGAATCATAGAATGGCTTGGGTTGAAAGGGACCTTGAATATCATCCAATTCCAACCCTCCTGCCATGGGTAGGGACATCTTCCACTAGACCAGGCTGCTCAGAGCTCCATCCAACAGGGCCTTGAAAACCTCCAGGAATGGGGCATCTACAGCTGCCCTGGGCAAGCTGTTCCTGTGCCTCATCACCCTCACACTAAAGAATTTCCTCCAGGTATCTAATCTAAACCTATTCTCTTTCAATTTGAAGCCATTTCCCCTTATCCTGTCACTAGATGCTCTTGTAAATATTGTTGCCCCATCTTTCCTGTAAGTTCCCTTCAGGAACTGCAATTAGGTCACTGCAATTAGGTCACGCCAAAGCCTTCTCTTTTCCAGGCTGAACAAACCCAATTCTCTCATCCTTTCCACATAGGAGAGGTGCTCCATCCCTATCATCAAATCAGTGACCTCCTCTAGACTCGCTCCAACAGGTCCATGTCCTTTCTGTGCTGGGGTCCCCAGAGCTGGACTCACTACTCCAGGTGTGGTCACAGGAGAACAGAGTAGAGGGACACATCCACCTTGCGTGACCTTTGATGCAACCCAGGATGTGTTTGGCTTTTTGGTCTGGAAGTGCACATTGTGAGCTCATGTCCTCTTGCCTTCCATCTCATTAACCTTTGAAAATGCTTACTTGAGAAGAGGAAACATTCAAACTCTGACAGCTGTACCTAGAAACAGAAACTATAGAATAGTAATACATCATTCTCCCACAGCTCTGCATCCCTATTGTTTTCCCCTTGAAGTTGAAATAGGTCTTCCTTTCAAAATCTTCTTCTTTAGGTACTAGAAAGAATCCATCAGTATACTGCTGATAGGCAATATTCTGTCTGTGTAACACATCAGGTCATCCATCAGCATATCCATTATTATGCCAGGTGCTTCAAAGCTTGGGAAGCTACTGGCTCTCAAAACCCATTGTATTGCAAGCTGCTGTTAATGCACAGAGACTGTCTTCACTATACATATCAGTGGGAAATCGTTAAAAGCAAAATACTTCTACTAGGGGACGAATCTCAAAAGGTTTGGTTCAGGCAACACAAAAAAGTTTTTCAGTAACTTCTTTGTTATGAAAATCAGCTCGGAAATCTCATGAGAATAGGTCTTCTCCTTTTGAGAACTGCAGTATTGTCCCAGTTTTGGTCAAAGTGAAAATACCAGTAGAATGATCTTTTCTTAAAATAGTTCAATAAATCAATGACTGATTCTTATCAAAACCAGGGAGAGTAAGAGGTCTGTGAAAACTCAAAATGCTAAACAGGGAAAGAAAATGTTTGAAAATGGATAACATCACCCTGGAGCTGACTTCACAAACCTGGAAAAATCCCCCACAGGCCTATCTTCAGGAAGGTTAGAACCATATGTTTCTGTGTATTCGCTCTTTATGTTTTCAGCTAAACCAGAAAAGAAAGAGAAAAAATAATAAAGCCCTCCAGCTCTGTTACAGCTTTTATCATTTTAGATCTTTCCCTTAATAATTCAAAGTAAACTAATTACCTAATTATGTTAACAGGTGTCAGTCATTCAAATATAAAGAGCTACTAGATAGACCTGAACTGGGGAATTCTTTTCCTTAAGTGTCTGCACTTAAAATTTGAACCATAATGGCATTAAAACAACTGATTGAGTTCTTTTAAAGACATTGCAGCTTAGATCCATACTGGAGGCATTCACCTGTGAGGCAATTAAGCTTTTACCTCCCATTACAATACTTTGGCAAGCTTCCTGATGCATCCTTTATGTGTGGCCCCTCATGTCTAAAAGCCTACAGTAAAGAGTTGTACTGTTTGAAAGGAGGATGAGGAGATGCTTGTTAAAGAAGGGGGAGAACATTGGCCTTGCTGTAACTGTGTTGGTAATTATCCAGTGTCCATTATCTTCCTTAAAATACTGTATTATGCCATGACAACAGCCAATAGTACTGTTGGGGTCATTGCTCATAGGGCCAAGTGATGTAAAATTATTAGATGTTCTAAAAAATACCCAATACCAATTTTTCAATAAAAATTTAAGATTTTTTTTCTTTGTAATGTATTTTGTGAATCACAAATTTCTCCTGTCTTCCATGTCCTTATGCCCTCCCTCCCACCCCTGAATAAATGCAAGTGGCTGCCTGTGAGTGCTCTTCAGTTCCATAATTTCCTGAAAAGTCTGACAGGGTTTTATCTCAGTAGTATGCAGAAAGTCATTAAAGTGACAAAAAAATGAGACCCAAAAATACAAATAAAGCTTATTCAGTGAGATAAAGGAGGCAAACAATTTATAAGTGTTAATATGGATTTGGGACCTTCCTTTATAATCAAAATATTTCAGGGTTTGAAAGTTTTGGCTTTCAAGGAAAAGAAAATCAGGAAAATGCAGCATGTTTGCTTGTTTGTGATGCTTGGAGGAAAGCTAATTTTTCTGACAAAGGCAAACTCTAATAATGACAGTCAATATAAATATTGCTTAGGTGACCTGTAGTTAATTTTTCCAGTCTGGCACATCCAAGTGCTGAGCCCATCTATTAATGCTCTCCTAGGGGAATGCAGACACATGCCTATGTGTATGCATATTGTTTCTGCTGCCTTGATTTCTTACCACTGTATTTCATCCAGTGGCAAAAGCAATATGTGTTTTGATGCTGAAAAACCTCAATCCAAACCTAGGTCATGATATTTCACAGGGATCTAATCCAGCATGACATTACAAGAAGCTAGAGAAGCAGGTGTGGTAAAGTTAGGGGGTGGGAAGGAGGGAGCTTGACTGGAATTTTGAAGACCTGCTTCTTTATGACTGCCTACAAAACAGTGCTGTGGATAAGGAATGGTGCAGAAACAGGAGCTGAGCCACAATGCAGGCATGTGATCCAAAGCAGGGATCTGAATTCTGGTAAGTTGTTTTCTTTCAATGTGCAAATGCTTAAAATTTGGCAACAAAGAAGTTCCTATTTAAAAAGTTACTCTGGTTCTGTTACTCTGAACACCTTTTTAATATATAATAAATGGAAGTGAGGTGCTTGGGTTCAAATAATTTGACACATTCGTGGGAGAAATGCTCATCAGAACAGTTAAACACAAAGACAGCAACTACTACCTTCAGTCTTTGAAAGTCTTGCTACTGCAAGGTGTAAAATCAATCTGAGAATGTATGAGCCCACATTTACCTGCTTCATTTCTTTCTCAGGCTCTGTTGGCTGCTGATGGTGACAGTAGTATGCCTGATGGGCAAGCAGTCTGAACTGAAATGGCCACTCATATTGTCTTACATTACTGTGTCTTTGTGTTTGGTACTACTTTTTGCAGTGTATTTGTGTTGAAGCAGTGAGCAATGATGGTGTCATGGCTAGAAGAACATGGACAGCAATGAACAGACTGAGACGTAAAATTATTCTTCCTTCTTTAAATCTTCAATAAGAAATTTTACTTTAGTCCAAAAGATACCTGGGAAATACCCCCAAGATACCCTCCTCTGCCCCCCACATTTAAAGAAAAAGTAAAAAAACCCAAAAGTCTTGTCAATGTGCAGGTTTCAGGCAGAACATGGTTCATTCATTTTAGTAAAAGCATTTATTATACTGAATGCTTGTGTGTATGGAAAGAGGTATCTTACAGAGAGTGGATGGATCCCTGAATGAAGAGCAAAGAGAAAACAGGTGCTGTTTGAAGTTTTCTTGATATGGACATCTACAGATAAACTTCTCAAAAACTCCACTAGCCAAAGAACTGTTTTAACAGATGAGCCATTATACTCTTGTCTCTATATTTATTTTTAAAGAAGACTGAAATGCATACCATCCAAACAGTCCTGTAGTTACAACTGTACTCTCTCCATTGTTTTTGAAAAGCAAAACAGTGTATCTGCTAGGGAAAGCTTATTTAAAGTTAAGAAAACTGTCAAAGGGTACAGAGAAAGAAGGGCTTGGGGCAACATTCCCCTGCATCACACAAACCACTCAGCAATGTGTTGTGGTCCTGCCCCATTTTTACCATAGGCATAGGTGGGAGAGTACAGGTCTAAGACTGGTTTAGCCTCCAGGAATTTAAACCCACAGCTCAGGCTTGAAACTCCACATCTCTGGGACTGTGGATCAGGAATGAGAACAATGCAGAAGAGAGATGGAAATACTTTCTGCACAAAGTGGTCCTTAGCCTGGTGCTAGGAGACCTCTTTTGGAACTTCAGGAACCAGGTCAATGGCACACAGACTGATGCCAACGACAAAATCCCCCCAAATTAATAATCTTATTTTAAGACAGACTGCAGGATAAGGAGTGTAGTAGCTGGACTCTGCAATGGCAACAGAAAATTTTGTATGTGCCATAACAACTCATTCAGGAAGTCAGTATTTAGGTTAATATTTAGTGTACTGTTTGCTACTTATTTATTAACTCAATTCTCTTAAATCTTTGAAAAGGATATCTGTAATTCCTCGAAGTATCTTCACTCACTACCCACTCTCTCATCTGTATTCTCTGTGTATTTACAGAGTTGCAATGGTAACAGTCCTATAGGTATGTTCTATGAATTACTTTTTTTTGTCTTTGAAGGAAGACATAATTCTTTTCCTCAAACAATTAATTTTAACTTTGAAAAAGAAGAAACACCTCTCTGCCTCTAAATGTAACAAAATAAACCCATTTTATTTTATGTTTGTATTCAATATGATCCTATTAACTAACAGGATTGAATTGTTCCAAGTATAATAATGGATGGAAAAATATTTAACTAGGTTAAGGACCTTGAAATACAACCAACTTTACCTGAGAAAAATAAATGCAGTTTACCAGGTAGTGCTGCAGATACCACGTGCTTTTCAACAGAACAGAACCAGAAATGCAGATCCAGACAGGGATAGCTTGTAGTATTTTATGGTGGGTGTCAGTTTTTCATCTATGGTATGCAACTTAAACTGTGTTTCACTGTAAAAAGTCACTATCTTGGCTGCTCTGGGAATCCAGAAATATTATGAAGATAGTAAATAAGAACCAAGAAAAAATCCTGCGTAGGTACTGTGTCAACAGAAGCAGAAGGTGGTGTGGTTTGGACTGGCCAAAATGTGTCTTTCTTATGTAAGGCTACAAAACTCTTTGGCTCTGTAATATTTTTTCTCTTCTGAAAATGAAGAAAAAGAAGACAATAAATCTCTGAAAATTCTCTGGAAATGAAATGCTGAATTCGTGGTTGACCAAATGACTTTTAAAAAGCAATTTGGAAGTAAAAATTGAATTTTCCTGTAAAAAATGCCAGTTTTACTTTCAGAATCATATTTCCAGAATAGGCATGTATTACTGAAATACCATTGAATAACAAGTGTTACTTAGTATCTTCATTAATGACATAGAGGAATTTTGTGCACCCTTAGCAAGTTTACAGATGGCACCAAGCTGAGTGGTGCAGTTGACACAGTGGAAGGATCGGATGAGATCCAAGGGACCTGGACAAGCTCAAGAACTGGGGCCATGGGAAAAGTACTGCATTTGGGTCAGGGCAACCCCTGGTATCAATCCAGGCTGGGGGAGGAACAGATCCAGAGCAGCCCTGCTGAGAAGGACTTGGGGGTGCTGGTGGGTGAGAGGCTGGACATGACCCAGCTGTGTGCCCTTGCAGCCTGGAGAGCCAAACATGTCCTGGGCTGCATCCAAAGCAGCGTGGGCAGCAGGTGAGGGAGGGGATTCTGCCCCTCTGCTCCACTCTGGTGAGACCCCACCTGTAGTGCTGCATCCAGCTCTGGGGTCCCAGCACAGGAAGGACATTGATCTGGTGGAGTTAGTCCAAAAGGGGACACCAAATTGATTAGGGGATGAAGCACCTCTGCTATGAGGAAAGGCTGAGAGAAATGGGATTGTTCAGCCTGGAAAAGTGAAGGCTAATTGCAGCCTTCCAATACATAATGGGAACTTAAGGAAAGATGGGCAAGAATGTTTACAAGAGCATCTAGTGACAGGACAAGGGGGAATGACTTCAAAAAGAGTAGATTTAGATTTGATACTTGGAAGAAATTCTTTAGCATGAGGGTGATGAGGCACAGGAACAGCTTGCCCAGGGCAGCTGTGGATGCTCCATCCCTGGAGGTTTTCAAGGCCATGTTGGATGGAGCTCTGAGCAGCCTGGTCTAGTGGAAGATGTCCCTACCCATGGCAGGAGGGTTGGAATGAGATGATCTTCAAAGTCCCCTTCCAACTCAGACTGTTCTATGATTCTATCATTGAAATATTTGACTTACGAAAAATCTGTAATTTGTTGATTGGTCATAGATCATTGGAGGACCTTTAACCTGATGTAATTGAAACTATTACTTCAGTAGAAAATGTTGTCCCTGTGAGTAGAAATAAAATGATATTACTACACTTTCCAAAAACTGATAAAACTCTTTTGAAATCAATGGTAAAATTATCACTGACTTTAGTGAGGATGTAAATCACTAGATTACTTAAAAAGATACATTTTTTCATTAGTTCTTGGGTGTTTAAAGATGCATTCTGGAATCTGGTCAGCAGTTTGGCAGCCATTTCTTTTTTTCTCTATTTTTTCTCCCCCTCTTGCCCTGCCACCCTTCCTACCCTCTTACCCCCCTCTTCATTTTTGCCTTCTTTCCTGCATCCCCTTCCCTGCCTCAAGCGAAACAGTGCCCTGACATCTTCCTTTCATCTCACAGTTTTCGGGAACCTTAACTGATATCTTTATTTCCTGTGCTGCTATAAACCCCCTTTTTGAAGGTTTACTTTTTGGGATCTGCAGCACTGAAAGCCCAGATAATCATGTTAACCAAAAGAAAACAGGCCCCCTATGAGATGGAACTCTTCTTTGGGCAGTAACTTGTGTTAGAGCAATGTTATTATTACATGACAGAGATATGATCTAATGTAGTGGGGTCTTTACTGGATGTGGAAGGTATCTTTTCAGCTTTATACCAGCTAGTGCTTGTATTTCAATGCCTTAGAAAGCCTCGAGCAGCCTT
The DNA here is from genome assembly GCF_965178545.1 of Coloeus monedula. NCBI lineage: Eukaryota > Metazoa > Chordata > Aves > Passeriformes > Corvidae > Coloeus > Coloeus monedula. The sequence continues at coordinate 103,952,874 of NC_138782.1, read as the reverse complement.
GAGAGGTAGCACGGGCGATCTAGCACTTTAGCAGCTCTAAAATCGGTACCTGTATCAGCTGCAAAGCAAATACCATCAGCAGAAGCAAAGAGGGAGAAATATAGCTCCCTGCTCGCTCAATTCCCTGCAGTTAGAAGCTTTCAAATGAGACAGACAATCAGAGATGTTCACAGGAAAGTAGCTGAGCTGAGAGAGAGGCGGAGCCTCCCCTCGACCATCTTTTATTAGGAGAAGGGGAAAGGGGCGGACTGGGGGCGGACCCGGGGTGAGCAGCCAATCAGACACTGCTGAAGAGTTTGAGTTACATTTGGGTTTGCCCACGCCTGGAACAAAGGAGCTGGGAGAACACGGGCAGGAGCACGTGTCTTGGGGAGGGGGAGGGGAAGCTCAGAGCAGGCAGCAACAACTGGATACCAGCAGACCCAGCTGTCATTTTTGACCTCCCTGCTGCTATGTGAGATGGCTGCTGGCAGTCACCTCACTTCCTTGCAGCTTAGTCCCATCTCCTGTAACAACAAGTATATTATTTCCATGCCCCTCTTTCTATCTTTCTGAGTTCTGTGGATGTAAAATGTTAAACTTGTGAAACAAAGCAGGTGTGTATTGAGAACAGTGCAACTTCTCTATAAACCACTGAAATAGATCAGTAACGATGACCTTCTTGCACATTTAGACCAAAGTAGCTTGCAAAACAAAGAAACCCCTTATTATACAGGTAGAACCGAGACACAGACACAAAATACCATTTCTCATTCCACACTAAATAGACAATAAAGCCAAGATTATAACCTGCATTTTCTAACTTCTGGAATACTCCTTTTCATCAACAGTTCTTTAAGCTGCTTCTAATACGTGCCATATTTCTCTACCTTCCACTTGCTCTGCCACTCAGAGTCCCAGGTGGGTGGCAAATCATCCTAATATACTTTCATTAAGCAAATAAAGCTCCCAGCATATTGTTTTCTCAATTCAGAAGAATAAAGAAATCTCTGCACATTACAGAAACACATTGTTCTTCCCAAATTGATCTTCTCTTAAAAAACCTCTGATTGCTACTATGCTGCGTTTCACATGCAAATATATTGTATTCCTTTTTTACTTGTTCATAGTTTAATTGGAGAACAGCAGGTGATCAAAATCACAGTAGTAAGAAAGGTGTGTTTCTGTAGAACAGATGAGACTTCCATTTAAATCCTTACAGGGGTGCTTTTAACTTTCTCTATTAAGCAGCCTTGCAAATTTCAAATCCCATAGCTATAAAACTGAAACAGAGTCTTACCTGCCTTGTAAGTTCCCTCAATCACACAGGCATGAAGAGAAATCTTAGGCTAGTTTGCTGTCCTGTTTCTTTCTACTTAATCTGATTTTTTTCCCTACCAAAGTCTTATCACAGGAAAGCATATGAACTTAAAGAGAAAAATCAGTTTTCCTTTCGCTAGATAATTTTTTAAAATTAATTATCAGCAATTGCACACAATTGTTGTCAAGGTTTAAAGAAACAGATAAAAATGCAATATAAGTAGAATAATCAAGTAACCTACATAAATTGTGTAAGATATTTAAGAATAGAAATGCTTTTAAAATTAAATATGACATCTATTTGTACTGGCTGGTTATGTTTTAGACATATCTTTATACCTATACAATAGTTCCCTCTGAATAACTGCCTGTGATTTGTCTTTCTGGAGTAAAAATATTTGTATTTTCTAAGTCTTTATAAGCATACAGCTAGTGATATGATCTCTTTCTGGCAAATCATGAATGAGGTAAATCAAAAACAAGTAGGAATGAACAAAGATGTAAAAAATATAGAACACAGCAAAAGATGCCATTTTCTTTGTTCTGGGTTTTTTGTACATTCTCACTTTGTTATGATTTTTCACTCCTTTTTCTAAACATATATCCACACATCTATCAAATATGCACCTATCACATGACTTCTCAACCTTTAAAATATATGTTAATACCAAAAATTCCTAACAAACTGCCAGAGACTGTCAGGAAGCAGATGATCCCAGTATTAATTGCTGACTAACAAATAGTATAAGTTGGAAGATCTGCAGCAATTGATTGTTTTGATATGGGACATCTTTCCTATAATACCTTTACAGACAGAAGTCTGGATAAGCATGCATATCTTTCCTGCCTTGTAGGTCAGCTAATTTGTATTCTGACTGAGCAGAAGAGGAATGAATATTAGTCATTGACACAGATACTTTTGCTTTTCCTAAAAATCAGTAATCAGGGAAAGCTCTCTCTTCAATGACTCTGAGTAAACCTTAGCCTGGAAAAAGGTTTATATTTATGCCAACATTGCCCAGATTCTTTATTAGCATGATTGAATCAATGTGGAGGATTTCCTCAAGTTATGTGTAGTGCTAGGAAACACAACTACTTACAGCTAAAGCATGTTTAGTGTTGCTTGTCTTACACAATTGCTTGTTTTACACAATTGCTGTTGCAGATTACAGAGAGAACTGTTTTTTGTTATGTCAGCTTGAATTAGTAAGCAAGAGTGTTTTTTAACCTTTGTAGTACTTTCTGGGAAAATCTTATACACTCCATTGCTCTGGAGTGTAGATTTAAGGAGATGGCATTCAGAGCACCTTTGGTTCATTACCCACTGCTTATTAATGTGTTTTGACTGTGCAACATACATTAATGTTTGAACTTATTACTGCATTTAAATCATATTTGACTGAGATACAGAGGTTTCAAGGACATTATATTCCTGCAGGTTCATGAAACTAGGCAATTTGAAAGAGGACAAGAAAGAAGAACTAAAAATTCTTATCTAATACGAGTAGAATGGACTCCAGATTTTCACAGAATCACAGGAGTTTGGAAGTGATCTTTGAAGAATGTTGAGTATAATGCCTCTGCTCAGTGTAAGGTCAGCTAGGGCAGGTTGCTTTGGGCTGTGCTCAGCTGAGTTTTGAGCACCTCCAAGGATGGAGACAGCATAGTCCCGCTAGTCAACCTGTTCCAGTGTTTGGAAAGCATCACTGTAGATAGAGAATTATATTTTTCTTAAGTTTAAATGGAATTTCTTGCCTTTGGGCTGATTCCCTTTTGACTTTTCACTGTCTACCAATGAGAATTCTTTGTCTCTTTCTTCTTTAATCCCCACACATAAAGGATTTGTGCATATTGATAAGATTCCCATGAGGGTTTTCTTCTCCAGGCTGAACAAACTCAGTCAGATGGTCCAGTCCCTTCATCAGTTCATTGTCCTTCACTGGATTAGCACATCATGTCTCCATTTTACTGGGGGTCCAGAATAAGACAATTCACATTACATAATTACATGATAAAAATATCATGGTGTTACAGACTAAATTTTGGATATTTTAAATAGCAGATAATAGTTTAAGACAGCAGATGTATCAATAAAAGGTACTGCAACTCTCTGTCTGAAAAAAACATTTCTGAAAAGTATACTGGCATTTCTATTCTTAGAGTAATAATCTCCCAAAAATCCTTGAGGAAAGACTATGGAGTAAATAAGGTCTTTTTACATTCCTTTGTTTTCTTACTTTTTAAAAATAGAGATCAAATAGCTTGTTTTAGAGGCTTCTTGTTAATTTTTGAAACAGTTGAAGAAAAATATTTCAGCCCTCATTAAAGAATACTGATTAACTTCATGTCTCTAGATATTTTCATAATTCACCTTAATTTCATGCTTTAATAATACTAGGGATCAGAAAGCAAGAAGGAGCAGATGTTTCGGAGATTATCAATCAAAAGGCTAGCCTAACCTGTAATAACAAGTAGAGAAAGCTAAATATCTTTCTGAACATTCATATAGCTAGAAAACTGTTGCAGCAATATAGAACCTGATTCTGCTGCTATATTTTCCTATTAAGCAGCACTTTCCTTCCAAATTACATTTTCCCCCACAGCTTTCCTTATAAATCTTCAGAATCAAAATATTACTGCAGGATTTCCCATTGCTTTGTTGTACTCACACATTCATCTGAAGTTAAAACTTCTGTGAAAGGAGTTGTGGAAGAGCACAATCATGTTTTGAACATGACTGTGCTATATGGAATATTTCCTATGTTGAATATGAACTTAAGGTTGATCTCATTTTTCTTGAGGAGGTGTATCATGATCATAGCTTGAATTATAGAAATGGAACTGCCCTTAGTACCTGGAATTATAGACATGGCAAAGCATGCTCAGTTTAGCACAGTGTTGAAATGGAATGTTATGGCGAGGTGGGAGCCAGCTTCACTGTATTCTTGGGACCTCCACTGCTGTTAGCATTCCTGTCTAAAGAGATTTATTTTATTTACTTTAGTGGGTGTTGGATTGGGCCATGAAGGACATAGTCAAAACTTCTGGAGTACAACCATTAGCAGGATGCTCATAAACAGTTCAGTCAGCATAATAATGTTGGATCCTACACCATGGAAAAAGGGTTGGAGGTTTCTGAAAAACTCAGTCATCTGCACTGTGTCACAGAGTCAGAGGGACTACTCACATTTCAACTCCTTGTGAAAATACAGGTTGCTGTATGTGCAAAGAGAGTACCTCCTTTTTCCTTCCTTTCCTGTACTCCAGACTGTAGAAAGCTCTTTCCTGCAGCTGAGACATGCTAGGGAATTTCTTTGGACATCAAAGCAAGGGTTTATTGAAATCTTACCCTTGCACTTCATTTTCTCTTTCTCTTCTACTGAAAGGGGTGACAAATAACAGGGCCTGCTGTGGAGGTCTCTGAGGAAATGTTGCTGAGAATTCACTCCCTGGACAGACAAAAGTAAGGCTTGCCTGTCACCACAAAGTTGTTAAGAGTATGAAAGGTATGTTCAGTGCGATAGTAAAAGATGGGGAGAAATGTTATTCACAGTTTTAGCCTTTCATGAAAAAGGGTTTTCCTGTTCTTTCAACTTTTACTTGGGATCAAGGACATTTGTCTACCATACCTTGCTTTTTTCCTTGCAGAAAAAGTAAGAGAACGTTCATTGTAATCAACCTTTCTTTTTTTCCTTACAGCTCTCAGTGAGGTATTATTATCTTGCAGGTGCAGAACTGGGAGGGCCTGGGTGGCTTGTTTCTGGCCACCTTCTTGTTCATGAAGGAATCAAACCCAACATTTTTGTGCATTGCTGCAGGGCTATGCCTCTTGTCAGACAGAGAATGACTGCAGTGCAATAGTCTTTATGGACTTTATGGCCATGCCATATTTCCCCTATTCACTTGGCAGGTAGATTCTGAAAGATTTATTTGAAAACCCAGTTTAATATTTTATACAAAATTCAGAAACTATGAAGTAGCTCAGTGTGTGGCAGAGGAACGTAAGAATATATTTTCTTTTACTGCTTTCCTCTTCTTACTGAGTTCTTCCATCACCTGGTAGTGTCTCCCATACATTCCTATTTACTATCTACTAAATCAAAACTTTCAGCTGTGCTTGAAAAGTCATGTTGATGGGGGCCCGGAGACCAGGTTAAGCAGCCCAAGCCTTGGTAAACACTGTGCTCACCCTGTAACATCCCCTTAATTTATCTTCCCTGATTTCTTGCACATTCATATTTTACACTGTTTCTCAATTCCTTGGCAGTCTAAATAATTTATAGTAGAGAATGGAACTGTGGATGGAAACAAATCTGCAAATTAGGTGTGGCCTAATCCTCTCAACTCTTAATAGCTGGTGAAGCACTCTCTCTTGCCTGCCTACATAGAGAACGGTATGACAGGAGCAGGAGATGTCTACCATTGCTTTCATTTTTTTTGATGTGGGTTCTCTAATAAGCAGATAGACAAAATGCATTTTTGGATTGATGTGTGTGAAGCTGAAATTTTGTAGGAAGGGTGGGACCTCTTTATTTCATTTGCATGTATTTACCCTTGGAACAGAATTCATTTATATGGATTTCCAGGAGGACTCTAAAGGTTATCTAAAGACCATCTTTCAAAGGGAACTCTCATAAGATATATATGCAAAACATGCCTATGCTGTCACAAGCAGGTAATTTCACATGCAAAAATATGCTGTTCTAGATTATGAAAACAAGCTGTCATTCATGGAAGCCATAGTTTACTTGTGCAGTTAATATCTGCAGATTCAGCTAGGAAGAGACACCTGCAGGAGACCATCTAAGTCATCAGGTCCAGTTGTCAAAGTGCAGTTGTTACCTGTATAGTCCAAATGACGTCATAAAACATCTCTTTGGTGCACTCAGCATGCTACAGAGCTGGTAACCTCGAGGTTAAATATCAAATGACATAAAAGGCTGCAATGGGCTATATGAGAAGGAGAAGGTGAAATCAAGGATATTATTAGTGTCCTAGATTCTTCCACTGTAATTCTGTGAATAGCCATATGGTGCTAGAAAGCCCACTTTCCATGGGAAGGCCTTCAGATTGTTTTTCTTGGAGTTTCAAAACTAGACTAGACAAGACCCTGGTCAGTTTGGTCTGGCTGACCCTGTTGTGAGCCACAGATTAGACTAAATGACCTCAGGAGGTCCCAAACAACCTAAATTGCCTTTATTATGCTACAGTTCTTTTATTGTTCTCAGCTCCAGACCTTCTGTATGAATTGAAGTTCTTAAATGGTTTCACATGAACTTATGAAGTTCTTAATTTACTGTGGGCCAAGAATTATTTCAGCTGTTGACATCCTTCCTTAGTTTGGGATACCCTTTGTCTCTGATTTTTGAGCCTTACTCTAAGACACAGTTGGCAGTGAGATAAATGAGCACAGAACAAGACTAAAAGTTAGTGTTTTCATTGGGTCATTTAAAAGGCACTTTTTGGCTGTGTATTTAATTAAACACATCAGCCTGATTCTGTAGTAATACAAGAAAAATGCACAGATGAAAATCCTGAGGGTAGAACAACTTTGCTGTACCTTATGTAGTGCAACACTGTAGCACTATACTTTGCTGAAATTTGGGCAAACAGCTTCAGAATCTTGAACCTGACATCTGTACTGTTTGCTTGAAGGAAAATGTAGACACATTAGATGGGATATTTTCTTGTAGGGCAGCCTGAAATCAGTTTCAACTTTCGATTGAAACAAACGGTAGAATTTAGAATTTTAAATTGTTTGAATTTAGTAGAGCAGCACTTAGCTATGGAATTCCTTAGGGAAATTTTCTTGCCCTTGTGTAAGCCTAGAAGAGATCTGGTCAACTAAACTCAACACAATGCTCTAAGAATGATCCCATTCATCATAAGAGTGGAGGGGTCCTCTCTGTCAGTGAACCTTTGTGCTGATAGTGTTATTCCAACTGAACTCAGCAGAAAAGCAAGCACCCACATCTAGCTGATATAATTTTTTAGAGCATAATTAATTAAAGTAGTATCTGTGATCTGTTAATTAAAAGAATGAAATCTGAAATTAGATTTTTGTTAAAACAGAAAATGTGGACTTGGCAAAAGTTTTGAAACTCACATAAGGCTTCTGATAAATTCACATTGGATATGCAGTTATTTGGGGGGTGGGGTAGAGGTTAAAAGAGGGTCTTTTATCTCCCCCACAAAACCATCTGTGAGCCTTTTTTTATCTGACAGGCAGTAGAAGAGGAGGAGATGTGTAGGAAAAAATTAAATGTTCACATTGTTCAGCAACAAAAAAGGCATGTTTCTTAGAAGCTCTCTTATCCAAACTTCTGCCTTCCTAAAAGCCCTATAAGCCATATTTAGGTTGTGTCCCTTGAAGAGCATCATTAGCCTTAAGGAACTTTTTTAGCAGAGATTTCAGCGTGTCCAATTACAGTCTGAGAGCCTGATACTGAAGTCAGTATCTCTGCATTCCATCTCAGCAATTGTAAATGAGGGGGTGGAGGTCTACTGTGCAAAGCCATAAAAATATTCTCCCCTTTAAGGCACATGTAACTAAAAAAAATAAATCCCTTTTACATAAACAAACATTAGCAAAAGAAGATAATGTTGGATATATAACACTATACAACATCCTGCATTTATCCAGAGAATTTGTCACATCACCTAGTTTACAGATATTTTTTAGAAGTCCTTAGACATCTATTTGTTGTGTGTATCCAGCTATTCAAAATCCTGGGATGGGTGATTTTCCAAAGTAAAACCCCATGAAAAGTTAAATCCATGTCATATGATGTGGTAATAGATGAACTAAAATTATACATATTTTATTGTGTATAGCTGTAAGATATAGATACATGTATGTAAGAAAATGAAAAGGGAAAAAAGTGGGAACAATGTTCAATATTGGTAGCTATTTAACAGGAATATCTTTAGAAGAATTATACCACTGAGTCTTAGAATATTTTTATAATTTCATCATATATCTCTATCAGGCTGATGCTAAAAAAAACCATTTTGAATGTTTTTTTATAAATGCTTTTAAGTGTTTGAAAATACCTTGTTGACTTCATTTGCCCAAGCAGTTGTCTCTTGAAACCAGTCAAGTGGGGCTTTAACGCAGTATCCAAATAACTCATCACTTTAAAAGCAAAAGAAGTGGAAAAGAAAATAATGTCTGAATTCAACACAAACATGCATAAACACAGACACACAATATACTTATGTATCACAGCAGATATTCTCACTAGTGTCATATATAAGGCTAAGAGATATATTCTCAGTGTGTTTGTGTACGAGTGCAACACAACAGACACACTATAAGAGCAATGTGTCTAAAAGCTGGAAATATGTCTACATACTGTTCCTGTTAGAAACCAAAACATTTTCATCAGTATCTTAGAAATCAGGTAAATTTAAATTAAGAAGCACTTTAAGAAAACTGATGAGGACATGGGATTTGAAGTGCAATTTCAACAACCTGTCTGGTAATCTTTATTTTATATTTTAAGGAAATAATATTTTCTGGCGTATGTTGAAGATAAATGAATGTGGAAGAAATTTAAGTTTTGTCTTTATATTTAAATCTGATGACAAAAGACCTATGAACTGGCAATTATTGATACTAATAACTAGTAGATGGATTCTTGTTAATTAATGGGTTTGGGCTTTTCTTGTTAGGAACAAGATTAATCAGGTATTTCCAGCCTGAGATGTGTGTCAGAACATAGTAATGATGAAACTTTCTTTTAAGTTTTATAGGCTGGAAATGTTCTCAATATATAAAATAAAATTATTTTTCTCTAATTGTTAAAAAAAAAAATTCAGATTTTAAAATTGATTTCCATAAATTTAATTTTATGATTAAGAAAAACATTATCTTTAATTAAAGTAGATGAAAGCTGCTTAGCATTATCCACATCCTGATTTAAATCCTCGTGTTTTCCACCTACTGTTTGAAGAGTGTCTCTAGTAAAAATTTGTTCTTTTGGCCTGAAAATATGTGGCATATGACACAAAGCTCCAGTTTATCAACAATCACAGTTTCTAGTGCCTTAATAATCTGCAAATATTATGTAATGACACTTCTCATGAGATGAATTCCAGTGTCTCCAGAACTGAATGACTTCATGTTCTGGAGGAAGAGCAGGCCAAAGGCCTGGGAGACCAAAGTTTGTTCCCTGCACCCTGGGCACCAGAAGCACCAGGAATATGCCTTGGTCACAAATTCAGATGTGCCCAGACCCTTTCGGGCTTTTACCTACAGCAATACCAGCAAATAAAAAAGGCCAAGACTTCTTTATTTCTGTTGTTGACTGGCAGGGAAACCTTATGGCTGAAGTGTCTGTCCCATGGCCTGACTGCCAATAAATAGACTCTTGCATAGACTCTCCTCAGCTGTGCCTGGTCTTTGCCAGAGAGTAGACAAAAATAGAAGAAAATAACACGTCAGGGTTTGTCTACATTTTCCAGATTTAGTTTACCAGTATAGACAAAGCCTTTTTTAAACAATTCATTTCCTGAGATTTCCAGGGAGATCAAGGATTTTGCCACACTGAAGATCCAAGTAAATATGGGACAAGATGTGACTAGTGATGTCTGTTGGGTGTCACCTGACTCCGTTGCTTTGAGAAAGTAATTAATTTGCCTTATAGGACACAGATATAACGGTCTGACAGCACCTATGCCTCTGCTTTTGATGGAAATGCTTCCAAAGATAGTAAGAACATGTGTGCCACCTCATTTTATGCAAACACTGTGCATCTTTGCAGGCATCCAGGCAGAAAGGAGGCTAGGTCCACAGTCCAGCTATATTCCTTGGTGAGTTTCCCTTCAACTCCTTAACGTTTGAGTCATACACAAGGGTGTGGAGTAGAGATATATATTGTTCTGGTTCCAGCCAGGACAGGGTTAATTTTTTACAGCAACTGGGAGGGGACATGGCCAGGACCCAAAGGCTATTCTATACCATTGTGGGGGGTGGAGGCAGGAGCTCTCTTCCAGGGAGAAGGGGTTCCTTCTAGATGAGAAAACGTGGTGGAGGGAGGCGTCCGGTATTTTCTATTATAGTGGATGTTTGTCCATCTGAATAATTTATTTTCTTATACTTTCTACTATTAATATTCTTGCTGTTACTGTTAGTTTTCTTATCTCATTGATGTTTCAAGTAAACTGTTCTTATCTCAACCCATGATATTTGCCTTTGTGCCTGCAGTTGGAGGGGACAGGGGGAGCAGTGGTGGCAATGAATTGGGGACTACCATTCCTAAACCATGCCAATGGTCTAGACAGGAAAACTGTGCTCACCCATGGAACCATGTGGATCTTCACACTGCTCACTGAGATGAGCCCATGGTTTGTGCTGAACCCCTAAAATGCTTTTGGGCATCATTGACAGTTTTTCCTAGCTCAAAAGAGTGTTAGGGATCATACTGACATTAAATAGGACAGGTGCTGAGGACCTTGTGCTCAATCCTGGACTTGTAGACTTTACTATCATAGACAGTTGAAGTGGGTACCACCAGGAGCAGAAAGAGAAGAAACTTGTTTGCAGGAGAATGTGTTCTCTCTTTAATTCTAACGATTCCTGGCTATTTTTATGTACAGTAGTTAGTTTTCAGACTGATGAGAAGGAGTCTCATTTGTGCAGATGGGAAATGCTTATTATGCTAATAGTGTTCTGCATTGTTAGCGGAGATTATTAGACAGAGATGTTAGAAGTGCCTCTAGTGGAATTAAGTAGGTTACAAGGTAAAACGAAGAGATAAATGACAACAGTGATTAGGAAATGGATTATGCCCAATAGATCAATACAAAGGAAGAGGGGAAAGTGTTAGTGGGGAAACTGCAACACGCATATCAATCAACGAGGCCCGTGGAAAAAAAATAGATATGGACTGATTCTTGATAGCTGTTTCAGAGAGATGTTTATTTCCCCAGCTGCATGGCCGGGGCTCTGCTGAGGAACTGAGGCAATCACGGGACCCGAGGGTCCTTCTGCCCGCGCAGGGAACACAAACCAACCTATGGGAATGAGGCTGAGCAGGGGCAGGGAAACCCCGTGTCTCCCCCCCGGGGCCCCTCTCCCAGAACCACATGGCAGGGGGGGAGACCCCAACACTTCACCCGTTTATTTTTAACAAAAAGAGATTTAAAACTTAACATTGAAAACAACTGGATAAACATAACAAGAACAGTTTCAAAACAAAACAAGCCACCCTCCTGAGTCTTTAAATGTCCGAACAGATTCTCTGGAACATCTTAAGGCTGGCAGAAGGGAGACAGGACTCTCCGGGCATGCTTTGTACGGAAACTGAGGCAGGAGAGGGTTTCTTCCATTTGTACCTGTTGGAACTCTAAACAACAATAGTTAATTTCTTCCCTCCCCCTTTTCATCCCCCACTCGGCATTGGAAAGGGATTTTTGGGGAAACAATTGGCAAAGGCATGGTTTTGTGAGGGAAACTATGGATGAAAAAACAGATTGGGAATACACTGGGGGTAATAGGATATAGGATAAAAGGGAAAGGTGGGATTAGGAAAGGGAGACTGTATGGGGGGCTTATAATGGAGATATTGTCTAACATGACTACGATTTTTACCATATATACTGCCTTTTACAGAAACACCATCAGGCCCAGTGACCTCTGCTGCTTGTAACCCTTTTCTACCTAGCACAATTTTAAATGCTACTGCTTCTCCATCTCCTAAACTTGGGATGCATTTTTCAGGGTTATTTTTTTTAATAGCAGTTCTATGAACGAATATGTCTTGCTGGTTGTCACATCTTGTTATAAAACCATAATGTTGTTTAACATTATACCATTTTACTATTCCTAAAACCTTAGCTATGATGATCTTTTCCTTTTTCCGAGTGGCTGCTGTTTTCTGTCTCACTGCGTTTTTTGCTTTCTCTTTTGCTTTCTCTCGCTCCCGTGTTGGAACTGCCAGGGTTGTCAGTGCTGCTGGGGCTGTCGGGGCTGCTCATGCCTGCGTGCTCTTCCTGGGGTCGCATTCAGGGCCACGCGGGCCGGGCCGGGCCGCTCAGCTCCCTGTGTGCCGCCACCTCTGCTCTCAGCTGTGCTGCCGCTGCCTGGGGCCACGCCCATGTCTTGGCTGGGCCCCTGAGCGACGACCCCCCCGCACCCTGCTCCAGCACGCGTTTCGGCTAGGTACGGCTCCGCTTCGCCACCAGCTGCCTCCCACGTGCCACCCCTCTCATTCAGGCATTGCCGGGGCTCGCTCCACCACGCGCTGTGCGGGGCCATGCAGGCACCGCCGGGTCGCGCCGCTCCCGCCACACCTTGCTCTGCTGCCGACACTGCAGCTCGCGTCGCTCCACCCGCGCATGGGAATAGCCTCGCTGCTGCTCGGAGAGGGGTCGGTCCACGTGGCCTGGGTCGCACGGACTCTGAGGCACGCTTCCCTTCGCCAGGACACAGCTGACATTGCTCAACAGTCTTGGTAATTAAATAAGATTCACAAAAATATTCTTCCATCGGCATATATTTTGACTCAGAAATTAACTGTGTCCAAATGGTCTTCCAAAAATCTTTGGTAAGAATTAAATCCCAAGAAACATAGAAAAAGTTCTTAAACAACCATGCCAGGAAGTGTTTCAGTTCCTTTTGAGCTTGAATTAAGCTACAATTTACAAATCATTCAAGAACCTTTTCAAGCTTAAGATAAATGTCCATATGTGGCTCTGAGAGTCAAGAGTCTTTCTACGGTTCCTCCATAATTTAGAGATGGAACAGCAAAACAAAACAAGAAGAGAAATCCAGAGTTTACTTACAAGTCAGTCGCTGTCCTTAGGGATCAGGGATCGTTCTGCTTGTAATTCACCACCATTTTTTACAGCAGGGATACTGCAACACGTGTATCAGACAACAAGGTCCGTGGAAAAAAAATAGATATGGACTGATTCTTGATAGATGTTTCAGAGATGTTTATTTCTCCAGCCACATGGCCGAGGAACTGCTCAATCACGGGACCGAGGGTCCTTGCCCATGCAGGGGAACACAAACCAACCAATGGGGAACGAGGCTGAGCAGGGGCAGGGAAACCCCGTGTCTCCCCCCCAGGGCCCCTCTCCAAGGACCACATAGCAGGGGGAGGGCCCCAACAAGGGACTACTTTTGCAAGAAATTGTTTAATCAGTGAGGTATCCATGAAAAACATACAAAAAGATAATTTACCTAGATGACACCAAACACTGCCTGTGAGATTACATGTGATGTTTAATCTGGAGAAACCGGAGAGAAATGTCAAAATGGTCAGCAAGGAAGAAAAACAGAACATCTGAAAGTAAGGAAGACATAGACAGGCTTGTATTTTATAATTAATATATTCTGTCAAATAGCTATATTATGTATGGGCAACTCTATATTTTAACATGCAATTTAGTGAAATGTGCGATTCATCTTCTCTGATCTTGTAATACATCAAGAAAGTCCAACCTTAGAGACAGGCATACAGGCTGTCTGGTCACACCAATCTCTCCTATTGCTGTTCTTTGGCATGCTGCTTCTATACCTACTTCCATTGTTCCAGCTGGAAGATGGGATTTCTGACTCCAGTCTGAAAAATAGGCATTTGGCTTTGTTTCTGACATAACACATGTCAACAGCCTAACTGTGCTGTAAACTTTCACTAAATGCTTGATGGAAATCAATGCTCATTTTAAAGTGCTATTGAAGCACTGCAGTTTGATATGACAGAACTAGTCATGGTAAATAAATGATTTGAGGAATATGGCTTTCTCCTTGTTTGTGGATCAGCAGTGAATCAATCCTGCCAATATATTGATTATTCTTAATTATTCAGTATGGGTAAAAGCTTTCCTTGTTGTGTCAATTACCGTCACATGTCATGTTCAAACATTGATCATTTAGATTGTTCACACTTGCAGTATGTGACAGATCGCTAAAGTTTCTGGAGCTGTTTTAACTCTCTCATCATATGCCTGAAACTTCTATGAGAGGCAGAAGAGTGATGAACAGCAAATAGTTGCAGTCATTAGCTGATAACTATTGTTCTTGCTTGCATTAAAACTTCCCTGCTTTTGTACCTGACAGGCAATATAATATATATTATATAATATATAATAATTGCTTTTTTTCTCCCTGGTACAGAGTACATGTTAAACAGAATTCTGATGGGACAAGTGCTGCTTCTTTCAGATTAATTCTGAATAATATTTGTGGCTTCATTGAAGAAGTAATAATGAATGCAAACATTTACTGACCAGAAAACTTGTGTTGACTAACATTAAAATAGGTTCCTGAATTTTGTTTGGAATGGGCACATGTGACATAGCTGTTTGTGATTTCCAGAACCACTACAGAGCCTCATGCACCATCCAACTTCCTTTTCTTCTGTTCTGATTATGTTGGTGGTGGGCCGGATTCTCTGGTCTACCTAGCCAAAATGGGGCACCCCTAAATGCATGGGTTGGGGTTGGTGTGCACTCTGTTGCTGTAATACCTGAGTGCCTCATAAAGTTTAAATTCTCTGAGAGGAGCAATTGCAATTATCTTCTTTAACAGGCAGTAAACAAGAGCTAAGAAAGGCTCCATGACTTGTCTAATGCCACCTAGGAAGACTGCAGTTGTGGACCCTAAACATGCAGGACTGAAACATCCTTTTAGGTTGATAATGCATGAGACACTTGAGCTGTAAAGCACAACAATAAAGATCATCTTCTATGAAGAGATGCCCAGGATACAGAATGTGTGTTCAGCTCTTTTTGGTGCTTGATATGAGGGGAAGAGGAGAGGGAAAGGCTGTTTCATTCCTACTGAAATGCAGCTCAGAACAGATTGTGCATGTATGTGATTTTTCATGATGGTGCAGATGTGAACCGGTGTAAGCAGGAAGGAATCATTTGTGCCCTGTTATGAGAAATTCTTTATTCCTCTCATTTCTGACACTGAAGATCAGGCAAGGAAAGTTCATTTGGTGTCCCAGCAGGGAGGGATGGGCTGTCTCACTGATGGGAAGACAGTAGGAAATATTTCTTTCAGAGTGGGAAGCTCCTGTTTTAAACACCAGTTTTTATGAGGCTGCTTAGTGACGATGGACTGTTTCTTGCTCAAAGAAGTGAAAACATTTAACATGAGGGCCTACACAGCCTGAACATGAGTAGCTATTCTTTTGTGTATCCCTAAAGAAAGATTGGAGCAAGGTCATCTTTACTCTGGGCCACAGCAATGAGGAGGAACAAAGTTACACTGTGGAGAATATTTCTGTACCAGAAGTGTCTTCATTAATCCAATTTGCATCTGATGATGCACGTTTTTTGCAATACCATCATTTATTGTCTTATTTTACAAACAGCTGAGACAGCCTTACAAGACAACTTTTTTTTTAAATTGAGAATAGACACAATGTCCTCTTTTTGCTAATCAGACAGTTCCCACACTGTCACAAAAGTGTGGTCACAGGCTAAACCTCCAACTGTGACTCTGACCTCTGTCCTTCCTGGACAGTAAAATCATCAGTCAATACTTGAGACCCCTGCAAACAACGGGCTTTGGTGAGAGTACCCTAAAGCCTCTAACGCTCCAAAATTCTGATCATTGGGGAAGAAAGAAGGCATCTCTGGGTGAATTGCTGCACAATATGAGTCTCAAAAATGACCACTTAACCTGTTTCTTTGGTAATTAAGGTGACTGAAAGGTTAATAAAATTCTCTCTCAGTCACTTCACTTTCTTCTTAGATCTCTCCCTGGCTTCAGATTTACATACAGTACAGACAGAAAATCTTTTGGGGAAATTCAGACTTTGCAAAGATTTTGGGATACTTATCAGGGAAAACTAACACAACATTTTGGGATTAAGCAATTTGAATTGGAACTGCAACATTTAAGTCTGGACAGGTTTTACTTTTGTTTATGTTCAATTGACCTGCAAAGTTACCTGCTCAAAGTTTTTTTTCAGATATCTTGGAATCTAGAGATTCATGGTAGAAAATAGAACATGAGGATTACAAGATACTGCAGTAAGTAGTCCAGGTAATACCAATTCTTAAATGGAGCAAAAATGTAACATGATGAATCAGTTCAACAAACTGAAGTTTAAAATTGCAGTAAAGTAATATTTTTGTAGTGTATTTTTAATTTTTAAAATTATGCCATTTCCATTCCCTTAAAGAGCAGTTTTCATAACTTGCATCCATCACAGGAAGATAAATGTTCTGCAGAAAAAAAAATCCCATTTCTATTTGTCATTTGCAGACCTGGCAACAATTATGTGTACTTTTTGACTTTTCAGAATTAATTTATTGCATTTAAAAATGAAACAGTCAGCCTGATTAAACTCTACTTAATAGAATAAACCAGCATGCATAAGAAACATCTGAAAATATTTATCTAAATTATTGTATTTTTTAATAGATCTTGACATTGGCCATCAAAGTGTAGATGTATTGTGTTTACTCAGCTACCCAAGTGCTTACTTTCCCACTAGATAAATAGTAGATTACACTGGTTCTCTAGAGCAAGTGGCAAACTAGAGTGAGGGCTGAGTTGTCCTGAGAGGGGAACCCTTAATGAAATTACAAGCCTAATTTCATGCTCTTCTCCCTATGTTCAATCAATTTAAGCATGGAACAGATATTGACGCTCGCAAGTATTCTATTCTGTTGGTGACTTTTTCAGTGCATCCAGAAAAGCTCAAAGTAACCACACTCTTAATCCAGCTGTCTCAGAGCCTTCACACAGATGAACAATTCCAGATTGCCATCCGCCTAAAATTGAATATAGAGCTGCTATTCTGTTCTAGTAAAATTCTGCAGACATATTTCTGTATTTTCACTCTCCTTTGGGATGATCAGGGAGCGTATAAAGTTTTTTGGTGGAGAACAGAAGGGAAAAAAAAATGAGGCATGAGGTAAGGGATTTTTGTTCAAATCCCTGCTCTGAAAAGCACATTGTGACTGAAAAAAACCATTGATTTGGGAATTAGTGAAAGGTAGTTCATGAGCCAGCGTGAACATGTTGCTTTCCTGCTTCATTCTATGCCAGCTCCCTGGGACTTCAAAGTTTGAATCAAAGTTTCTGCCTTCTGTTAAAATTTTCTGTGAGCTGTTTTTCTCTTTCTGAGGGTTTACATCTCCTCCATGGTGATCAGAGAATTTGGTAGGCACTTTCCACCAGAGAAGGTGCTCCTGCCTAAGAACAAGCTGGTGAACAATTCCTTGTGCCCAAATATTAGTTCCTGTTCTCTAAAAGAGCCCTGCTGAGACTTCCACAAAAAAATAGTTTTTTAGGGTACACGGTATGACTTCACTGAAAGAAACTTACACATGCAGAACTCTTCACAAAGTTAAAAAAATAATTAAAAGTTAAAGACTGTACATACATCATAAGTTTAGTGTTAGGAAAGATTTATTGCTGGTTTCAGTGTGTATATTTAAATGAGTCTGGTATGTGTGTTTAAAGTAATAAGGTAGACATCAGAAAGTTAACACTTTAATAACAGGTTGCCTAAGAATGCCAGGGCCCTTACTGTGATCTGAATGTAATTGACAGCTATTATTCTTCACTTCGGAGCAATGGCCCACCCCAGAAGCAATGAACAGACAAATCACAAAGTATCATGTTCCTTCTTGATTGAACAACTTCAGGGGCCCATGGTTAACTGCTCTTGTTCAGCTGCAAGAGTGTCTTTTTATTTGTTTGAGGAAGTGTCCAATTGCATATGGAGGTGAAAGAGAGGCCATTTCTCTTTTCTTGCTTTTTTCCCTTTTCCCCCTCAGCCTCAGAAAGGTCAGGAGCCTGCTTCATCTGTCATGCTTAATCAGCTGATGAAAACTCTGCTGATGCATGAGGTTGTGGCTCCTCTATTTTAAGCATAAATCTTAATGGAAGAATCATTCTGTAATGTGTTACTTCCTGAAATGTGGAGCTGCTCTTTTAGGAGTGTGCTGCAGGCTTGTGGTAGCATGGGTGTACAGTGTTTCTGGAGCTCTCCCAGGGCACCAAGCTTTTGTTGGGTGATATATGTGACAGCTTCCCAATTGCATATGATAAGGCATGTCGCCTCAGACTCCAGCAAAAGGCTGTAACAAAAGGACTAGACGTCCCAACTGGAATGTGAAACAAGTCATCATGACTACAGTTAACAGGATGCTGCAGGCTGAGGAACAAAGATGGGAGTACATTTCAACTGCCAAAATGAAATTGCTCATTCCCCTCCAACCCATCATATTTCTGATTCTAAGTGTTTGTGGAACAGTTGAAAAATGCTGTGTGTCTAGTTAAGGTTGGCAAGAGATGTGCAAGCATTTATCTAGAGAGGGAGATAGAATTATGCAATGTTGGCACAAGTGGTCTTTTGTCCTGGGTGGTGGGTCTGGCTAAATATGCTGAGGGACAGATATTGTGTCACACCATGTCAGAAGAGCCCATGTCTTAAAAAACCCTTCTGAAATCCTTGTGGTAAAAGATATCTTTTCACTAAAAACTATTAATCTATCTACCTGATGTTCTAGTTCTTAGTCTTTAGATACAACATATTTTGTATATACATACATTCCTGGAAGGTCCAAGAATTTTTCTCAGGAAGAAGGCCCTACAAAGAAAAAGATGAAGGATTCAGTGCCTTTTCTACTGTCATAGAAGACACTCAGAAAGCAAAATGGGAATGAGTTGCAACATAGAAATATGAAATCCATGATAGTGATAGATACTGCATTTTGCCACAGGATAGAGGAAAAGAATAACCAGCCTCACACAAAATGAAAGTAGTCTACAGAACTTCTTTTTAATTAGCTTAATCTCCCAGAAACACATGGTTGGAAAAAAGAAAAGAAACTAAAAGAAAACAATACGTGGGGACTTTGTGCGGGCTCAGAAATGGAGAGTCCTTGATGTGGCCTGTGTCAGTTATTCTGACAGGAAAATGTTTGCTACAGAACTAGCTGAATTTCATAAAAGTTTTCTCCCATAGGTTGATGTGCAATTAAATTGTTCCTCATTGTATTCATGTATGGATTGAATTTTTGAAATCCAGCACTAAGAAAGTGCGGACTGCAACAAAGTACCTTCACATCTGCCCTCTACTCCAGTTTTATCCCATTACATTGGGAAGTATTTCTCAGTGTATCACATTATAAAAGAAAATTCAAGTGAGTGTGCAGACCAGAGATATATTAGATGAGTGGAGCATTCATCAGCTCTCCTCTGACATACACAGAATGTCAGACAAGGACCTTGTGCTTGTCAGAATATCATGAATACTACAATACTTTCCTGGTTTTTTGAATGTGGAAGTACTACCTTGAGCATAACGTACATGATGCACCTTCAGAGAAGCTGCAGACCATTTAAATATACAACCAGTGCAGATGGGCATTAGCTTGTGTGGAGCTAATCATGGCTCTAACGCTGCTTTTCCAAACATACAAGCTACAACTTCAAGAAGAGTCATGATGGCGGTTCTTGTTTCTGGAGCTAAGCCAGAAGCTCAGTTTTCAACTACATGTTAAGTTGCAGCTGGGAAGGACCTGGGAACTGGTATCCTAGTGACAAAATGCAGTTCTGCATGTTACAGCAATATCCCAAGATTGAGTGCATGTGTACTCATGTACATGATTCATGTTGCTTGTTCTCCACCTGCTGGTGGTGTTTTTAAGGCCTAGAAGCCCTAATGCCCCTCCTATAAGTGCTGTGGAGATTACCCCTACTTAACCCCATAAAAATGTGCAATCAGCTAATTGGAAAATTCTAATTAAGCCTGTGCTCATGGTGCAGACATCCATATATGAAAGGCACTCGTCTTTACGACCAGCCTGCTTGCCACTGGAGAGCAGCAATGGGTTTGGACAAGCTTTCCTTTCCCAGCCACTGGAGCATGATGGCCCCAGATGACTGTGTTGATGGCTGGCTTGCTGAGGGCCGATTTTTCTCATGCAGACACCCATGGTTCCTTAGTTTCAGCTGCCTATTCATCCATGTTCTCCATTCTGAATAATCGCCATTTCAGAAACAAAATGAACAGGGGTGAACACAGTTATCATTAGGAAAAACGATGACAATTAAATATAATTAATAAACACTCCTATTACAGGGCATATGCATGCTGTGTGTCTAAACTGGACTGAGTCTAAAAATTAGTACACCTCATTACCCAAATGAATTGGAATTACACAGCACAACTTCCACTATTAATACAGCTTAAAGAAATCCTCCATTTTTTCTCATGTATATCTGTTTCCAGAAAACTATGTGTTTTTTAGTCAAAAAATATTAGAATGAACATTGCTAATCACATCAGTCCAGATGGTTGGCTCTCTTCTTGCCAAGTGGAAGTATTGTAACCTATTTAATGTGCAATTTACATAAGCTCCATGTTAATAAAGATCCATGAGCTTGTGGACTTTTTCTCTACTCTTTTCTGTGTCACGGGTTCAGTCCACAGAGGCAGAGCACAGTGCTCGTGACTGCCACTGGTGCCGGCTGCTGAAGCCAGAACTGCTCAGTACATTGCCCCCAACCTTTTGTCCCTGTCTCCTCACAGCAGTATGGGATCCTATAATTGATCATTATCCACTTTTGAAGTTAAAAGTACAGTTAGGAGCATATATGCCAAGCCCACATAAATCTGTGGTAAAGGCTGGAGTGAAACATATCTCAAAATAAAATTATCCTGTTACTGTGTGCATTCAGCCTGCATTCTCAGACCAGCTGGAATGTATTAGTACTGTTTTGTGTTTATGGGGTTTTCATCTAAACCTTACACAATTTAATTTTCTCTGGAAATTTACTAACTTGAGGCTACTGTGCACCCTGTCCTTCAGTCCAACCAGCATTTTTTGTGTGGCAGGTCACACTATGCTGCCAATCACAATATATTTTTCTGATGGGTGGAATTACGTGCTTATAAATTCCTGTTGGTATCTCTGTAACCCATATGAGGAAAATTTTTGTTGCTGAGAGCACATCTCCAGAAGGTTTGGCAGGTCATACACTTTTCTGTTATCCAACTTTAATGTGGCAAGAAATCATAAACCCAAAGATCATCTAACATTAAATCATTGTCCTGGGTTGCAGTGTATTCCATTACCATCCTCATGAGCTGTTGAAATCAGGTGGGGCAGTGTTTCCTTGCGTCCTTCCCCCAGACTATCTTTCTGTTAATGGCCCATCATTGTGCTGCCACATGACTCAGAGATAACTCCCTCCGGACTATCATCTGTTAATGAGCCTAATCAACACTTGGCCTCATGACTCATTACCCCATTGTGAGATGCTCCACCCAGAGGGAGGAACCAAGCATCCCATCGTGGATGTAAGCTGAGACTGAACACCAGAGGTAACACCTTTCCACTGGATTTCCAGAGGACAGGAGCTATACAGCCACCACTGGACCTTCTGAGGAAGAGCAGACCCTTTTTCTACAGGATCACTGCTTCAGAGGACTGCAGCCACCATTCTAGCAGACTGCTACCACCACCCTGCCTAACAGGGACTCAGGTTGTATCTTAACTCTGTCAGTGTGAAACAGTGTTTTCTTTTAGGTTTTTTTTTTTTTTAACTTCCCCATTAAATTGTTATTCTGACTTGGTGCCTCCCACTGGTTTGTTTTCAAACTAGTACAATCATGTGTTGCAGTGGGGATACTGCAACATGCATATATCAAACCAGGAGTCCCGTGGAAAGGAAATATATATGGACAGACAGATTCTTGCTAGATGTTTCAGAGATGTTTATTTCTCCAGCCGCATGGCCGGAGCTCTGCCCAGGAACTGTTCCAGTCATGGACCAAGGGTCCTTCTGCCCGCGCAGGGAACACAAACCAACCCATGGGAACGAGGCTGAGCAGGGGCAGGGAAACCCCGTGTCTGTGCCCTCAGGGCCCCTCTGCCAGGGCTACACGGCAGGGGGGAAGGGACCCCAACACCTCACCTGTTTTATTTTAATAAAAGGAGAATGAAAACAACTGGATAAACATAACAAGAACAGTTTCAAGACAAAACAAGCCACCCTCCTGAGTCTTTAAATGTCCAATCAGATTCTGTGGAACATCTTAGGGCTGACAGAAGGGAGACAGAACTCTCTGAGCATGCTTTGTGGGGAAACTGAGGCAGGAGAGGGTTTAACTTCTTCCCTCCCCCTTTTCATCCCCCACTCGGCATTGGAAAGGGATTTTTGGGGAAACAATTGGCAAAAGCATGGTTTTGTGAGGGAAACCATGGATAAAAAAATGGATTAGGAATACACTGGGGGTAATAGGACATAGGGTAAAAGGGAAAGGTGGGATTAGGAAAGGGAGACTGTAGGGGGGGCTTACAATGGACATATTGTCTAACATGACTACGATTTTTTGCATATATACTGCCTTTTACAGGAACACCATCAGGCCCAGTGACCTGCGATGCTTGTAATCCTTTTCTACGTCGTATAATTTTGAATTCCACGACTTCTCCATCTCCCAAGCTTGGGATGCATTTTTCAGGGTTATTCTTTTGAATAGCAGTTCTATGCACGAATATGTCTTGCTGGTTGTCACATCTTGTTATAAAACCATAATTTGGCTTAACATTATACCATTTTACTATCCCTAAGATCTTAGGTACTATGATCTTTTCCTTTTTCCGAGTGGCTGCTGTTTTCTGTCTCGCTGCGTCTTTGCTCTCTTTCGGTCGCTCCCGTGTTGGAATTGTCGGGGCTGCTGGTGCCTGCGCGCTCTTCCCGGGGTCGCGTTTGGGGCTGCGCGGGCCGGGCCGGGCCGCGCCGCTCAGTTCTCCGTGCGTCGCCTCCTCTGGTCGCAGCTTCGCTGCCGCTGCCAGGCGCTGCACCCACGTCTCGGCCGGGCCCCCGAGCGACGACTCCCCCGCGCTCGGCTCCAGCGCGCGTCTCGGCTGGGTGCGGCTCCGCTCCACCGCCACCGCCGCCAGCCGCTGCCCCTCTCGGTCGGGCGTTCCCGGGGCTCGCTCCACCACGCACTGTGCTGGGCCGGGCGGGCACCACCGGGTCCCGCCGCTCCTCGCTCCGCCACCGACACCGCGGCTCGCACGGCTCCGCCCGCACGCGGGAACTGCCTCGCTGCTGCTCGCAGAGCGCTCGGTGCACGTGGCCTGGGCCGCACGGTCCCTGCGCCAGGCTTCCCTTCACCAGGACACAGCTGACATTGCTCAACAGTCTCGGTAATTAAATAATATTCACGAAAATATTCTTCCATCGGCATATATTTTGACTCCAATATTAACTGTGTCCAAACGGTTTTCCAAAAGCCCTTGGTAAGAATTAAATCCCAAGAAACATAGAAAAAGTTCTTAAACAACCATGCCAGGAAGTGTTTCAGTTCTTTTTGTGCTTGAATCAAGCTAAAATTTACAAATCGTTGTTTAAGAATCAATTTAAGTTTGAGATAAATGTCCATATGTGGCTCTGAAAGCCAAGAGTCTTCCCACCGTTCCTCCATAGTTTAGATATGGAATAGCAAAACAAAACCAAGAAGAGGAATCCAAAGTTTCCAGGGTTTACTCACACAAATCAGTCGCTTAGGGATCGGGGATCGTTCTGCTCACAAATCTCCACCATTATGTTGCAGTGGGGATACTGCAACATGCATATACCAAACCAGGAGTCCCGTGGAAAGGAAATATATATGGACAGACAGATTCTTGCTAGATGTTTCAGAGAGATGTTTATTTCTCCAGCCGCATGGCCGGGGCTCTGCCCAGGAACTGTTCCAGTCACGGGACCGAGGGTCCTTCTGCCCGCGCAGGGAACACAAACCAACCCATGGGAACGAGGCTGAGCAGGGGCAGGGAAACCCCGTGTCTGTGCCCTCAGGGCCCCTCCCCAGGGCTCCATGGCAGGGGAGGAGACCCCAACAATCATGAGCTTGTCTGTTGATCCCCCCACTTTTTCTGGATCAGTAGATACCTATGGAAGGCAGAGAATACTTTTTTCAAGTCACTCTAAGAGTACTTATGCCTTAAAGAACTTGTTGTATGTACAAATGGGACAGACACCAGCTGAAGATGGGAAACAGGCGAAATTGTTTCCAAGGCCATATAGGAGTTTAAAGGCAGAATTGCACAGCTCCTTCTACAAGGCTGTTCTACCTACATTAACAGTAAAATCTGACCAGAATATGGAAAGGAGACCACCTGTGTCTGAATATTTTGTCTTTTGGTATGCTGTTGGACTATACGGGCTTGTTCTGTTAAAAGCACTAGCACCTGATTAATTATTCATTTCATGTTTAATACTTTGATATTTAATTTGACAACATTTCTAAATGTATTAAAACCTACTGGGAGTATTCCCACTGGTGTGGATGTAATGGTGGAGGGTGCACATCTAAGTCTCCTTTGTATAATAATGCACAATAAGATGCTGAGGGCTTAATGCTTTTTGGTTTTGAATTCAGTCTTTGATGCAGCTGGAGAAAGGCTGGAGCTAATGAGATTAAAGATCAGATGCACCAGGATGAATTTGGCTCAGTCAGGGATTTCTCCTACCAAAAAGCTGACTACAAAACTAAATACTTTCTGGAGAAATATCACACAGCCTAGAGCTGTCTGAATCTGCTGTTCTTATGTGTTTCCTTGCCATTTCAAAGAAACACAGCATTTTGAATCCATGAAGCATCAGATGTCTTTGTGATGTCTTATTCCTCTACCTTTCACTAACCGGTCACCAACTTCCCCAGGCGTATGAGCATGCAAACCTGTGTTTTATGTGACCAAGGGACAAGCATGCTCCTCTCATCTCCACACAGGGACTGTTTTAAGGGAAGTCTCCACCCCCAAGGGGGTGCAGCCTATTCACTGCTGATGTCCTGGCACTGGAAAAAGAACCAAAGACATCTGTGAGAGAAGAAGGAGATTATCCACTCCAAAAATTCATTTGTACTAGTGGTAGGACAGGGCATCAGACAATCTCTTACCACATTCCACAGTAATTATAGGGAGAGCTGGACTGTACAGGATGCTTCCCCTGGATAGGCCCAAATTTTTACTAATATAATTTCCAATGTCCAAATGGCACAATGTAATCTGTAATAAGCAGGTAATAGGACTCTGATCCCAGAATAAGAAAGCAGGAAGAAAAGCGGGCAAGTTAAAATAATGAGAAATAAAAACTCAGCAGACTGGCAGGGCTGTGTGATCTTTTAAACTGGTGGCTTATAAGTAGGGCTTGCACATACATCCAGTGGTCTTTTTAATGCTCCTCAGCTGCTGGAGGTCTCAACTGAAATTTTTGTAATAACTTGTGTGCATGTGTGTGTTCATGTATATGTATGCACACGATGGGGGTTTAAGGGAACAAATTCTTATAAAGCAAGAACATCCTAGATTATCCATTTCCAAGACAATACTACTTATGGGAATATTTAGTGGTTGCATTCTAGAAAACATTAAAATCAAACAATTAGTTTGTAAAGGACCTTATGAATTTGTCCTGTGCACAGCTTCTTACACAGAGGTCAAGGTGATTCTTTGTCTTTACAAGCCTGAGGCCAGCCAGTAAAATCTGCCCCAAGGGCTGCTCCAAAGGCACAGGATGCTTCCTGCTCTGTATCTTCTTGTGCCAGGGCTGGAGTGAGCATGTGTTCTGCTTGTGCTTTACCACAGCAGGTGAGGCTCAGGTGGTTTTACTGAGAGCTGCAATGTTCTGGTTGAGGTTCTCCTGCCTCAGTGTAGCAGCTGCTCTTTCAAGTCCTTGTCAGGGCTGACAGAGCTAGAGTAGCTCTTAGTTTTGGACAGAGGGAAGAGAATTGATGACTCTCTACTATGTCCCTTTCTGCCTAGTTTTCTATGAGTCCTTGAAAACAAACAACTCAAACGCTGAGAGAGACTATTTTCAAACATCACTAGTCTCCAAGACCCCAAGCACGAAAATTCAGGGAATGGTTTGTTGACACAAAACTGTCACTTGCATTTTTGATGGTTGTTGTCTTGTTCGGTTATTTGGTTTTTTGCCTGTTTCAACTGAAATTTCAAAATATCCTTTATATGTGTATGGGGAAGATAGTTACTCAGGGCTGATTTCTCCTAATGTTTAGAAAACACCCCCATAGTCTTCCATTGGCTGCTTCTAATGTCTCCTGCTGCTTTAACCTCTGTTTTCTTACAGCAGTGTGTGTTTATGGCATTTTAATCAAGTCTCCTTATTAAATGTGTGAGCACCATTTTATGTGAGGTGAAGGCTTGAGTACAATCTACATCAACACCTCACAAAGCCTGGTGATTATACATAACCTACATAACAGCTTTTCTGTTACACTTTCAACTAAGTTCTCACTCACTTCCTAAACCTTGACAAGACAGGCAATCTGCCTTCCCATTAGAATGTCATGCCCGTTGCCCACCATTACAGTCAGCTATTAATGAATGAGGTGACAGCAAACTAAGCTACACTTACTGGTACCTGCTAGTACCAGCTAAGTCCTCTTTATCTGTTAATATTAAAAAAAAAAAAACAAACCAAAAAGCCCTGGTGAGTACATGTGCTTACAAGATTTACAGTAGGGATTAGAAATTGGAAGAAAAATTTTCCTTCCCATTTCACATACACAACCTATTGCCAGGTCAGGATGCATTCCGTCACTTAACACAAGGGAAAGCTCTGGCATGAAAACCAGGATGTGTTTTAACCTATTAATCAAGACTGGTGTAAACCTATCTTTAGACCTTGTCCAGACAAGAAAGAAAATCATGTCCAAACAGAAATAACTAAAACAATTCTTATGTGCTTTATTTCCATGGGTCTTTTTCCCCTCCTTTTTTTTGCTTTTCCTTTTTTTTTTGTCTTTTTCTTAATGTTTGAGAGCTAGTTGAAGTTTTATTCCTGAAAGATGAATGGGGCCCCTTCAAAGGACTTATTTCAGGTCTGTATTGATTATGAGCATTTTTATTAATGATAAAATGGCCCCAAGAATCTCCAAGCAGGTTTTCATTTGTACTGGATGTTATGCCAACAACTAGAAAGACTTTTCTCCTACAAAGACTTTTAAAAGGTTTAAGAATGTAAACATATTAAAACTTTACCAAAGCAAATCTTCAGTGCTGGACATGGATGCAGAACTCTAGCAAATATCTTACATGAATGACTGAATTGCCACTTCAGTAACTACTGATGCCTATTTTGGACATTCAGATTACTTTTATTCCCTGTTTCTGGATTTGATCCTGACCTTACAATTTGTTTAAGTGAGCCAAATCACCTGGTTATTGTGATGGTAGGAACTAGTCCTTTCATTACTTCTGTATATTGGTGTTCTCATGAGGCAGTCTTACTCACTCTTAAAAATGATTTCTCTAAACAAAGTAGAATCTAATTGCAACCATTTCTTGTTAAACTATTTTCCAATTGAAAAACCAGGTAAATAGAAGTAGAAACACATTTCTGTTCCATTTGCTCCATCTGTTCTATCAGATTCTCCCCTAGCAGATAAGAACATTGCAACACCAGGATGTATCAACTGCCTTTCAAATTCAAGAAAGCTAATTTTTAACCTGCTCCTTTATAGACAGCCTCAGGCTTTAAATCTCCCCATATGACCTCAAGTAATAATTACAGCAATTAGTCCCTACCCCTCTGGGATAATTACTAGCATAAATTGAACTAACTTTCCTCAAAATTCCTCTAAAAAGTCATAAAGAAAAAAGGGAAAAAAGAAAGGGAAAAAACCCAAACCCTACCAAACAGCTGAGGGAGGAAAAGGACTGTAGACACGAGCAGGCAAAAGTAAATGGGAAAAGGAAAAGCAAGACAAGACAATTTTCCACATTCCATTCCCATGTGCTGCCTCTCTCCCAAGCACCACATACATAACATTCCTTCTTGCCGGCAACAGGCCTCCCTACCCCAGGTGCCATCAAAAATTATGGGAGTGGAAAAAAAGAAAAGCTCATATCTTAAAAGAAACCCTGTTTTTCATCAAAACAGATTGCTTTAAGGCAGCCATCTGACTGGAAAGAGGAAAAAAAGAATTAAAAGATTCTTGTGCTCTAAGTTTCTATGTAATGCTCAGCCAAAAGAATAACTGAACAGTAATGAGCAGGAACTTGAATTTACCAAACTAAAGGGAGAAATAGTGCAGTGAATAATTTGCTAAAGGGGATTAGATTGAGGTCAACATAGCCCTCCGTGGTCAGCAACAACAAAAACAGAATCAAGCTGAAATTCATTATAAATACAGTACCAGGAGTAGAAATGCCATATCCAATGATTTCAAAACTTGTCTGTGTGCAGAATCAGTGCAAAACCTGATGACTTTGAGTTTCTTTTTAAAAGAAATAGTACAAGCTGTTATTTCTTCAAAAGCCTTCTGTTTAAACAACATTAAAATACTTCTATTTTATTTTAGCTTTCTTTTTGTACCATGCAACACAAAAAAATATTTAAAATAGACAAATAAAAAACCCTCATAGAAGCACACAGAAATGGAATTGTTTAAATAGTCATAGTTTCTGCCACCTCCTTTTTCTTAGTGAAAATGAAATACTGGTGCATTTCAAGAAGTACTTGAGTAGACCCACATGGACACTGGACACAGAGTATATTCTCCCAATAATATTAAAGCCAGCTCTGCTTCAGAACTTAATTGTCCACTGTTGCTTTACTGCAAATCTATAAGTGCACTCAATCTAGCAAAAAATACAATGAAATTAGTTTATATAAGACAATTCTTTTCCCTGTGAAGGAGGGAAAAATAATTGATAAAAGAATCTTGAAATTATTTAATTATTTAATGGAATTTGTCTAATTGTATTATGCCCTAATTCATCTTGATTTTCTTCTCTCAATGGGGAAATCTTGGTGTCTCCTATTACTGCCCCCATTTTCTTAAGAAATATGTTGAGTCTGTGTTCTGAGTAACAAATATCAATACAGGCACTGACCAATTACTCACCTTTCCACATCTGCATGAATTTGGAGCAATCACAATGAAGGAGAGAAACTAGTGCTGTAAAATATTGGATTACTGTACTGCTACAAAAAGAAGGATAAGCAACACCTAAATCCTCACATAATGCACTCCTCACATATGGTTAATGCAGTGTGAATTCAAATGAAATATAGAAATCTAAATCAGGGAGAGCAGATCATGGCTGACATCAGATACTGCAGGCATATTTATATTTTTTTCAGTATTTCCTCAGAGATCAGGGAGCACAGTTGACATACATTCAAATGAGGCAATTTCTGTATCCTTGAAGCCAGTGTGACATGCACTCGGTCACTTCAGCCACTTCAGCTGGATGAAGTGATATACATAAGAACTGCCAGCTTCATTAAACAGAGTGAGATATAAAACCTCATGGACCTTTGAGCATTTGCACCTTTCTCACTACTGGTGCAAAATATAAGTGGTAGAACAGGCAGTTGGTGAATTAAAATATTAGGGTACAAATACTCATCAGCCAAGAATCATGGAGGGCATCAGGTCCTGTAAGGAGTCTTCTCTAAACAAAAGGATTATGGAAAAACTCACACAGTATCTCTTGTGATATACCACTCTGCGCTTCAGGGCAGCGTTTAAAGCTTCAGAGAGATAGAAATGAATTTGTCCAGTGTAGAAGTACCAAGGATAAAGCTAGAAGGGACAACAAAAAGATAAGCATAAATTTAGAAATATATTCATTAGATAACATCCAGCCAAGTTCACACAATTCTGCTTCATAAATGAAATTTATTCCATTTTATTTATTTAGATTATGTTTCTGTTGTATCTGGGTCAAGGGGAAATGCCCTGCATTGCAGATGAATCCTAATGAGAATGCACACTAAACCACTACATTAAAGCTATTTCGGTGTTTGAAAAATAGTCAAGTCCTTCTGTGAAGGTGCAAAAAATGTTAAAAATGTAGAAATTGAAGGAGGTAATAGGGTACATGGTGGCACTGCTAAGCTGAGTTAGTGTGGGTACGTGTCACATACCCACGTGGGTGTGAAGAAGACTATGTGTGGGAGGACATGGGAAGAATTTGACTTCTATAAGGGGATTAAAACTTAACATCCCATCTAGGAAAGATTTTTTTAGCTTTGAATCTAAAAATGTGGCCTTGAAATGAAGTCTGTACATTACCTCTGTAAATCAGATTATTTTGAAACATAAGCAGAAGAATCTTCCACTCTTAGTTTCCATTGTCAGGAGAACTTAGAATTATTATTAAGGGAAGTAATGTGTAAAATCTCAGGGACATGCTGATTTCTCAAAGTCAAACCTACCAAGAAAACACCAATATGCTGAGTAGTGGCACAGCACTTCAAGAGGGATGATTTCTAGAGCAAATTTGATGGCAAAAGTATAAACTTTGCTACCTGTTTCCAAGTGCATTTCTTACCTTTTACACTAAAAAAGTATGGCTTTGATCAGTCCTGAAGGCAAAGAGCCTGACTGCAAGCAAGTAAATGTATGTATGCATAAGAGTTCAACGGAGGATTCTGCCTAGCAAACATCCTTCCAATAGACAGTATTTTCACTCGAGGTTGTGAAGCTGGGAATGTAATTGTACTGAGAGTATAATCTGTACTTCCCTATGTTGAAGCAGTGTGGATTTTAACATACCTAGAGAAGAGTGTGGGTAAGTGGAGAAATTCTGGGAGGGAATGTGTCAGATCTATAGCTACAGACAGTGTTAACACATGCTTGGACTCCCACTCTCTTCATTCTCCCCTTTACATCACCTGCCTGCTGAGTTAAACATCTTGGAGGTGGTGAGACAACCTGACAAGGAAGAATTATTTTCCCAGCTCTGGGAGAAAACAGAAAAAGTGTAAATGGGGCAGCTGATACAAGGGGTGTTAAAATTTTAGCTTAGGACATAACTTCTGCATTTGATTTGCAGCATTCAGCAACAAGTTATGCAGATACAATATACTGCCAACTGCTCTCCCAAGCACAAGGAAGGTTTAAAACATAATGGAATATAGATAACCCACTGAAGATATTTCCCAGTTGAGCATGCCTTTTGTTGCCTACACAATGAAGTACATTCCTGGGTTTTGCATGTATCATTTCTTAGCATTTGTTCAGTTTGGTACAGTGTGGAATCTCCAAATACTGAGTCTTCTGACTTCAGTGGCAATTGCAAGGGCTTAGCACCTTTTAAAATGTGGGTTGGTGATTAGATCCCTAAAATTACAATTCTGGATCAGACACTGAGTCATTTGACCAAAAGTCCTGTCTTTGAAAGCAATTGCTTTTAAGTACACTCCAAGACAATTACAGACAGAATATAATACGTGCTATATTAAGGCCTTCTAATCAATTTTAAAGATTATATAAGGCTCTGAAGAAGTAATTAGCTATGATTTCAATAACTGCATTAGTTGTCCTGGCTCTAGATTCTTGCCATCCATGTAAACATATATTTTCCCTTTGAGTCTTACCACTCACAAAACTCAACTATTTACAAACAGTGAGAAGTAGGTCACTCCCACTTCTTCAGATCCTGAAGCTGTAATGAAGTACAAACATAAATGCATTCATGTTGAGTCAACTTTTATTCTCACATCTATCTGTGGAACTGAAGACTAAATAGGGAATGTATGCAAAACTACAGACAGAAATGGTTGGAAAGAAATGTACTACAAGCCCACTATTAATCTATCCTTTTTTTTATTGTCCTGTCCATTTTGTAGTATTTAAGACATTATTAATTTTATATCTATTTCCCCTTCCATATCACTGCTCTTAGCAAATTTCTTTCCTGTTTACTAGTTAATTCTTGTTCAGTAACTAATAATTCCTGTCTTCAGTAATACAATATTTCCAAATAATCACCTTTAAATGGGATTTTTATAATTCTTGGCCTCTCCTGGATCATTACTCTCTTTAGGAATTGAAAATTACTAAAAAGCTATAGTTATTTTAAAGTATGAACACAATAGAAGAATAAAAAATTGTTTCACATTATAAAAGTAACATAGCTGTAACATTTCTTGTGGCAGTAAAATGTAAGTAATTAGAGCTCAGAACAGGTATGTGAAGAGGTAAGATCCCTGAGTCTCATATGAGACATATTTTGACTGCTTTAAATTCCGATATTAATCTGACAAGACATATGGATCTACAACCGAGACAGTCTCTTTGTGTTCCCTCTTTAATTGAAACAGTGAGAAATAATTTGCAGTACAAGTTCTCAAGTTTATTTTGGATTCTCCCTTTAGGACAAGAAGTGGTATATATTTAAGTGGTATACATTTAAAAGAAGTGGTACACATCTAAAACCTTGAAATATCTACAACATCTTTAATCAGATAAATCTGATTTTTGTCCTTGGTTCTCCTCAGTCCATGAACTGCCACATCAATATAATGTGAAAGGGATGTTTCATGATTAAGAGGTAATGGAATGATGAGTCAAGCTGCAGAGGGAGTCTCAGGGAATGTATGCCCTAGGTAACTGTGCCATAAGGGAAGGCCTGTGGTCACTTCTGTATCCCTATGGTAAATTTTCACCTGTGCAGAATTTAAAAGCTTCTGAAGAATTGGTGGCAGCCCTATGTAGAGAGATAGGAGCAGCCTCACATTCACAAGCACTTCATGGAGAACTTCATCTACCCTGATATCTGTTGGATACAGCTCAGCAGGGAATAAGCAAGCCAGGAGGTGTCTGGAATGTGCTGATTTAAATGTCCTTCTCCAAGCGATAGAAAAGCCAACAAGGAGATGTGGTATGCTGGACTCTATTCTCACCAACAAGCAGGGGCTGATGGGCGATATGAAGCTTGAGGGAAGCCTTGGTGGAGTCTGAGATCCTAACGGTAGCAAAGAGGGCATGCAGCAAGCTCACTATCCTGGACTTCAGGAGAGCAGACTTTGGCCTCTTCAGGAAACTGCTTGACAAAGTACCATGGGATAAAGTCCCAGAGAGAATAGGGACCCAAGAAAGCCAGCAGTATTCAAGCATCACTTCCTCCAAGTGCCAGGTGCATCTCTTATGAGTAAGAAATCAAGCAAAGGGAGAAGGAGAACTGCATGGATGCCCAAGGAGCTTCTGGCAAAACTCAGACAGAAGAAAGAAATTTATATAGAACGTGGGGAAAGGGGCAGACCACTTGGGAAGCGTATAGGAATGTTGTCAGAGTATGAAAGGATGCAACAAGGAAGGCTAAGGTCCATTCAGAATTAAATCTGTCAGGGGAAGTCAAGGCCAACAAGAAGGGCTTCATCAAGTACATTGGAAGCAAAGGGAAGACTAGGAAAAATGTGAGCTTCATGCTGAATGAGGTGGATACTCTGGTGACAAAGGATACAGAGAAGGTGGGCTTACCGAATATCTTCTTTGTTTCGGTCTTTACTCCTAAGGCCAGCCCTCAGGAATCCCAGACCTTGGAGGTAAGAGAGAAAGCCTGGAGAAAGGGAAGGCTTTCATTTGGTCTAGGAGGATCAAATTAGAAGTCATTTAGACAAAATTAACACCCACAAATCCATGGGGCCTAATGGTTTGCACCCATGAATGCTGAAAGAGCTGGGAGATGTTATTGCTAAGCCACTCTCCATCATCTTTAAAAGGTCATGGAGAACAGCAAAAGTGCCTGAGGAGTGGAGGAAAACCAATGTCACTCTAATCTTCAAAAAGGGCAAAAAGGAGGACCCAGGAAACTAAAGGCCAGTCAGCCTCACCTTCACCCTGCATGTCATGTCTAAGCATGTAGGTGGCGTCTCTAAGCATGTGGAGGAAAAGAAGGTCATCAGAAGTAGTCAGCATGGATTCATAAAGGGAAATCATGCTTAACCAATCTGATAGCCTTCTATGATGGAATGACTGGCTGGATAGATGAGGGAAGCACAGAGAAAGTTGTTCACCTTGACTACAGCAAGGCTTTTGACACCGTCTCCCACAACATCCTCACAGGTAAGCTAAGGAAATATGCATTAGATAAATGGACAGCGAGCTGTAGTGAGTGGCAGAGCTCAGATGGTTGTGGCCCGAGGTGCAGAGCATACTTGGAGGCCTGCAGCTAACAGTGTTCCCCAGGTGTCAGTGCTAGGTCAAGTTGGAAGTGGCGACAGAGTGCACGCTCAACAAACTTGCTGGTGATGCAACACTGGGAGGAGTGGCTGATACACGAGAAGGCTGTGCTACTGTTCAGCATGACCTGGACAGGCTGTGGAGTTGGGCAGGAAGGAACAGATGAAGTTCAGCAAGGGCAAATGCGGGGTTCTGTGCCTGGGGAGGAATAACCCCATGGACCCCTACAGGCTAGAGCTGAACTCCTGGGAAGCAGCTCTGCGGAGAAGGTCCTGGGTGTCATGCTGGACAAGCTATCCATGAGCCAGCAGTGTGTCCTTGCAGCCAAGAAGGTCAAAGGTATCCTGGGGTGCATTGGGAAAAGCATTGCCAGTAGGTCACAGGAGGTGAACCTGCCCCTCTGCTCAGCCCTGGTGAGACCACATCTGGAGTGCTGTGTACAGTTCTGGGATCCCCAGTTCAAGAAAGACAAAAAACTACTGGATATGGTCCAGAGAAGGGCTGTGAAGATGACGAAGGGAATAGAGACTCTGTGTTATGAGGAAAGGCTGAGACTGCCTGTTTAGCCTGGAGAAGAGATGACTGAGAGGGGATTTTATCGACACATACAAATATTTAAAGGCGGGTGTCAAAAGGATGGGCAAGACTCTTTTCGATGATGCTGAGTCAGAACAAAGGGTAATGGATGCAAAATGATGCACAGGAAGATCCATCTGAATATGAAGAAAAGCTTTACTGTGAGGCTGGTAGCAGTGGAACAGGCTGCCCAGAGATGCTGTGGAGTGTCTTCCTCTAGACACAGTCAAAACACACCAGGATGCTATCCTGTGCAAGCTGCTTTAAAGGTCTCCAGAGGTACCTATCAATTCTGTTAACCCTAATAATTTTGTGATTCTCTGTAATTAGGCCCAGAAATCTTTTGCACCTTAATTCATGGACATACACACTCATGCATCTCCCATGAATGTCAAAAAGAGTAAGCATTTGCACCAAAGAGTAATAATACACCCTTACTGATCTTATTTCTCCTTGATTTTCTCATTTCCTATCCATTTCCTTCAGGCTTAGATGGCCCACAGTTTCCCTTCACTGTTGGTCTAGTAGAAAGTAATTTCAAGCACTGCAGGTCTGCCTGTGGTAATGACCATGCTAAATGCCATTGTGTGGTTTGGATCTTCACAAATTGATGCTGCTTTGTTACCTTCTTTCTTTCCTTCTCAAAGGTTATAGGTCTAATAATTAGAGTGGCCCCTTGATGAGCACATTGAGACCCAGTTTTCATGCCTTAATGGCAGTGATAAGAATAAAATTATAGCTCTTCACAGCAATCTTTTTTTGATACAGAGTCAACTCTGCATTGTGTAAAGTTAAAGGGTGGTTATTATACCCTTATATGCCAGAAGAATGTCACTTATGAGAGAAATGAGGAAGATTTTGCCTCTTGAGACATTCTAAAACTCTGTTGAAAGAAGAAAACCTAGATGCATAAGACACCTGGACAAAAGACCTCTTTATTTTCAGTTTTAATCAGCAATAGGATTATTAGCTAGGCTACTACACCAGTAGGACAACCTTCCCTTAACCAGTGACCCATATCAACATCTGAACACAGGACTGTACCTTATGACTTCAGTGGGATTTTTGAGTGTGCTTAAAACACATATACTTATCTGCCATTCTGCAGTAGTTATATTTTCCTGAAAAAGGATGCAATTCTAGCAGTGCTGTCAAAACAACTGCTGTTGGAATAAATGCAAACAATACCAACCTTAAAAATGCAGACACACATATCTGCAAGCAAAAAGGGAAAATGGTGGTGACTGACCTACAGGCAGCCAAAAGCAGTGGCGTTGAACCATCTACAAGTCCTTAAATCACAGAAGAGCAGATTCTTCTCATTTTGAAAAGGCTGAATTTCTGTGTGGTTGAGACCACAGGGGTGTCTGTGAGGAGAGGTCAGGAGTGACACATGCCAGACACAGCTGGTTCCAGCTGGTTCCAGCCAGCTCCAGTGGCCCCACCAGAGGCCACAGCTGATCCCATCAGCCCCTGCTGGGGAAACAGAGTCATAGAATCTTTTCATTTGAAAAGACATCTAAGATCATCCTGTCCAGGCATTAGTGCAGCTCTGCCAAGTCCACCACTAATTTTCCTCAAGTCATGTCTGATGTCTGTTTTACCACAACAGTAACCAGTAAGCAGTCTCCCTGATTTTGTCTCAACCCAGGTGCTTCCTCTTCTTTTGATTTTTTCCCTGGTCCTGATGTGAGAGGTGAGGTGAGGAGTGGGCATGGCTGATGGGAAGTTTAGCTCCTAGCCAAAGTTAACCCACCACATTGGGGCTAGTTTTTAATACTGTGCCCTTTGCAGTTTGAATACCTGAAGTACTTGTCTAATTTTAGTCTACAATTTTTCACTTGGAGGTACTGTGAAATGAGACTGAACTTGCAAAGCATTAATTGATACACATTCAAAGTTTTTCTCTAATTTGTACAAAAGCATTACTAGTTGGTCTTCAATCTCAGAAATTTAAGGAGATTTAAAAAAAAAAATAATAATAACAACAGCAGCAATTAAAAAGCCCCACATCCTCACCAAACAAAACAGAAAGGAATGAGACAATTACCAACGAGAAAGAGTGGTTGAGACACGATTGCTCTTATTTTCAAAATGTTCCATGTCAAAATGGAAAAATATTGCTTGCATAGCAGAAACAGACTCCAGAAATCACTGTAAATGATCTGAGGGGACTGTTCTGGCCAGAGATAAAGTGAAATATGAATAATCTTAATTTATCTTTGGGCAGTTCTTGATATACAACTTAAAATTCTTTGAAGTGTCTAAAGAAGTTTAGTACATAAAGGAAATAGTCTCCAAACGGACTTTTTTTTCAGAACAATTATAATTCCATAGATTCAAATTCCTTCCTTTTTACAAGTTTAAACAATAAAATGGAGCACATAAAAGCTTTTTGAAGGTATCTTTTGGATATAAAATCAGTCCTTTAAGTCAATTTCCCATTTTTCATGTTTTGAACCTTCTAAAAGGAATATCTTCTGAAATTATATTACATGAAACCCCAAGTTGCAAAAAAATTCTCATTAATGTTGGTTTTGTGTTACTGCTAAATTGCTTCTAGTACATTAGATTAGTTTCTTGCATAACATTAAATTCTGTTATTAGTATTGTTGTTGTTACTGTTCATTTTCTTATCTCATCACTGTTTCCAGTAAGTTGTTCTTATCTCCACCCATGATTTTTAACTTTTTGTGCTAGTTCTCCTCTCCATCCTGCCACAGGGGCTGTGGGGGGCAAGTGAGAGAGCAGTACATAATCTGGGGTGTTTCAGTGGGAGCACTAAATGGGGGAACACCATTTCTAAACCATGACAACATCATGAAAGAAAAGGTTCAGAAGTGAAGCAGGATTAGGCCAGAGAGACTGCTGGTCATTTCTCTATCTTCTTTCTCATGAATGTTCATCCTTTCGGTAGGGTTCTACAATTTCGGCAGTTAAAAGCCACCTTTCAAGTGAAAAAAGAAGGTGAAAAGACAGGGAGGCAGGCAGGCAGGGAGAAGGGAAATTCCTAGAAGCATTCTGGCATTTTTGTGATTTTTTATATTTTCCAAATATGGCAAAACAATCCATAGATTAATTCCACTGCATAGAGGAAATCTAAATCTTCTCAAATGCATACTTATGAGATGCATATAAATTATGTCCAGTCAGAGATATAGACATTGTTCAACTCTGAGGAATGAACTTCTGTGAGGCTAGCAGAGAAAACATAGGAGCAACACTTGTTACCTTCTAAAAGGTATTTTAAGGTCTACCTTACCAGTGACTCAATATAATTGTAATTATGGCAGGTTTTACATAGCGTGACTTAAAATATGTTGAGTTTGTTTATCTAATGGATTTAGATAACATTCATTGGAGCTAAATGTGTTCATTTGGCATAGATGAAAAATCATTAAAGTATTGGATTAGATTACCAGTATCTCAAGGGTTACTTGAGAGGGTTACAGAGTAAGGGATCACTTTGTGATCCATCATGAAAATAAATAAAAATGAGAAGTATTGAAGAAAAAAGAAGAATCCACTTCATGATATCTTCCAAAAGTGAATAGGAAGAAGCACTGGGAAATGTGAATCTTAGTTTTTTCTTGATGTATGGAGATGTCCAAATTGGACAATTTCATATTTTCCTTCATCACTGGGTCTTTCTGTTACTGACCAATGAATTGGTGTCTGCACCATGAAAGGTTATTAAAATAAACCAAACTGCATGTTCATGGAATTAGGCTTGTTATACACTTGTAATGTGTACACAAGCTTCTTATGGAAGAAACATGCCTGTTCCAGTACACATTCACAGCACACATCTGTGCAAGAATATGGTAGCAAAGAATCATTTAAAATGAAGACGGCTAGTTCCCTGTATGTTTGTATATGTGTATTGGTAATGATGAATGAATCATGAATGGAATGCTTCTGTGTGTATTTTGGCAGTGCAGGAGTTGCTTTGCTCCCTGTTTCTACTGCCTGTGTGTTTTGGCATGCTGGTTTTGTGCATATTCCTAAATAGGATATAGATTTGTAATGCTGAGCCTGGGTTTGCATGTTCTATCCTTTCATAGTACTAGGTGGGACAAGAATAATTGAAAGGGGAAATGGGATATAGTTTTCTTAATTTAATGATACCAGATGTCAGGAGGGAAACTGGGAAACTGTAAAAAAAATTTGTATCACTATTGGCTGAGAATTGCAAAACCAAACTGGGTGTGATTTAAGTTGTGTAGCTGAAGAAACAAACCAAAATGTTTGAAAATTTGCCAAAAAGAACACAGAAATGTCAACCTCTGCTTGTCCCTCAAAGTCCTTGAATCCTTATATATGAGGTGTAAAGTTGGTTTATGGAGACTTTAAAAGTTTATTTGAAATGCCCTTATCCTAACTGCGTCTGATTCTTCTATTAGCTGCATCAGGATGAACTAAGAATAACTTCCACAAGTAAATGGCCTTAAACTGGCTTGACAGGGAATCTGGCCCACTAAAGCCAGTTCTGCTTTACTCCCTGCCATGCCAGTGACTACTGAATTAAGCAGTGAGAAACATCACCTTCTATTTTGGCCACCTAGTACACGTAAGAGTGAATATGTGGCTAAAGCAAAGTGCTGGCTGTTGAGAGGTCTGGTTTATATTCCAAGCTCTACCACTAAGTGCTAGTTTCTGAGTTGGCATGAGTATCTTAACCCCTGTGTTCGCACCTTTTTTCCTTGTTACAAAGTTAGACTGGTATCACCGCACAGGGATGATGGAAGAACACATATTTTAATAATTGTAAATTTTTTAAAAAATTGTTTAATAAATGTTCCTATTAAGCAAATATTAATTATGAATCAAGTTTTCTTGACGCTTAGGATAAGAGCAGGACAAACTTACTGAAGTACAATTTATAATCTTCTTTACAGATCTGTGAATTTTTGTGAGGTCCTAAAAGCTTGTAATATAGTTTTACATTTTTGAGGTGAAATTAATGGGATCAGGACTGACCTTTCCCAAAAGGGAACAGGGGACCCCTCCTTCTCTCCTGTCCCTTTGTGCTGAGATTCAAAATGCTATACTGGAAGTTCAGTCTGTGTCTCAATACAGATACGTTGAAACTTTCTGAAAAGCTGTATCTGTGAGAGGTGGTTTTTTTTCCTTCTCCACATTTATTCTTTGTACTGCTTAGAAGATTATGAAGGTATGTGCAACTTGCTAATAAAAGTACAGAAGTTTGGTGTGGGAATAATATCTCCATCCCAACTCTGTGCCATAATAACAGGGCCATGCTATTCTCTTTTAAGAATAAGTAAGAAGGAATGATGTCCCATTGCTCATTAATGGCTATTACAAAACTTCCTTATGTTCAACAAAAATAGGCAAAGCCTTTCTCTCCCTTCCCTATTTATGTACAATAAGAGCTCAGAAAACCCTGAGAACTTCGGGAAATTAAGTCAGTAGGTGCTTGTGGCAGACACATCCCTCAGTCTATTTACAATTAAATTATTTCCCTCAGCCTATTTAAAATTAAATAAAGTTGCAAAAGAAAATAAGATTTTTTAGTGTTTCAAAGCATTATTAGTTCAAAATACATATAAGAGAACATGTCTGGAGAGAAAGTGAATGAAGGTAGTGTAGTTAGACAAAGCCATTTGCCTGTCTAAACTCTTGAAGTCTCCCTTTGTTTAGGACATCTGTATCTTGGCACAAGTTCTCATAACACCATTAATTCCATCTCTTCTCCCTGACAAGGATATCCCCATGATAGATTTGGCACCCTAGCATGCATCAGTCACAAATCCTGAGATAAAGCAGCAGGAACAGTTCCAGGAAGAAGGCAGTGGGCGTCTCTGAAGATTTGTAACACTCTGATGTTTTATTCGTTTATGCAAAAGGTTCTCTATTTTTCATAAATGTTTCACAAGATATTATTGTTTAGGTCAGCTATTTAATTAGCTATCTTCTAACACTCTTGGAAAAAAAGAACACCTACCTGTGGGACATTTCCCTTCATTGTATTGACTCAGTTGCACTGATGTATATTTGGAGCATCTCATTTGGCATCAGGAAACTCAGATTTACACCAGGTAAGAGAGAAATAGGATTTATATGTCTTTGTTATCTTTTCTGGACACCAAGCAAACAACAAACTCCTCCAGAAGGCCAACATTTCAGGGCTCTAGAGCCAGCTGCCTGCAGCATCCCGGTGGAATGTGGGAATGTGCTGCTCTGAGATTGCCCCTGTTATTCTGTGTCAAGTATCACAGCCTCGTGGTCCACTCTCCCAGTCCAGTAAATTTTTTCCTTGTCTAGCCTTTTACTCCTCTTTGCTATGATAGAAAAATGAATATGAATTATAGTGGAGGTCTGTTTTGCAATCATACAAGGCCCAGACCCACAAGCCAGATCTGGAAGTGAAGATCTGTGAACAACAGGTCTACTGTGGGAAACAGGTGTTAAGGATATATGGGACTGGGGAAACTGGGAGAGGAGATCAGAACAGGGTCTGTGGCTAAAGAGAGGCTTTGAGTTTCTAAGACCCATTATCTTCTGTCTAAATCAGAGAGGGTAAAATTATACATCTGTTATTTCCTATTTGGCTGCTAAATCATCTCTAAGATTCTGTGCCAAGGCTAGGGCTTTTACAGAAAACACAGCTCCCCACTCCCAACACTAAAGATAGGCTTTGAATATATCTTTACAAATCTCTAAACCTGATAATTTGAGGACTTAATCCTAATTGCAAGTATAAAGACTGAGACCTAATACAGGAAAAAGATTCTCCTGTTCTGGCCTACAAGAGGTATTTTACACCGTGCTGAAGGCGAGGGGCCTGAGCCTGTGTCTATGACTATTTCTATATTCTTGTAAAAATGTTCGATGAAGACAAGGCACTATGGCAAGTCTTCTGAATGTGTCTTGTAAATCAGCTAACTTTGGTCTTTAAGTTGAAGCCATAGTTAACCATACGTGGGAGAAGGAAGATGTGGTGAAGAAATTAAGATTCAACATGGAAACAAATAAATGATATGTAACTGAACTAATTTTAATTTAATTAAACATAAACAGAAAATTTCTCTAGTGACACAAGTCATTTGAAGCAGTACTTTTTTTGCTTTTCTGGTTGTATGGACCATTTTTATGCTCAGAAAGGAAATATTACGAAAACAGCGTTCAAGGATGTGCAATGATAGTTTTTCTATGACCTCTTTAAAAAAATATTGTATATATGAAATATAAAATAAGCCCAGCTTTTGTGCATGTCTCCTAGACAAGTTTATTTTCTGCAACAGTTAAAGTACAGAAGAATAAGAAACCTCTAAGTTGCAATGCACTTTGTTCTTTAGGGAACAGAGGTGGGGCTTTAGCACTTCACAGTAATCTCCTCATCAGGAAAAGTATGTCTTCTGTCTGGGCTGTGTCACGCTGTATTTGCTTTTGCAGTTGTGCCCTTCGGACCAGGTTCTGCCACTGGTTACACTCAGTGGTGCTTATAGAAGAGTACAACAGAGGGTCAAATTTGGTTCTCTGTTTGTAAGCAAGCACCCAGGGAATGACATGAGTTGCCTTATTAGGCAGCGCAAAAGAAAATAGTGCCGCTTGGCAATCCTCACGTGTTCCAGCCGCCCGCGTCTGTAGTCACTCAGACCTCTCGGGCCTGTGCTTTTTCACTGTAAAACAGCAAGCCCTTGAAAATACACTGCTGGCTTGGCAACTGACCGCTGCCAGATAACAATTGACACCAGGACTAATTTAGTAATGTGCAGTTTTAGGGAGTGACATTTACTGTATCTCCTGGTGCAACTGATACAAAGCATGCAGCCGTGGCAAGCCCTGCATGGTATTTGCAAAGTGTCAACTTGAAAGAGTCAGGCTGCTCTTATGTCTGCTCTCAGAGGCAATTGCTGCAGCCCATCAAATCAACCTTCATGTAATATAAACAGGGAGACGTTCTCCCGCCATTCAGGGTTGCTATTCTGTGCGGTTTCTGGTTATATCATATGTCAACACATTGTACAGATAATGAAAATGGGGAGTCTGAACTTGTACAGGAGATAAAGGTTTCCCCGGAGAAGCAAAATTACAGTGAACCTGTCAGGCACAGATTAAGGATTTTGCAAAATAATCAGAGACACAGAAGTTAGCCCTTTTGATATGACTGTTAGCTGTGGTATGACTTACTGTGCAGAATAATTCTATTAAATTAGTTCATTAATATGTAAGTTATAATGATCTCTGTAAAAAGGACTTTCGGCATGAAATACTGGTAGTTCTTTCAGGAATTCCAGGTGGGTGGGCTGAAAGCTATTGTGATAATGATTGCAGAACTAAAGATCTCACAAAAGAAATTTTCACCTGGATTTTTGCAGTAGATATTTTGAGGTGAGGTATAAATGAGTGTTATCAAATCCCCAGATAAGGATATTATTTTCATCATTTCTTACCTTTCATTGAAAAGGGTTGTTAAGCAATGGAAGGTTTCCAAACAGAACAATAGAAGGGGGTGTGTGTGCAGTTTTACTTTCACTCATTGACTTTTTGCCAGAGCAAGCAAAATGCTTAGTTTTCAGCAATTCAGCAACAGTCTTTAATAAAAGCTGCAGTTGTGAGCTATTGCTGTTCTGAGAACAGGATATCTTGTCCTGACATCCAGCCACTTCCCCAGCCAGGATCACTGGAAAGCTGCTCTGGGGCTACCTCTGTCCAACCCTCTGCAAGCCACATGCACTGCATGACTCTTTCTGCTGCAGAGCCCCACAGGCAGCATGCAGATGGCAAATCACAAATGGCATCACAGCTTCCCCTTGGTAACTGCTTCCTGGTTAGCTCTAACCCTTGGGAAGCTGATTGATCTTAATATTAAACACCATCAAAACTTGCAAGTCTATCTCATAGAGAAGAAACACCTGTCTGGAAAAAGATGTCAAAGTTGTTACCATTACACCTGGTTGCTTTCCATGTCATGTATTTTTATATTTTCTGCTATGCTGTAAAAAGTTCTTTTCAAGCATATGAATGAACTTATAAGGAAATCACTGATCAATAGCCCCAGCAATAAAAAGTTTCTGCACAGGGATATTGAAGAAGTGAAGTAAAATTGATGCCAACAATTTCTGTTTAAAATTTCATTTTTGAAAGTAAGAAGTACTTGTACTAGAGAAACTTATAGCTATGAAGTTTTAATCAATCAGAACATGCTTATGGCACATTTTTATTCATTCTAAAAATATCTTGATGCTTAACTGAAGCACAAACTGACCTGTGAACTGTGCCAGTCTCAGTGGTGTTTCTGCTGTATCTGTGCCCCTGTACTTAATGTTGGAACATTAAGAACACAAAACGTTAAAATGTTACAATTTCTTCTTTAGTCCTCTGCATAACGAGAAGTCACAAAATTCACTGTGGGAAAATCATGATGTCTCTATGGTTTTATTACTCATTTATTTTTTTTCATTCTTGTAATAATAGCATTGCTGTTGTCTTAAAGTGACAGCTCCATGTCCAGGTCAATAATTAAGCTCCTCTATTTATATCATAGCCTGTGGATCAAAACTATCCCAATTTCCAGAAGCCTTAACTGGCTAAATTCAGCATCTGCTAGAGTGAAAACAAACTCTAGTTATTCTGGCATAAGGATGATGTTGTCTAGTGGTCTGTGTGAACTAATTGCATGGAAAATAGGAGAGTTTTGAGGGAGAAGGAGCATGCTGGTGTGTTGCACCCAAGGAACAACCTGCCCTTTCAGCAGCCTGACCTGCAGACAGTGGCCAGTCTTGAGGACACAAAGGGGGAAGTAAAATGACAGAGCCTACATGTGTCCACAGCTCTACAGAACTCTGCAGGGAACAATTCAAGGCATTTCTTGATCAGTTTTATATTCCCATTGCATTGCATTTATGTTTCAGGAGTGGGATAATGCACGAGTTTTGAAAGAAATTGTGGGAATATTAGATATGATA
This sequence comes from Coloeus monedula, assembly GCF_965178545.1. Lineage (NCBI taxonomy): Eukaryota > Metazoa > Chordata > Aves > Passeriformes > Corvidae > Coloeus > Coloeus monedula. The sequence continues at coordinate 103,908,128 of NC_138782.1, read as the reverse complement.
TTTGGGAGAGAAAATACTTCTGTTTAAGTGCGGTGTGCAACTGACAGAAGTGTTGATCTTACTGTGATAGATACAATTTTTCTTCAAATTATTTGGTAGGTTATGATTAATAATATATTAGCAATCAAAAATGGGCCCTATATGGTCTTAGTAACACAATAAATGAACCAAAAAGAACAAAGGAAAAGCAGAAATGCCATCACTGTCACATAGCTGAATCTCAGAGAGTGCCACATTTGCCAAGAGAGCTATGACAGGCTTTTCTGTAGGTCATGGAGGAGGAAAAGCCTGTCCAATTTTAAGGTGTGCATCAAAGCAACATTTGAAAAATTTTATTTTAGTCATCATCTTCCTTTAATTTAGGCTGGAAAAATATGTTTTCTTTGCAAATTGCCAAGTTTTTCTCTTGGTAAAATCTAAAGGTAAATTTTGTGGTGTTTGAAAGCAATTCACCAAATAGTTCCTAAGTTAGAGATCACTAAAAGTTTGATGGGAAATAGTGGAAAAAATAAAAAAGGTCTTTTCCATTCCTCCAGTGAGGTACTCGAACTTTTTAAAAAAATTGTTTTCTTGTTTAAAGTATGATTGTTTTTAGCTGTTAACAATTTTCTGTGTGGGCCAAGCCTTTTGGAAAACTGATATGTCTATTCTATTTGAAGACAATACCCTCTATGTTAATTGTTACAATTTCTTTTGAGGCCAAATTGCCTGTGACAAGGAAGACTTTTTCTTCTTGTTGTTTTTAATGACTTTCATTTTTTGAGATGTGGGGTGTATTGTTTGTTTGTTTCATTTCCTTAGGCATAAATAAAATTCAGATCAACATTAAACCCCGTATTTTGTGTAAATGGCCAGATTTTTGCCACAATTTTTCTTTGTGTCATTTCATTAGATGGCTAAAAAATAGCTAATTATCTAAAAATTATAAATCAGATTGCCCCCTTCAACTTTTATGATAGTTAGTTTTAGCAATGTAAAATGTATTGCATTGTTAAGTAGTATTTTTTTGTTTGACCTAGAATTCAGAAGAAATTATCGTGTTCTTCCTTAGAGAGGATATGAAATTGCCAATTTGACAAGAAGCTGTAAATTACTCGACTTTTTTTGAGTCCGTTTTGGAAAATCATTACTTTACTTGACTTTCAGTGACTTGCAGAGATGTGAATACTCCTAAACAAACCCCTATTTGTTCTGTTTCTTTGTATTCACTTTTACAGGGTTGATATAACCTTAATCTGTGGAGCTGGAGCTCCTATTGCTACTCTGCTGAAATAATAGCTTTACAGACATCACAACAGTCACGGCACTTCCCTGGGATTGTTTGTTCAAGATGTTCATTTTTAGAAGACAGTGATATGTAATGCCAGACTTTTCCCTATCTCCAGGGAACAAATGTTGGGAATTGGTGCAACATTTTAAGCAATAACTTGGCATCTTTTAACACTTTACATCATTGCTGGTAGGAAGCATATTTGTACAGAGCTATAACAATGTGTGCAAGACAAACCCGATGTAAATATCTCATGAGAGAAACGTTGGCTGTAGCTGTCTGAATTAAATCATATAACTTCCCGTATTATACAAAAAAGGCATCCAATTTGTAAGATTTTTTCCTAAAGCTGTTAGCAGAAGGTTCCAGTGTGTTATCATGTGATTAAAAAGACAAAAACTTTTGTTTAATAGAGCTTTTAATCCAGACGTGAAATCATTAAAATAAAATGGAGAGATGATATTTTGGATGAGAACTCAAGAAATTCGGGTGAAATCCCATCTGTACTGCAAATATTCTGCTTGAACTTTGAGAACTGATTTAATCTGCATTTGCCTTAAATCCCTCTTTATGAACTTAAGGTGATGATACTCAATTTTTACTCCTTGGGGAACATCCTAAGAAATGCACATGTAATTTGGAGCTTACCTTCCTAATTTCCTGTAATACTGAGAGTAAAGAAAGGAACTTAAAAAGTGAATATCTGACTGGATGAATACTTGACAGGTTGGTAGTTCTAATGCTATTGTACAAAGCTGGCATTGCATGTTAACGGCATGCCAGCAAATTCAGCCATTGAACTGGTATGTTCTCTAAGTATCAGGTCGTCATTTGAATCTAATCATTACAGCTGACATTCTGGAAAAAGGTCATTATTCTAACTCAGGTGCTCTTGAAAATTATTTCTGTTTAGACCTCTCCATCACAAAATCAGTGGAACAAAGGCTGAGTCTCTGCATTATTGAGACAGTAGGATCCTCATTGGGATGAGAACATGTTGCTGGAGTACGGATGGTAATACAGGTGCAAGTACAATAGCAGTGTGAAAACTGTTATATCAGACTGTTTTCTGGAGGGAGGGCAAATTTACCTCCCCAAGTGCTACCACTGAGACAAAGTTGCACAGTAACCTTTGGCTGCAATGTTTGCATCACACTAGAAGCCTCAGAGTATGAATGGTTGTTGAATGGAATCAGGAGACCTTCACTACCTAATCAGTTTATTATTCTCACTCTTTTTAAAGTGAAATTGTTTCCCCCAAAGAAATAAAAAAAAAAAAGAAAAGAACTTTTGAAATTGACAACAGAAAATAAGGCCAAAGATGCTAACAATAATTTTCTGTTTGACCATATCCCTGAACAAGATAATTCACCTATGCTTCAAGTCTATCCTGAAAAGTGTCGCTGTTTTCAGAGATAAGCCTAAAGCTGGAAGCTCAGATCAAGAACAGATCTTATTGCTGTGGCAAATACCACTGTACACCCAGATTCATTATTACTTGTTTTCACAGGCTTTATAGTAGTTGAATTTGTGGAGCTACTTGCACTCTACAAAGGGGTTTGAATGGTTTTAATTAAATGTTGATAAAACAGAAAAGGAATCTTGGGATGTGAAAACAAATTAATTCTGGTCATTAGTCACCTGACAAGCATATTACAGTACAGATTTTTTATAGCTCCATGGATGCTTGTGAAAGTGGAAAGATGGTATTCTAAATGGATTCCTTGTTAGCTGCTTTGAGTCACTGTGAATATCACTTTAGTTACCTACTAAATTACTGAAGCAGTTATGTAAAGTGCTTTCAAGGCAGTACATTACCATGCCTGTATCTGATTTTGAAAATGAATTCTGAAAGCTTAGCTGTAAAAAATATAGGATCAGCTTAGTACAGTTCAGAAACTGCTGTAAAATCTTGAAATGAACGTAGTAGAATATTTTGGTGATATGCAGCTGCCAGATGCAGTATGTCCCATATCTCCCCTTCTGCCCTGCTTTGCTCTTTTGTTTGTTACATGTCACATGAAGTTAACATTTGTCCCCTGCTTTTTGCATCCTATGTAGCAGTCCTGTCAGCTGAGAATAAAATAAGTCAAGTAATAAAATAGGCTAGCCCTGCCTTAGCTCAACCATGGGGAATCAGTCTGATTTCATACATTGGTCAAGCCTGTTTGATAAGGAAACCAGTCTGTGTAAATACAAGAGTGTCATGTATATGGAAAAAACTGCTCCAGGTTCCTTAAAACCTGCTACTGAGGTGTGTTTTACTGGGATTATGAGGGACACATAGTGCTTTCTATTTCTCTACAAATTGTGTTGGCAGTTCCAACAACGAGATGTACCAGATCTGAGAATTACTTTTACCAACATACTGCTACTTGAAGTTGCTTTATTTTAGCTGTTATGCAGAAAACATCTTATTATGTCTCAGTTTATTAGCACAGACTATTACAGAGACTGAAGGATGCTTGGATATCCAGATTATATATTAATTTGCAGTAAAGTATCAAATTGGAAGGGAGTATAAAGTAAATGAACTAAACTAGGCCAGCAAGACTAATTTCTTTGTCATAACATAGCACATTGTGATCATTAGATTTTCCACCAAGAGTGAATCTTGCTTGCTTTTTGTCTGACAATAGAGCTGACAAAGAAAAAAGAAGGGAAAAGAATGAAACATTTGCGTTTTCCTGGCTGACACAGATTTAGAAACCCTTGAAGAGTGAGTCTGCCTAGTGAGCAGATAGGAAATTGGTATAATTGACCTAGATCACCTTTTCTATCTGACCTTTAGGACTTTGGAGCTCATGTCAGTAGCAGGCCTGGGAAACTTTGGGAAGCCCTGAACAATCTGTGTTAAAGGCAGCTTGTCTGCATGCTTGCCCTGATATTCTTGGGTCAGGGAAGTTTTGGGCTTCTCTGTTAATAGAATAAATCTGCCCAGAAGGTTCTAGTGATACAAGTGTCAGGGTGATGCAGGGCAACCAGAATTTTAACGAAGGTCACTATTTCCAAGAGATATTTAAAGTTTAAAAGAAAGAAAAATTGTTTGATCAGAATATTTTGCCAGCTGAACCTTCCACCATTCCTTGGGCAGAAGTAACCTTTCAGCTAGGAGGGAATTTACTGTCTGAAGGTGAGCGCATTCTAGCTATCCAAATACTACAATTGTCTGTAACATGGCATATTATACACCTGCCAGGGTATCAGGATGGCCTCTGCATCCTAGTACTCACTTGCACAAAACAAAAAAAATCCAGTACAGAACACAGAGTGATAAACTTGCCAGTGAAATACTGTGTTCCTGAAGTACATTCCAAAGGAGATCTGCATGGCAAAACTTTGAGGGAAGGGCAGAAGAGAAACAATACCAGCAGCTAGCAATGGGAAGGCTCTTTTTGTTTCAAAACCCTGTGCCTCTGAAGTTAGTAGCTGTCACCTACAAAATGTTATTATCTCTAGCAGAGGAACATTAAGCCGTGTTAAACAAAAGGAAGAATTAGGTTCATTATCTTAAATTGGTTTATCTTAGAACTATCTTGGAACATAATTTAATTTTTAAATAGTGCATTAAGGAAACAAAATACAAATGAACAATTGTTTTAATATGATTGACCAAGAAACTGCTGATGGTTGACCCTGACTGGACGCCAGGTGCCCACCAAAACTTCTCTATCACTGCCCTCCTCAGCTGGGCAGAGGAGATAAAGTATAATGAAAGGTTCATGGGTCTAGATAAGGGCAGAGAGAGATCAGTCACCAGGGACCATTATGGGCAAGATAGACTCCTCTTGGAGAAACTAGTTTAATTTCTTGCCAATCAAATCAGAGAAGAGTAATGAGAAATAAACCCAAATCTTGAAACTCGTTCCCCTGACACCACCTTTATTCCTGGGCTCAACTTCGTTCCCATTTTCTCTCTCTCCTGCCCTCAAATGGCACAGGGTGATGGGGTATGGGGACTGCAGTCAGTTCATCACTTCTCTCTTCCACTCCTTCTGCCTAAGGGACAGCACTCCACACACACTTTCCCTGCTCTAGCCTGAGATCCCTTCTAGAGGAGACAGTCCTCCATGAACTTCTCAAATGTGAGTCCTTCCCATAGGCTGCAGTTGTTCATGAACTGCTCCAAAGTGGATCGCTTCCCGTGGGGTATCCTTCAGGAATAGGCTGCTCCAGAATAGGTCCCCTGTGTGGTCACAGTTCCTGTCAGCAAACCTGCTCCAGAGAAGGCTCCTCTCTCCTTGGGGTCACAGGTGCTGCCAGGAACAGAGTGCTCCAGTTTGGGTTTCCTACAAGGCCCCAGCGTCCTTCAGGCATCACCCTGCTCTGGTGTGGGGCCTTCCACAGGCTGCAGGTGGATCTCTGCTGCACCATGTGCCACCATGGGCTGCACCACAGGCTGCAGGGGAATCTCTGCTCCTGCACCTGGAGCGCCTCCTCCACCTCCACTGACCTTGGTGTCTGCAGGTTTGTTCCTCTGACATGTTCTCATTTGTCTCATCTGACTCTTGCTGTGCACCTTTTTCCCCTTCTTAATTATGTTATCCCCGAGGCTCCACCTCTGTTGTCTTGGCCAGTGGCAGCTCCATCTTGGAGTCAACTGGCATTGGCTCTGTCGTAATCCTTTGAGCCTTTGCTACCAAAAGTAATCCTTACACACATGTAATGGCATATGTTAAAATCAATGGCATTGATTTTACGACGTGGTGCTGCCTTGTAAGAGTTTGAAGATAACCAGAACCCTGGGAAGTTACCACTGAGAATGTAAAAGTATTCATCTTCTCTTTCTGTTTTAAAAGAAGGCAGTTTTATCTCACAAAATGGCAGTTAGTTTGGCTGATTGTAGTTCTAAGAGATTGATATTGTTCAAATATTGAAATATACATCTCATTGTGAAACACATACTGTGCAAAATAGACTGCTACCCCAAAAACAGGAGGAATAAAATTTAAAAATTGGAAAAAAAGCATCAGTGTTTCAGAACATATCTTATGGAAGAATCTTTCGAGGTCAATGCTCATTTATATTCCTCGACATCTAAATTCTGCATTCTGTAGGCTCAAATTTCAGGTTCAGCAGAGATTTGGTAGAGAATGAGAAAAAGATTTCTTTGATGACATGGGATTGTGCTGTTATTTCAAAATGGAGATCCAGTCACATCTGACTTATTCTTCAAAACCAAAAAAACCTGCTTTATAAAAGAGAGTTTCAATTTTCTAAAATCACGGTTAATAAATTCCCCAGCTGCCTTCTTGTACTATAATACATTCAAATCCACTTTTCAAAGACCTGAGGTGTTATGACACGTGTTTTCCTCTATCCCTCCTACCAGTGACAATAAGACCTCTGCACCCCAGAAAGTCAGGCAGCATGGATCTTGTCTCACATGTCTTGCCCTGTCACCTGTGACAAGACAACTCACAGCAAACCCAAGGCTTGCTGGAGCAGTAAGATAGGGCAGAAAGGTGGGTGTGACGGTAAGGAAACTGCAGATCTTTTCCCTATAACTGAGCTGAAACAGCATGCTGGTCCCATTGTTTTTATATACATATTTTTGGCAGTAAGTGAATTGGAATATGTAGTTTTCTGCTACCACAGAGAGTCATCCAGCACTTCAGTTAGTCAACACATTATTTCATTCTGAGGTTTTACTGTTACTGCTCCAGATTCTGGTCTGCTTGTACCTTCTGTAAGGAGACAAAGTAAACATGGTCAATTTAATCCCACTCTATGAGAAAGAGAATAAGTATTTTTTCACACAGAAAAGACTTAAGATTTTAATTGTGAATTCTCAGCAAAACTAACTTTGACTTGGAGGCTTCCCATGTTCTTTACCAGGAGATAAGAGGGGAAAATATTTTTTTTGGTAATTATTCTCAGTATTTTCCTGTGTTTAGAGTGACAGTAAAGCAATTTCCATGGAAGACATTTATGAAGCAGTTTGATTAGGCAGAAGGCACAACAAGCAGTGCTATTTGGAGGGTTAACACTTGCAGTGGTTGTGGAGCTTTGAGGCACAGAGCCAGAGGGCAAGCGACATTAGCTGCACAAGAAATGCACTAATCGCCTTAGAAATGCAATGCCTGGAGAGTCTCTTAGGTATTATGTAATGGAAATTGTAAGGGAAAGGATAAAAGTCAAATTTTGTGTATTTACTGAAGATTATTGACGTAGTTGTGACATCATTGACGGACAGTCACAAGACACCTTTTGCGTACATAATTCAACAGCCAGCTGGCAATTAGCACAGTGCCACCCAGGCAGGTGGAAATGTGGTACTGTACCTACAAACATGCTCCAGGAGGTATTTCCCAAACAGCTGACTGCCTTTCATACACCATATACAGAACGTGCCATAGGATTGACTACTGGTCTTGTAGCAACCATGGCAGTGTCATCTGAAGGGTTGGCTTTCTCCCCTCATGTCAAAAAGGACATTGAGGTACTGGAGTGTGTCCAAGGATGACCAATGAACCTGATAAAATGTCTAGAAAACATGTCTTATGAGGAACAGGTGAGGGAACTGGGGTTGTTTTGTCTGGAAAAGAGGAGACGCAGGGGGGACCTCATTGCTCTCTACAACTGCCCAAAAGAAGGTTGTAGCCAGGTGGAGGGTTGCTTTCTTCTGCCATGTCTCAAGTGACAGGATGAGATTAAATTGCCTTAAATTGCACCCGGGGAGCTTCAGATTAGATATTCAGAAAAAAATTCACTGAAAGAGTGGTCAGGAATTAAAATAAGTTTCCCAGGGAGGTAGTAAATCACCGTCTCTGGAAGTGTTAAAGAGGTGTCTGGATGTAGCACTTTTGAGTATGGTTTAGGGGTGATTATGTTAGTGCTGGGTTGATGGTTGGACTGGATCATCTTGAAGGTCTCTTTCAAACCTGATGATTTTGTGACTCTGTGATTCCCCACATCCTCTTTATGATGGCTCAGCTTGAAACACCAATGATGATTTGAGCCTGTAGAGTGTTTTTGTTAGGATCCATGCAGTGTGAAGGATTCTGCAAAATGTCAGTGGGCTTTTGATTTATTTCGGGTATTCACCCATCTCTTTAATAGGTAAAGGCTAGGCAAGCATAAGGGAAATATGTTAATGAGTTAATTAAGATTGTGGTGCATCATGACTCATCCAGAGTAGCAGAAATCCCAAAGTTAAAGAAAGCAGCCCTGATCTGCATTTGTCATACAAAGATGGTCCCTGGGTGAAACAGTTAAGTGGCATGATGTCCTGACAAATTCACAGCTCCCAGAGGCCAGAAGGTGGCTGTCAGAAGCCAAAACCTGTGAAGAGAGGAGTTTGGATATCTAGTCATATGACACCTAACTGCCTGATATTTGAGAGTTCCACCTCAAATCAGTTGAAAATTCTAGACTGGATTTGTAGATGTCCCCTCTATGATCAAGCAAACTGCTCTGTAGAACAACTTTGAACTGCCCCATGGAAATCTTATGATTGGTGTGGGAGGATGGAATGTAGTCCATGAGTTTAAAAGAAGTTGTTCTTACCTACTTATATTAAGACCTGAGAAAAGTAAGGAATTAAAAAAGGAATGCAGTAATTTTCCTACTACTGAGCAGTTCAGGTCAGGTATTAGGGCTCTGTGCAAATCTGTTGATTTAATTGAAACTCTACAGCTGCCTCTTTGCCAGAATTCACAAGCCTGATAAACAAGTACCACAAAGCTCATAGGCTTCAGCTAGCAAGTCCACTGTTGTTCAGTTGATGGCCTCATTCTGATATAATTGTAAAAGCCATGGACTCCAAACAAAAAGGAAGAAAACAAAAGAGTTACAAAATTCTCTATAAATGAGTAAAGATTCTGTTGGCAAGTCTTAAATGCTGCTACTAGGCTTTGTATTTTTATCACAGAAGAAAATGATAATGTGGTGGTAAAAGATAACTTTAACTAGAGACAAGATAGAGAAAGTATTTAGGAATTGTTGAAGTGAATCAGCTTCAGTGGACTATATGCTATGGCATCTGTTCTTTGGCTGTGGTGAGTGCAGCAGAAGTGAGGAATGGGGTGGTAAACAACCCTGGAGCAGTGTGTCATAGGAGAAACCACTAGAGAGGGGACTGCATGACTCTTCATGACTCCAAACAGGTCTTACTGGGGCCCAAAGTCTTGGAAAAGAACAACCTGTCCTCAAAATATGCCCCTCTTCTTTATTTTACTGTCAACCCCCACTTGTTCCCATGCTATTACCATGCAGGCTCAGAATTAATTCAGGAATCATTCGCAGCAATCATAGCAAAACAGACACAGAATCATCTGAAAATTTTTTCCTTTCTACAGGTCATGTTTTTGCTTCCCCTGCTTTGTTCACCAGTTTTATTTGCTGAAACCAGGACTGACATCACCTTGAAACACCACACTGTGAACAAAGGACACCACTCTTTTCTTGTCCTGTCAGTGACCACTGCATTTTGCAAGCACAAGGGTTTGAGGTACAGGAAGGAAAGGCTTGGGAGCAAATACTCAGATGCCTTTCCCATACCAAAGAATTGGAAGATTTTTATCTTCTGAGTACCAAACTAATTCATTTGAGGTTTCATATCCTGAACAGGGACTGTGCCCTTTTGCAGAACCTAGAGAGTTCTTGTCTTCATCCATGGCAACAATGAATGATGAGCTGCATTTCTACCCCCACTGCCAGCTAGCTTCATATTTCAAGTACCTTCATCAAAGCAGAAAACACTATCAAATAATTATAAACCAATGTGATTTGCTAGATGTTTATTACTGTCTCTGACCCAGCTTTGTGGGGCATAAGCGTGCACCCTCAGAAGCACGGGTGGGTTCAGTAATACAGTGGTAGCAAAGAGTCGAGAAGGGCATTTGTGTGCGTTCCAGCAGGAGCATTTATTGCTGCTACACTGCTGAAGGTTGCAGAGGCAAATACAAGAACAATGCGGAACTCAGAGGTTTTATCCAGGGGTGGGGGAAAAGGCGGGACTAGGGAATGGCGACCAATGGGAAAGCTCTGGGGGAGTGACAAGGGGTAGAGGCTGACAGCCGTCTGGGGGAGCTGAACTGGAGTAGATTAACATAACAGAACATTGTGGGAGAGGCCTTTCTGGTCACCCTAACCTTGGCCAGTAAGTCTCTGGCAACAGAGACTGTCTTACCAAGAGCTCTCTCTGTCCCTTGTGCCACAGGCCAATTGGCCACCACAGACCTTATCTTATATCTTAAAAGAATCCATTCAGCTGAAATTGAGAGCCTTATTTTCCCAAAGAAGGGAGCTCTTAACAGCAAATGAAATAATACACTGGTTTCAATCCTGTTACCTGTTGTTGGTAAGAGCAATACTAAATTCTAGTTCAGAAAAATTTTAGACAATAGTGATTCAGATTGCTTCTCTATTTTAAATTCATAAAAAGCTCAGAGTTTGCTTCTTAACTGTGGGCCATGGTGTGCAACCATAGTGATGCAATTTGCTATGGAAAAAAGATTAAATTCATTATATCTACCCACAATGTAACCTGCAGAGATTCAGTTGATACATGCTTCCATTTGAGCTCTGATCTTGTTTGGTTCTGCAGCTGCAGTGTGCTTGGAAAGGCTGCCATACAGTCAACTTGGCTGTCCAGTAGGTCTGTCAGATGAAGGTAGAGCCCTGCCTCTTCCCCAGCACTTCAGAAGCACCCATAGAGAGTGATACAACCGTGCACTGCATCCCCAGACAGAAGAGCAGGATTGTGTTCAGTCAACCAGGAGAGCCAAGCACCCTCATGCTTAAGCATTATGACTGAATAAAGTGGTTTTGCATCTTCCAAATCTGCAACAAACCATGATCACCTTAATAGACACTGATCACTGGGTGCCCTAAGTAAACACAAAAATTAGTGCTTTGTCTCCAAGAATAAAATGCAAATGGTAAAATGTTTTAAAAATGAATAATATTTATTTTACTTTACTATGTTGTTTATTTAAATTACGCTTGCTTTACTATTGTTTTCAGAGATGTCATATACTACCCCACCTTCCCTATTATTAGAATGTTTCTAGTGACTAATATTTGCAAAATCAGCTAAAGAGTAATGGAAGCATCTTCACCTTTCATGCTTTCAGTTGAAAGCCCCAAAGGTATTTAGGATGCAATGGCTACAGTGGCCAGCCTTGTCCAGATTGTTCTGAACTGATCTACTTTGCTTATACCTTCATATCTCCAAAATTCCAGAAGTGGAATTTGTTGAGAAGCATATAAAAATATTACTTGTCAAGTAACTATCAGCTCTTACTCTCTTTTGACATGTGTCTAAGTGAGGAAGGTTGATATGTAAAGCAGTTGACATGTAAAGCAGAAAGTTACATCATAAGGTTCAAAACCTAGAAAGGAAAGGAAAACACAAAATAATGCAAACACACACACACACACACACACACACACACAAAAAAAAAAAAAAAAAAAAAAAAAAAAAAAAAAAAAAAAAGGTTTGTGTTTCCAGAGTATTCTGGGACTTTCCCTGTATCCCTATAATCCCTAATAGCCTCAAGTCAAGACTTGAAAGAAATTAATGACAATGATTCCACTGATTTTAACATTTCCTTCTTACCAAGAGACACATATAAATAGCATCAGTTTTGCCATGGAATAAAACATTTGTTTCCTCATGGAAAATAGTATTACAAAGAACAAGAGTTAATATAACAACTGAGGGCAATTTTTCCTTGCAGAATTGTGGAGAGACATTGATGACAGCAATGTGATTTGCTTCAGCAGAGCAAAAGATTTTGGCCGTGAAACAGTGTTTAAAAAAGCTAGAGTCAGAAATGGAATGTAGGGGAATGGGATCAGTGTATGGCAGCAGTTACATGTAGTGGGACCTGACTTGTCACAGTATCGCTTTGTAGCAAGAACAAGAAATAAACACGAATTTAGAACAAGAGTTGCCATGTGTGACTTTCAGAGCACAGAGTGAGTCTTTCACATCTCCACTGTTGCCAGGCCTAAATGTTTAGATTGAGACCTTGGTGGGAAAAAGGACTTATAGAAGTAATTTGCCATTGAACTGCCTGGCTTGATAGAATTGCATGGGGCAAATGCAGCATAACTCTTGTAGCCTGCTGGAGGCTTCCAGCCATTGAAGTAAAAACTGGCAATTTTGTCACATTGTTTTCAATTAAAAGAGTATATCTAAGGGAAAGAAAAAAAGGCACAGTGGAAGAGTGATCTTGCACAAAACCTTGCATGCTGTTTGACAGCAAGCTCTTCCAGAGGTTACAGCAGCCCTTGGCCCGTGCTGCACGCTTGTGTGAGTGTTTGCCCAGGGAGCAGCAGTCAGGGCTCTGCCACTGACAGCAGATGAGCACACAGGTGTGTGCGTGGGTGGGGAGTATATAACTAAGGAAGAAGAATAGCAAATGGAGAGATAAACCACACAAAGGGACTATGTTTGAGCTTTGTTATGAAAACTCAAAGACAGCAAGAGCTGTAATAGTTACTTGCTGTTCCACATAATGATCTAACTGGTACAAGATTCTGCAAAGGCCCAGGACTCCTCCATGTTTCTTAAGGACTAATGAATGCCTTTCATTTTGCTAGAAGAAAAGTTCTTATCTGAATAAATATGAGTGACTTTCCTTCCCTGACATTTCTTTTATGAAATTATGTACTGTGTTAAAATCTTTGATGCAAAAACTTCAGTCACAGGTCATTCTGTATGTAAGGTTATATTCCCTTGGTTATTTAGATTTGTATATTATACATTCGTAAGCTTTTTTCCAAGCTCATTTGTGTGTCTCATGATTAAAAATTCTGTTTATGTTTTTTCGCTTGTCAAGACATAATCAGCTTTCATGCTGTGTCTATGTGATATCTTCAATAATCAGTTAGGTTTATGAGGAAAGCAGGAGCAGCAATGCTGTACAAAGTGCTTCTTGGGGATGAGCTGAAGCTGTGAACTCCGTTTTCATTCTGCTTCACTTAAAATCTGAAAGCTGTGGGCTGCTGCCAAGGGAAGTTTCTGTAACAGCTTGGACTCTGTTAGCTAACTAGCTCCCCCTCTTGAAACTCCAGAAATGCTGACAGGAGTCAGGGATGTAAAGAGAAGTGAAATGAAATCCATCGGTGCTGGAGTTCTCTCATTTTTATAACAGTTGTGGTTTTGGGTTTTTTTCTTATGTGTAACTGACAGCTGGGGAATGTCCTTGTCTTGCTGCTGCTGGTTTCTGAACTGACCTTGTAAGAATGTTAAAGGGGCTTTGGTGACTGTTGCGAAGGAATTCAAGGCTGCTGAGGTCACCCTAGTGCCAGTGTCCAATGGAGAAAGGCAGCAGAGCTCCCCTGATGAAGGGCACTGGAGAAGGATGGTGGAGGACGAGGATGGCTGGGGGACAAGATGGCTCAGCTCCACCCCGCAGCAGCCCCTGCTCGGGACTCCAGCAAACACCAGGGCAGGAAGGGAAGCGCCCATCTGTGCAGGACACAAACATCAGCTGTGCCTCCCGGGGCATTCCTGCCTGACAATGAGCCCAGCTGACGCGGGGAGGTGGCAGCTGTGCTGCTGCGCGACACGGCTTTGCTGGGAACAGGGCTATCAACACAGTAGGTAACTACAGCCAGGATTTTCTGACTGTTTTTTTTTGGTTTTTTTTTTTTTTTTTGTTTGTTTTGTTTGTTTTTTTTTTGTTTGTTTTGTTTTGTGTGTTTGTTTGTTTTCCTAGAACAGATATTCGGTATATAGAGAGATTTAGTTCTAGGACATCAAATGGCAAGGTATGTGAGTCTGCAGCTGAGAAAAAGGTGTCTTTGGTATACAACAGGCCTCATTAAATGGAACTCTCTCCACACGGCTTTTACAGAGAGCTGTCCTTGCCTGAAAATTCCCATTCTGAAAAAGTTAATATAATGTCAGGATGGATACAGGGCAGGAGAAAGGAAGTGTTCTTGCTTTGTAGAGAGGGGTAACTGAGATATGGAGCTGCATTTAGACTTCATACTGCACTGTTCAAGCATCCAAAAACTTATTAGATGAAAAAACATTTGCCATCCCTGCCATCCCTGAAAGAATGAACGTTAGAACTTAGGACACCTCATTTCTGGGTTTTTCCTGGCAGTGGGCTATAAATCTGGACCCTTTTTGTTTCTTCTTCCTCTCTCCAGTACCATGGATCTTTCAGGCTTTGAATAGTGGCCCACGTTCAACAGGAAGGACAGACTAAGACCAGTGTATAATCAGGTGAGATTTCTTCTGCGTAGGGGCAGAAGCAATTTTAAATCTGTAGGTTGAAGAGGACAAAAATCAATTGTTTAAAATGGAGAAGACTACCACTAACTTGATTTTGGGCTGAATATGATGCCTTGTGTCATTTTCAAGGGTGTGGTAGGATCAGCTAACAGAGCTGTTTTGGTATTCAGCTGCCTGTGCGTCGCTGCTGCCATTCAGTGAACCGCAGTGGAGCAGCCATCACAGCTAGGGATGCAACTGAGACTTTATACCCTTCTCATGCAAATAATGTAGCATTTACTCACTTCTCATATAAATAAAATGGTTGAAGTTTTAAAGTCCTTAAAGTCAGGCTTAAACCTTTCTAACCAGCCTAAATACATCCTTGGAGATATATCTTAGTTGTTTAGGTCTCTTGAATTCTATGTAAATCTACCCTAAATCTTAGTCCCAAAAATATCTTTCAGTATGTTATGACACTAATCCCAAGTCATACTGAAAAATCTATAAGGACTGAAAGCATATCCTTCCCAAGAGTTCTATCCACAATATGGTGTTTCACTTAAATTCAGTGAGCGGCACTATTTAAATAAGTGGCAAACACAAAGATCTCAATTTTTGGATATCCATTGTAGGACACTGTAAGTGCAACCTTATTCTCCAGATGAATACCACCTTCTGGACATCTGCAACATCTCTCTGGTAAGTCTGTGCTGTAAATTGTAAACACTGACCCAGATACAACTATTTATTTTTTAAATCTCCCATCTCAATGACGGAGAAAAACTTGCATAAATGCTTACAGAAATAAAGAAAGTGTTTTGAGGGTAAACTCTCAAATCTGCTGAGATACTTGTAGTGGTCAAGTGAACTGTAAAATCGGTGGAAAACAAAGAAAAATGTTTCAGATTTTTAGGCTCCAAATTGTGTTTCTACGTACCTACAAAGAAAACTATTGGGGTGACAGGTTGAGGTAGATTTTGTTTTAGTCCCTTCCCAAATCTTCTAATACATTATTTGCCCAAAACATAATACATATTTTAATTTCAAATAGTAATGATCAAAACATGAGAAAAGACTGGGTTTTGTTCTGCATCCAGTGTTTTCCTATTTGCTCTTACAGTCCTCTGAAATCTTGCTCTCTGCATGCTTTTTAAAGTAGAGCTTTAAGATTCAGCTTTTCAGCTGATAATCTTACAGAAACTCTGCCCATTTTTATCTCTTGAAAATCTGAACTTCAAATGGTTTCACAAAAACACAAAGCAAAACAAAAACCCCTCTCTATACCCAAATTATGCACATAGGAAACTTGCCATGGAGTGTGTTAGTATGTCTGAAATTACAATACAATACAAATTCCTGATGTATGTTTTATCAACTGCACAAATACCAGCACATATTAAATGCCTGGGTCTGGATGCAGTAGGGTTCTTTAATACTCATCATATTTAAAGCTGGGGGTCCTCTAGGCAAAAAGTGACTGTCTGGTTTGGAGGTGATGCAAAGAAGGTCATCTACATTAAATGAACTAGACTGGGCTCAGTAATAGTGAGCCATTCTCAAATACTAATGACCATCTGGATTACAGATGCAGTAGCCAGATTGTCTGTTGTGTCCACCAAGTGAGTTGTCTTACCCTGGGAAAAAACTGTCATCTGTCTGTCTTGCCCTGTAGACATGAGCTTTCTTCCAACCTGTCCACATGGATTTACTGGTGGCAAGGTCATCCCGTTCTCTGGAACGTCACTCACTTGCATTTGCTGGCTGCTTAGCAGCTGCCAAAATTTTTGCAACAGAACAGAGTGGCAAGGGGCTGGAAATAAGACAGTAAAACTGAAATATTTTCTCTTTGTTTCTGGTGCACATTCACCAGTATTTAAAGAAAACAATACCTATTTATTAGCTGAATAAAAACTCTTTTCTCAGCTCTGTTTGTTAAATAGATGATGTCGGTTTTAGGGTGTTTATCTTCTCAACTCCCATGCTGTGAAACTCCTCTCCTTTTGTTAAGCAGAATAAGCAAATCATTGCAAGACCTAAAATCTTGTTAAAAATTGCACCAATTTGATTTGGCATTTAATTAACACATTTTTGTTTGGTATTACTGTGTGAGTCTTGACTCTACTTACAAATTTCCTTTTCATTTTATTAATGCAATTGTGCTTTGCTTTTAAGGGTGCCCAGAGAGTCCATAATCTACATATTTCTGCTCTGTTTTTGTTGGTTTAGCATCATGCTATCATTTATTCAGTAGAGGATTGTAAATATTTTTCTGAGTACAAAATTTAGAAGTTAATAATTTGGGAAGACTTTGTACTGCTGAATGTTATCCTTGTGTTTGAAATGCTCAATTCTGAAGAAGCTCTGCAAAGTATTGCAGGCAGTGAATACATCAAGCACTTGTATTTATTTTCAAAGCTTCCTTATATCCTTGTGGGCACATAGATGATTAAAACCTAAAAGGGGTTATTGCCTCAGTTAACTTCGAATTCTGGAGAAAATAGTCCTTCCAGAAGAGGAAATCTACAGGTAGGTAGCCTGGGGATTCATTTGTGATTGTCATGGTGAAGTATTTTTGCTAATTAATTTTGCTAATGAGGTGATAAACAAACTAAGGGAGTCCTCTCCTTTTTAACACTAGCTCAGATTTCATTAGTGGTAGCTTGTCCGTGACAATTGCAGGTAAATCCCATACAGTATTCATTACAAACAGTAAACGCAAGGCACGGCGATGCTTTGACACCAATTTTAGCCCAAAGCCTTGGATGATTTTTGTAACTGCCAAGCTGGATGTACAGTAAGATGCAGTGTGAGCAAGGAAGGCCATACCTCCATGTTACTGCAAACACATCACATGGCTTTGATTGGAATATGTTGCGAAGAACAATGTAGATATGGTAAGACAGGAAGGAAGGAGGGCTGCTGTTAAGGAGCTGGAAAATGTGAAATGCTGTGTGTGTTTAGGGACATGCATTCATGCACAAGTATGTGCTCTCTCTGTATGCTAAATAGTTTTAGTGTTAAGTGCGTGCTTAAGTACCTCCTTACACTGGAGTTGCAAGAAACATGGCTAAGAAAGCAGAGAGGAAAGGAATAGTGAAAAGGAAAGAAAAAAGGAAGAAAACCGTGTGGTTTTCACTCATTTACTTCATGGGCTGGTAATATAGTGTATATATGTGTGTCTCTGTGTATATATAGTTGTAGACAAGTGCATATGGTTAGATATTCTGAAAACCTGTGTGCAGACAGAGCTTTTATCTTCATTATATGTAAAAGATAACCAAGTATATGTGCTTGAAAAAAAGTCTTGTGTATGGTATTTCATTTGGCATCATCAGAAAAGGTGTTTTCCACGCAGATCAGAAACAGTCTGTAGCTCATTCTAGCAATTCAGTTTGGAGTAAACGAGCTCTTAATTAGGTGAGGGCTGATTTCTTGGCATTCAAGACTCTTTGAAACTCTCAGACTGCTCTTCACATAAAAAAAAAAAAAAAAAAGGACCGATTTTGTAAAACTTCCGAGCAAGTGGGAGCTCAGTCTATAGGAAAACAGGATCCAAAGCCACACATCATTGCTAGGAGAATGATGCAGAGGTGAATCAGACTCCATTTTGTACTTGATTAATTCCACTGAAACATTTGGAAAATACCAGCTAGTAATATAAAAGTAGTATCTTCTAGAGTATAGGTGTTTTGTCAGCAAGGATATGACAGCTCAGACCTAGCCTAAAACTCATCCTCTGCTGTGGGAGGCATCACAAAACACATCGGCCTCCTTTTGAAGCTGGTTCATTTCTTGTCCTCGCAGCACTGGGAAAACTGTTTCTTAGCTTAATTCTCATGATGGTTAGAAACTATATAATTTCCTTCATTAACATCTTCGTGGCCTTGCTATTCCTGTGGCCCTGGTATAGCCACCTACTTACAACACCATCTCCAGCTATGTTTCTCAGCACATCCACCCCACAGAATGATCTCCAGTCCCCTGGCCCAAGTAACACAGACTGGATGATATTCAAGGCTAATCCTCTGTAGAGCAGAGGAGCAGATGAACCCAATCCACACCATATAGCCATATGGTACTCACCTACATCTAAAACATGACTGGTTCTATCTGTGGGGGTGGTTTGGTTCATCATATTTATAAGTGTGAGGACTGAGTTGCAGCCCACAGATTGGTGTTTTCATGGCATGTAATAATAGATGTTGCATGCTCTGGGTTGTGGCATATATGTGCTGGGAACGCTATAGAGTTCCTACATTCTGTTTTGGTGGGAAGTGGTTGATTTCTTCCCAAAGAGGACCTGGAAGTAAATAAGCAGGTGAGGAGGCAATGAGCATAAAGGAAGAAAGGAGTGAACAAAACTATCCAATTGTATTGGTACCCATAGGCTTTAGCTTCAGCTTTATTGACCCTTCCTAGCTATCACGCTTTCTTTGGAGAGAGCAAACATATTTCATCCTAGGCTGAGTTTTACTAATCAAACAATCTTTCCTTTTCCCAGATCATTCCATTATCCCTTCTTTATGAGCAGCTTTAATGTATCTTCCTGGAATGTGAGTTACTAAGATTTTACACAGTATTCCAGATAAAGTTTTGTATACTGCTTAGTAAAAGAAAAGAAAAATTCTTTGCTTCATAGAAAGATCTAGAGTAACATAACTGAATATTGCATTTATCTTTCTCATATTGGCCTTACTTGCCTAGTTCATTACAAGTGTATTCACAGTGTAGACGTCTCAAACTCATGCACTTGTCTAGACTTCTTTCATAATCAATAAAGAGAAATAAGTGATTAATCTCTTTCTGAAGTAAAGGTCTGAAAAAGGTCAGATCAATAATGTCTGGAAGTGCCTGTTTGTCTCCTTTGACTGCAAAAGCAGTCTGGGTTGAGCAGTGAGGGGAAATATGTCTATACTGTAGACATCTGAAGTTAGGTCAGATAAATCCTTGATTGATTAATACTGAGATGATCACACTCTATTTCCTCTTTACTGTCACTAACATCTAAGAACTCTTAAATTATACAAATTATTCTTGTTATGAACCTGCAATTTCAGGAGCTTCCATATGTTGTATTAATTAGGTAATTCATAAATTTCTATTAGCTCAGTCCTCAGGGTCAATATAACATTTCTACTGTGGCACTCCAGT
This sequence comes from Coloeus monedula, assembly GCF_965178545.1. NCBI lineage: Eukaryota > Metazoa > Chordata > Aves > Passeriformes > Corvidae > Coloeus > Coloeus monedula. The sequence continues at coordinate 103,888,527 of NC_138782.1, read as the reverse complement.
TCTCTTCGATAGTGGTTGTGTCTCCCAGTTTTATGTCAGCAGCCAAACTGAACTTGTGGGTTCCTACATTTTGTGCTATTGTCTGTGAAAGCTTTAAATAATTTGATTTCACCCAGGTTTTTAAGAATCTTTAAGAATATTGTCCCTAAAATACAAGTATCACCCTCAGTACAAACTGCTGCTGTCTCCTAGTTGGCTTTATTTTTTCCTTTACTGTACAATTTTAGCTAAAACTCAGCTTCTCTATTTACTAATGGCCAGTGTAAAAGAAGATTAAATGATTTGGCAAATTTTAGGTAGATGGGCTACATCAGCTATATCTTAGATTAAAACTGACTTTTCTTTTAAATAAAAAGTCAAGGAAGAAGTATGCTGTTAATTTAAAAAAATATTTCTTGGTAAACTCTACTACATTTAAGCAATTTTCAGTATATTTCTATGGAAAATTTTTATTTCCTTCTAACTGCATTATAAACAATGTACATTCCTGAGACTCCACCAATGGAACTCTAATTTTTGCTTCTTAAATATTACTAGTTTGTTTGCTGGTCTTTCCTCATGTGTTACCTGACTCGATGAATTCCCTAAAAATCCCAGACATTAGACTGAGAATTTCTTATGTCAGTTCTTTGGATATTTTGGATTGTTTTCCCTCCTTCCCATACCTTCTTCAGGCTGAATTCTGAGTTCTGTGTCTGTCTGGGATATAATTTTAATTGCAGTGTTTTAATTTCTCGTTGCCTTTTTTTCTTCACTTCTTCCCATTAAGCATTGATTTTTTGAAAACTGGGACAAAATATTCCTTTGCTACCTGGATTCTATACAGATAGTCTAATTTCTCCTCCAGTCTCAGTGATGAGGAACACTTTTTTTCTTTCCTTTATGTGTTCATGGTTATGTGTTATTTGTCTTAACTTTTGCTGCTATATGTAACTCAGTTGCACTATGGCAGTTCTTATTTTGTCCCTTCAATTTCTCACCCTCCATATGTATATATCTCTGAAGATATGTATATTCAGTCTTTTTTTCAGTTGTCTGTGGAATCTCTGCTTATCTCTAATATCCCTTCTCAGGTATATTATATGTAACAGGGTTTATTCCTGTTTGAATAATGAATTACAGGAAAGTTCGTAAATTTGACGAAGATATTCCAGGCCTCACATATGAGGCTTTGAGTTCTTCAGTCCAGTGGACATCACTCACTAATTACCTTAATTTTCCACAGTCTTTTTCTTGAGTTAAAAACTGGATCCATAGATTTGTTTCATATAAACTGAGTCAACTTATCATTACTCAGTGCAAGGTTTCTTCTGTGATTAATTCTTCTATAAAGCCTTTTACTGATTACCAAAAATAAGCCAAAAAATGATGTGTAAGATGGTGGGCTCCCTCTGCAGTCAGTGAGGAGGGACAGACAACTTCAGAAGATGAATCAGCCCATAGAAGTCTGACTCTTGCTGTGGAAAGGCTGGTCGCAGCTTCTTGGCTTAGAGGCACTGTAGTTCAGACAGATTGGGCATCTTCCCTGGGTCTTCCCTCTGGAGGTTGTGTTTGGTGAGCTGCCACTCCCACAGACAGGAGAGCTCTTGTATTACTAGTGACATTTGTTTCCTATTCTCCAAGCAGGCAGCTGGGCTCCTGTGGCCCTGTGATTCCCAGCAGTGTGCCCTGGGTGTGGTATGCATGCATGTGTTTCTAAAGTGTTCCACAGGTCTTGAGCCATACTCACATTAATCTGATCACACCAAAACTGCAGGCCTTCAACACTGCTTCAGGATGAACAATGCTTCCTTGGTGTATTTGTGACACAAGGGAAGTCCATTTCACAAGTCCCATCACTTCTTATTTCCTTGCACTATTTTGCAGAACTGATGTATTGATACAATGATATTATTAAGGTGTGATTCTAATGACCATGCAACAGAGCTCAGTGCCTTTACCATATTCCTCCTAGGTTTGGTTTGGATTTTGCAAGGAGTCAAGGGAGACTCCAGCTTTCTCGTTAACAGCACTTGGTGAAGTGCATGATCCCTTACAGATGCTACTGCAGAGACTCCTCTTGCCCTTTCCCGTAGTATACCGAATCCTTATTTTTACTTCTCTCAAGTCACCTCTATCCTTCATTCATTTCAGCCCCTAAAGCAATTAACTTAATCAAGCCCAACTCAATTTTTTAAAAGTAAGGCATAATCTGTAGGGATAGATATGACTATCCTGTCAATTAGGGAGTTACAGGTAGCTGATTTACCTTATAACAGTGCTATTTTAGTTTTTCATTGGGACTTGTTTCCTCTTACCTCTACTCTTTTTCTCTCACTTCTTCATGGATTCATTTTTTTATTGCTGTTGCTTTCCTATAAATTTCACTTATCCCCAGCCCTTTTATTTTCTAATGTCTTTCTAAGAAAAAAATCTCTGTATTAGTGGTCAAATTAAGTCCCATGGGGTTTGACCAGATATAAGCTGGCAGTGATTAGTCCTGTTGTGAATCTTACCAGCTGTAATGGTAGCTCTAAGAGCTGGTGTAATGGTAGCTCTAAGGCTAATGGCTTAGGAGACTCCCAAGTCTGTCACTGTATGTGTATCTTTAGCAGTCCCCCAAAAGCAAGGAAATAAGTAAAAGTAACCCTGGGTACCACTGGTCTCAATGCTGAAAGATATGTCACTGTCTTGAAAGTGATAAATCCCAGGAATTTGTAGATTCTTTTTGTTCTGATATATGAAAGAAGAAAAAAAAAGTTGTTTTGCAATAGGAAGTGGCTTGACTTTATAATGTAACTTACAGTACTGCTGTAGTGTAGTGAACTATGTAATCTAGCAAGCTTCATTGCTCCCAGGCTACAATCTGAGGCATTTTAGCAACATTTTTGGTTTCAGTTTATGCCCCACCAGTCAGAAAATGTATCTTTTCCTGGTCTAGAAGTAGAGGTCTTGCAAACAAAGGATTTTCATTCCTGAAGCTGAAGAGAGAATGAGGTCCCAAGCCTACACACTTTTGAAAAAAAAAAAGAAAAAAAAAAAAGAGAAAGTATGTTACATTTTCACAGACATTCAAGCAACAGATTTTTTTTTTTGAAAATTTAGCATGGGGCTTCTAAGATTCTGGTTCTCAATTCTGCATGAATGTTCCTTAGAAGTTTTGACTTTTCCGAACTTAAACCAGTGCACATGACGGAGCTGCCGTAAAACTTCAGTCTCTGAAATTCTAAGCCAAATTCCCTTGTGCTTCAGTGGAAATTCATTGGAAGTAGTATATATCTGTGATCCAATGCCTTTTCAATAAACAAATGTCCTTTCTGATAAAAACCTATTTTAGTGAGAAATTCTGTACTGGTGCTAAGTAAAATACTAGAAATAACAAATATCCCACTGAGGGAATATTTGGTAAGTATGCAAATCTGAAAGTGAACGGAATAATAGGGTGCAGCTGGCTCTTAGTCTTATATTTGACTGTTGCTGTTCACATACAGTACAACAGCCGTGCATGGGGGAGGAGTGTTAACACGATATTCAGTGAAGGCTGCATGGCGTGGGTGTATCACAGTTCCAGGAAGAGCCTGAGGTTATGGTTTACAGAGTTCACGCCAACTCTTCATTTTAAAGTGTAGTGGCACACTGTAAGTCTACTGCTGACAGAATGAAGTTTTACTGATGCTTGACATGGTGACTAAACTATTAGGCCCATCCAAGCTCAAAATATAAAGCTGTTTTCTGACAGCTTATCAGAAAACAAGACTAACTGCTCTTCAGCTGAATATTTCTAAACCTCTCATTCCTCAACCAATATCAATTCTCGTGACACACATTTTGAAAATCCACTTATGTACTTCACTTTATTGAGGAATTCAGGCCTGCTTTCCATACAGAGGAAGCCTGAACTGTTTTATTATTTTATCAAATATCTCAAATAATTTGCTATTAGCTATTTTTATTTTTTTAAAACATAAGTTTCAGGCAATCTCTAGTACCACTGCTTGAAAATTTAAAACAGAGTGACTGATGCATGAAAAGCATGCTAGCAAAACACATCCTGCATTGTCAGGATCCTCTGCTCTCCGTAGGTTTTTCTCATATCTTGCATCTTTCATTGCTAGATTTGATGATTCTTTTCTGTGAAATGCATTTAATTAGTCTTGAAGCTCTTATGCAAATCTATCACAAAACTCCCTTTTGTTACACTGAGTGAAAAAAACCCTTTTCTATTATACTTTTCTCTAAATATACTACTATATATAGTATACATAATGAAAAAATCTTACCTCTGAAGCTTTATTTTCTCTGCAGATGACTTAGAATGTGTTTCTCATTCCTCCTCTTCACAAGTTTGGTGTCTTTCTAGTTTTTAGTACCTTTAAAACTCTGTGCCTTTATTTAGATTGGTAACTATACTAACACATACAATAAGACATGAAAACAGTAAATATTTCATTGCATGAATGAGACTCCTTCAATATACAGCCAGTGTTCTGTATAATCAATATGTCAACATCTATTTTGTAGGGAAATACAATATTTAAAAAATTGGGGGAGGGGGAGTATTTAAATATTGAAAATTGAATTCTTTGCCTTTATTCAAAAAACATAAAATATATTTCTCCTTAGATGCCCTTTTCAGAAAAATGAATTGCAGTTATTCACACAAAAATACATTTGAACAAAAAAAAAAATTTAATGCATGGCATGGAAACTACACTAGGGAACTTGAGAACCTAAATACCCTACTGTTTGGCCAAAACCATAATTGGTGTCTGGAGGAGAGGCTCTTCCATAATCCAGACATCATATTTCCTTCCATGGCCTCCATTTTAGTAAAAATTTCCTAAAGTCCAGGTTACTCGTCATGTGATCATAGGTCTTCTAATTTATTTCATTCTGAAGAATTTTGGGCAAGTATAATATGATATTTTCAAATCTCCAAGAAAGAGCAACATAGCAGCTTTCTCCCTTCTACTTTCTATAATTTTCAGTTTGTTGACTATCTTTTGTTTGGCAGCAAAATTACAATTGTATCTGTAGAAAGGCAGTATCTTTATAATAAATTATTTTTATAATATTCAAATACTTAAGCATTGTCTGGCATCTTATTACCTCCCCCTCTCCCTAAAGCCATTTTTGTGAGCTCTACACCTCTGTCAGCATTCATAGTCTTTCGTTATCCTATATTTGAGAAAGCTGTTTATCTTGAAACACACAGTTTTAATTAAAAATTTCACTTATGCTCAGAAGGCTTAGGTATGCGTCACCATGTACAAGCCTATTTTTTAATCATAAAAGTTGTATTGAAAAGCAGGTCTGGTATAGAGAAGAGTGTGGATTTAATCAGTTAATTGTGTGGTTACACTGTTCATAATCACTTCATTTGCTTTTAATGGCAATGAGATGGATATTTCCAAAGGAGTCTTATTGTCCTCTGTGTAAATAACTAATTGCTTTGTTATTAAATACTTAAATACTCAACATGCCCTGTAAATGCAATCTGCATGTGAAACCAAATCCCCATACTCCACCCAATTCTCATTTCATAGACAGACATGTAGTTGCATCCAAATAGTGCCCAGGTTCACCTTTCGGTAAATTTGAAGTAATTTGTTTTCCTCAAGAGATGAATACTCTCATTTTCAGTGATTATTGCAATGTTTGCTGATTACTTTAATTGATTTCATCTATCTTTCTATTCACACAGTTGAACAGTCAGCTCATCTTGGAAGGTGTCAGGACTGAATCTAGGTGGGATATAAATGCCACTGCTTGTTGCTTCATCTGAGACTGATACAAGCAAGCATGAGCTGTTCCTCCTTTGATCTGAATCAGACAGAAGTTAACACAGATGTCATCCAGCATATACATCACTTGGAACCTAACCCACCATTCTCCTACCACAGAAAACATGTTCGGAAACAGATTCGTCAGGGTTCAAGTCTCCTGTCTCTCCCCGGAAAAGCATGTACCCAAGTGCCCTTGTTTAATCTACTTTCACTCAGATCACCAGGCTTTTGTGTCAGTCTGTTAAATGAAAATCAAGCCCGAAAAGGTAAAAAAACATCAGCCTGGAAAACATCAGATCATAGATGGCTGCAGTGTGGAGATCCAAATCTGATCTAGTCACACTAGGTGTTCTATATTGCCAGTGAGGAGAAGTAGGCACTTTGGAGACATGATTCATCTGACCCATATTCAGTGTCTACTGTAGGTTAAGGTGAATCATACCCTAAAAGTGCCTATTTCTTTCTGTTGACTATCAGGAGAGCCTTGACAATGGCTCAGTTGTAGACAGCTACATTTGCTTTTGTTGCTAGTCATAGATGTGCTGGGTAGTTGCTAATGTATTGAATTACTAAGATGGAAAGATTCTGTGTGGGAAAAATATAAAAGAGTGCTATTACAGGAGAAGTAATGTCAAGGGGGGTGCATGCCAAGTTGAAGCAATGCAAGAAAAGCAGAAGTAGTGAAATGGTACATGAGGCAGGAAAGTCTGAGTTCAATTGGTGTACAGATATGACTATATCCACATAAACCAATTTAATTCAGAATATATAGATTAAAGCAATTGATATGAGATCTTTGTATCTGTTTTGTACTTAGTTTGGGCATCTTACTTCAGTCTAGATTTGATATGGTGTTCTGGACTGAACACCCCTACATTGAATATGTTTCTGAGCTCACCAAAGAACTGATTGTTGGTTGAGACTGCCGTGTCCCCCTGAAGGGCAGCAACACATTTGGTGTGCACAGTAGCACAGCCCCAGAAAGGATTTGGTTTGTAAACACTAAAACCTTTCTGTGAATTCAGCCAATGTGCAATAAGTGAGGATGACTGAGAGAGTTATTTCAAGAATGCACAACTGCTCTGAACCAATATGCTAATGTAAATGCAGCCTAAGACAGTTTGCATATAAAATTTAAAATTCTAATGAAACAGTCCTTTAGACATAACTGCCTAAAATCCTGATAGAATTGGTGTAAAGTACATAACTTTGCAAGCTGCCAGATCATCAATTCACTAGATGAACTGAGAAGGACAAGATTTTCCTCTAGAAGTCTTTGCTGGCACTTCGCACTGTATGTTGATTATATGGGGCATGTGAATAAAAATCTAGGAGCCTCACACCCACCCTGGCAGTACACAGGAAGGTCTGATGGGAGAAAAAGCAGGGGTAGGACTTTCTGTAGGGTACAGATTGAGGTTTGGTCATGACTGGAGACTGAAAAGCAGTTCATCAACAAATGTTGACCAAAACCGGAAGGCAAGTAGGAGACAGGTGCAAAGAATGAAGAGATGACATGGCAAGTGTGAACAAATTAATTTAAATTTGAAATACTCCGGAGCCGAAGTACAATTTTACATTAAGCACAGGACAAAACAATACATATGGAGAGTTCTGTTTGCATTTGTACCACATTGTCCGAACCTTCTGTTGCTATGGTTTTGCACCACCTGTCTGCTATCAAGAATTGTTTACCTCTTTCAGTACTGTGCTGGATTATTTAGATGGTTATCTCAGCGTGATAGATTGAGTTACTTCTCTGGCTTCATATGCTGAGAATAAATTCTGTAAAAGTCCTTGTTGAACCATTGTGATGCTCCCTTATATCTGATTTTTTCAATTAAATATTATAAAATGTTTCTGTTTTTTCACAAAATTAGAGGAATGGTGAATGTATGGAAATCCATTAGAATGCAAAAAAGAGTTGAACATGAAGAAGAAGCCATGTTTTTTTAACTTCACGAAATAATATTTTGCATCAGTTATAACACACTAGCAATTTTTTTCACTTGTGGTTAGAGCTAGTGAAAATTGTCATCCACCTTTTCAGGTGGTGTGGGGCAATGTATTTTTATAAGCTTCAGTTTAACTGCTTTCATCTTCTAAATTCACTTATAGGATGACACATGCATTTCAAACAGTGTTCCATTATCTTAGCCTTGGCAAGGCTATATGCCTAAGATGGAGATGGATTCTTGTGCAGTAGCTTAGCTGAACTCTCTGCTAAGTTCCATTCAATTATATTTGCAGAAGTCTATGGAAAGCTGTGGAAAATCTCATCTCTTAATCAAAAACAACTTGATTGTATCCAAGGGGCTCATTGGAGCTCTGAATCACTCATAAATGTTGATAGGGTACAAATGGCAATGATCTTCCAAGCCCAGTTGGAATTTGTACACATAATAGTTGGACGTAATGTTTCTTTACATGTAAGCTGAATGCATTTAAATAACAATTATTGACAAGAAACAGGTGAGAAAACATATTCTGCTTTTATACATTTAATTAAAAACCAAAAGGCTATATTCTCAGCCTGAACACTTTTCTCTTCTTGGGTATTATGACTAGATTTCACAAAGGGAGTAAGCGTGAGGAACAGGAAGCTTAGGTAGGGCTTAGTCAGAAAGAGAGCTCCTGACTCTGAGAATTCAAAACAAATAATATGTCATCTTCAGCTCTGTATGACAGCCCTGTGAGCAACTGAACATGTGCTGTTTATCTGATCCTCCATTCTTCTGTGTATGAACATCACTGTTTACACCTCTCCCCTTCAAAAAATCTCAGGCTGGCCTTGATGTGCACAGATCTACTGCAGAGCTGAGCCTCTTCATTTGGCCAGAAGCATATCAAATCTGCAAATCTTCAGTGAGAAGAGAAACATGATGCATGGACATCAAAAGAGTATAGATGCAGTCTGCAGCAGTTAAGTTCTAACCTACCTGAGACAGAAACTGTGCAGAACTGGGGTAAAGGTAGTCCCATCTCAATTCTCCTGGAGAGAGAGAATGCACTGGATCAAAACTCCTCTTTCACCAAACAAATCAGAAAGCTATCTAAATCCTCCCATTTACAGACATCTTAATTATTTCTGAAGAGTATCTTGCCTACACATTCCCACCAGAATTTTTAAGGTACTTCAGAAGACAATGCAAGGAAATATGTGGAAAAGGTGTCAAACAGGGCTTTGAGAACAGATACCTCTTCTTGTCAAAAAGGCATGGTCAGTCTGATTTTAGGACTCATTGTATCTGAAAAGGAGCAAAAACACTGATGAAGGTAAACCAGAGGATAAACCCTCTCATCCTTGTTGTTTAGTATGGCTCAATGGTTTCCAGAATGAGAGGTAGCAAACTGCAACTGATACTGTGAAATTGAAATCATAATACTCAACAATTAGTGGCAATAACACGGGGTCACAAGATAAGGGAAGTGTTTCTTTGTACTCCTTTATGGCAAGTGACAGAAGCTCTTCATAATTTCAGGAGAGAGAACTGTGGAAAGCAAATTTCAAATTTAGTATATAAATCTGCGTGGTGTTACAGCCTGCCCTATAGGATAAAAGCAAATGGATAAGCCCCACTGAGCTCTTGTTACCACTGAGCTACACTGAAACTTGTAGTCTGAAAAAACTCTAATAAAGCATGAAAAACTTAAATTAATTAACTTTTCATACAAACTTTTTTGGCTTCAACTCATTTCCTTAGAAGGTGTAGTTTCTTCTACTATTTAACAGTTCAAAGTCACCAGATCCTTACAGAACTTAATTTATAATTTCTTTTAGAAAGAAATGGGATATAATTAAAAATAATTATTGCCATGAAGAATAATTTTGACATTTAAATACTATATAGGTCTCTAGATAAAGTATGTACAGTCAAAGAACACTTTTCTCACAACAGAAATTTTATATTTTTTTCTTCAGCTTTATAGAAGTTAAACTGCAGGGTCAAAGCAGTCCCCTCTGGTCCTAAATTCACTATTGAATCTCTGCTGATTTAAATACCATTTTCCATTAAATAAACAACCACTTACCCTTTGTGTTTTTTATGGCACTAATACATATAGAATACAAGAATTATCTTAAACTAATCCCTGGACTTTAATAATTTTTAATAATTTGCAATCAGTTAATTGTTTCCTTGGGACTGAATCACAGGATTTAATTTCACCAGTCCAGATTAGTATTAATGGCTCTTCCGGAAGAATTTGAATCCTCCCTTCTTGTATTCAGTCAATGAGATTCTCGACCTTGTTTGTTTCAAAATAATCTGCTTCAATTATCTCAGTTTATTCTTTAAAACAGAATTCTGAAATAAAGTTATTTAAAATGATTTTTATTTCTATTTTTATTTAAATGATTTCTTTGTGACAACCCATGGGCAAAAGTAACCTCAAAAGGTTTTAATGTCACTACACCTTTTACTATTAAGCAGTTTTTTTGCTATCCAGCCCTCTGCTGTAGTGTTCAGATGACAGTTCTTGTAAATAAGAATTTGAAATATAGAACATAGAACACCATCTTCCTTATCACTTTAATATTCAACATCCTATGAATCTTTGGGATGGTAATTTTTATTCCCTTATCTTCAATTATTCCATATAATATGATCATCATGAAAGTATTTGTGGGGTCTCAGGCTCAGTTTATTTAAGTTTTCTCATGGACTAAGTTTTGTACTGAAATTCTATGAGGTTCTCCATTTTTAGCATCATTTAACAAGGATTTATCATTGCAATTTTCCAAAATCTTACTTCTGAGAGAAAGTAAGCATTTCAGCAGACAATATCTTCAGTTCTGGCAGTGTGGGAGCATCTTGTTGCTATGCTCCAGCAGTGGATCAGACAGCAGATAAACATTTTTGCGTTGTCAAGGCCTGTCTGTCACCAGGAAGTCCTGAGATAACATAATCGAAATCATGAAAGGCAAGGATGGAAAGAGTGATAGACAACAATTCCATGAGGAATACCCAATCTTGTTTTAATACTCCCATTATGTAAGGAGAGAGGTACAACAGTGGTAAAACTGATCTTTGATGGTGAGCAACTCTTTGAATAAGATTTTGTTAGATTTTCATGACTCTACACTTGTGCCACAGCTCGCCTGCCTTGGTGGCAGGCATTTCTGCACTGGTGGCCATCGAGGGAGCCAGTTCACCAGGGGTTTCGTGCTATGTCCAAACCAAGCTGGTAGATTGGACCTGCTGAACACAGAGCAGAAGTATCAACACGGTGCCCTCAGTGCCATCAATGTGCCATCCACATGCAGCTGGTCTGTCTCCAGAGCAGACAGGTAAAAGAGTTTCTGGAAGTTATTCCTGTAGGTAGGACTGAAATTTATAGCAATTTCTTCAGTTTGGGTTACTTTTCTAAGAAAGGTCAGAAGGAATAAGGGAATTTTTTTAAACCTAGGACAAACTGGGATTCCTCGGCTGTTTGGGTTTTTTTTATTTTGTGTTTTTATCTTCCTTTTTGTCTCTTCAGACTATGGAGAAGACATTTCTTCAAGCACATGGAGAGGCCGTCAATAATTTGAAGATTCACTTGCTTGCTCTTCTTTTATGGAGATACATTATTACTAGATTGTTTGTCAAATGTCTATCTTCCTTTGAGTAATCTGTCTCCATCTGTGGCCTTAAGAGGGCTTCTGTGTGCACTTCATCTGTTCTAAATGACCCAAATAAATTGTGACTGAGACTAACAAGGCCTCAATAAGGGAGGTTAGCTGTGACTAGAGTGCTCGTCTCCTGAAATCACTTCTGTAGGACAGATTGGTCTGTAAGCTTATCTTTTGAGAAGAGGTGGATGCAACTGGGCAATCTCCAGTGCAGGCTGCTGACCTAAGATCTCCCTGTGGCCAGCAGTCTCTCCCTGTGGGGCCAATACATTTCACTAACTGTACAAACAGCAAACAGTGTAACTACTTGACAACTTTAAAATATTTTTTCTCTGGATGATAACAAGAAAGTTTTGCATTTGTTAGCACTTGTCAGCTCTCTTGACTGTGTCAGGTAGAAAAAATTAGTTTACTCTTTACTAGGCACATGTGCCAGGGGACCACTCACTATTCCTTTGTGGAAGAAAGCTTTTCACCCAGTACTGATCCTGTTTTTTACTGCCTTCTTCCAGGAGAAGAGCTTTAGCTCAATGAGTGGAGAATGCTTGGCCAGGGATAGAAAAATGTAACAGGATAATAGAAAATATCCTCTCTCATTTTTGTAGCATTCTCAGTTTGTGAGTGTTGGTATATGTTTCTTTGGTTGATGTATGATGTACTGTGTTCTATGAAAGTGGAGGAAAAAGAGGGGAAGGAAAGGAAATTGGAGTGAGATCCAATAAAACAGGACCTCTGAGTTCCATTTCTTTGCTGTTCTTAGTGAAGAAACAAGGAGAGACTAAAAATTGAAGTATTTTAGGTGTCAGGTGATAGGGCAATCCAGAAATGATATTAATTTACATGAATGAGGGAAAGGAATCATTGTTTGCAGAGGGAAAAAACAATGGAGGAAAAGTCTATACAAAAACTTTCTAAAGTAGGAAGAAGGATATGGGCAGAACAGGAAAAAGGGTAATCCAGAATCTGCTGCTCTCTCATAAGCGATGCCATTGAAGGATAGGTGAGGTATACATGAGGTATACATGGTGAATCCCATACATGTGTATATCACACACACCCCCTTGGCAGTCTAGAAATCTGTTAGTATAGACTATACACAAACTTGCCACCGGACTGGGTAGGAATCCTCTGGCCTGTATGGTCTAATTGGAGGCTGTGTAGCTTATAATGGCTCCATTCTCCTCGTATCAAGTGTGTAGAAAGCATCTTGATGATGTTTTCCACACAAGCAGTGAACTCTTCTCACTGACAAGGCCCTAAGCCAACCAAACGCACCGTGACAAATGTGTGTCAGAACCTGAAAATATTGGTGCATGCTGTCTAGGAGTGAAATGGTCAAAAGGGCATAAGCAGCAAGCAAAAATTCTTGGTTTGCGTTGTGAGGTTGTCTTGAGATGCAGATATTGGTATTTTCCTTCACATAAGAAGTTATGTTGATCCTTGTTAGTCACAAAAGGAGGACAGTGCCAGAGATTTGAAATAGATTGGCAATATGAGCATGACTGGTGAAGACAATGTATGCAACTGGCCTACAGTGAGGAAGCATCACTGTATGGTTATTATAAACCCAGAGAGAGTCAATGGAAGTCTGCGGGGGAAGTCTGTTCTTTTGATAGTCTTGGAGTGGCTGGATATGGTATTCTTATGGAACATGGCAATGATGCCTGAGTTGTCATAAATCTTGTCAAGGATGAAGCAGATGGAGAACAGCCTTGCAGAAGCTCCTTGATAATGAAAGCAATACAAGATTTGCTAACTTGGAATTGTAAAGCCCCATCTCTATAAATGTCTGATGTAGCTGCATTAGAGAAGCTAATGATCCTCTGAAGGAATGATCCAGAAAATAGCTGTCTGCTTCTCTAGATCTGTCACCCTTTCCTCGCAAAGGGCTGTCTAGGTGGCCTTTCAGCATGAAATCCGCAGCCCTTTATGTGCGTATGTGTCTATGGGAAGATGTGGTTTCATGTGTGAGTACTATGATATATGTCCCATATGAATTTAAAAAAGATGGCTTGATCTTGGTACCTGTGTCCTGCAGTGTTTAAAATGTGTTTCTGTACTATATAGGAGCTGAGAAGTCTCTCACGTTCATTCTGGTCACAGCATTGTGACTTATGAGAAAAGGCTACATCTTGGTGACCCTGCCATGACCCAGTCCTGCTCCCTCTCTTCATCCCCATTCTTCCAAGATTTAACTAATCAATTTTGCTACCACAAGATTAGAATGAATGCTTATTGGTACAGGTGGTACATGTGTTTTGGATGAGTCCAGGGTGGTGAATTCTGGAAGGGTTGTGAGGTGGTGGGTGCTGTGCCTGCAGGTGGCTCATGCTCTGTGAGACATGGATGTGTTGGGACATAGTGGAAGGTCTCAAAGGTCTGCAGTACAGAGGTAAACAGAAAAGCCTGAAAAGCGGTGTCCTTGTTGGGATAGGATGTTAAGAGAGATGTATCACTCTTAAAATGTTTAAATCAAAGCAAAATTAATTGCATAAATTTATGCATTAACTACATAATTATTTTTTCTTACATTGAGCTGACTTACTCATAGATAAAATTTTGTAGCTCTCAGCTGCAGTTTAAATATCATCAACAGGATAATGCTGTTCCTGAAAATGCCCACTTAGATTTAGATTAAAAAAATAAAGCACTGATCATAAAGCCAAAACCTAAATGAATATGTGTGTATAAAATATCCACCGCATCTTGCTACTTCTTTAATATTCATGTGACAACAGAGCACCTCTCAATTTTAAGTAGTCCTTGCATTCTGACAAAAAAAATTTCCAAGTCTAGGTCATGAATTCCTGCAAAATTATATTTATATCAGCCCATGGCATGACACTTTTTTATCAAATCAGAGATTTAAACCTTATTGTCTTTAGAACCTTTATAATATAATATCCAAAAGGGACAGTCATCTAATAAAGCAGCCTATTTTATTCTTACATTTTCTGTTACTATGGATCAGATTCAGTTTGTGTGCAGTACAGAAAACAGACCACTACTGAAAGAAAGAACAAAAGGCAAATCATTGTAAAATCTGAACTGCCAGAATTAGGCCGTCATGTTACAAAGTGGTAATTCTTTCTGACAGCCTCAGCTGTACCAATCATGACATTCGGCAAATTAGCCAGGCCAAGAACAAATAAAAAGAAGAAACAGGTGTGAAACCAACTTCCTGCCTCCCAGGATAAATACATTGTTCACTGAAGGGCAATGCACCTGCACTATTGTTTCTAGTTGGCAAAGGGGGGGTGGGGGGAAGCTTTTAAGTGCAAATACACTTGAGACTTGATAAAGACAAGAGACTTCTCTATAATTTCAGTATAAACGGGCATTTTCTTTCATGATCGTTTTTAATAAGTTAACTCTTTGAGGAGACACTTAAACTGTAGTTTGAATAAATTATTGCTCCGCAAGGGAAGATGAAGTAAAACTGAACATAAGCCTTTTCTGAGCTTTTCAGAAAAATGAGGGGGATCTCACTGTTTCCTTTCTGATTATGATCTTTCTTCTTAAAGTCACCCTCGTGGCTGAATAGCACCTCAGTGGGGTGAGATGAAGGAGCCTGCTGCCATCATCTAGCCGAGCCCTTGAAGGAATCCCTTCCCAACCAGGTGTACTACAATGTATTTATTGGCAGAAACTAGAAGAGATGTAGAAGAGTAGGAGACAAGAGAAGAGCAGCAAGAAGGCTGTAGTCTTCATACCTTAATTGAATAAATTTTTTGCTCTGTCCTGAAGCTGTCCTTCTGCCTTGGTACTTGGGAGCATTTTATTCATGATTATTGCAATGGGCAGACAAAGGAACAGGAAGGTCAGAAACTGTGATTTAAATTTAAGAACAGCTCATTTCTCCACGCCAAGAATCATGAACTGGTGAGACTGCTTTCTTGGATGTTTTCTCCACTGGTACAGATATGGTCCTTGGACACACATTTTAATAAAACATTCTCTGCATGTGGGTAGGTGCAGACCAATACCATAACTGGAAGGCTGGTATCCCCTGATATTCATGGTTGCTCTAAGAAAGGGCAAGGAATAAGAGGGTTCAGCCTGCACTGATGATTAGGGTTTTTTTTGTCCCTAGTGCAGATGGTTTAGCACCTCTGCATTTAACTCTGCATTGGCAGAGATGGAGTGGGTATGGAATAACACACTGAATAGATATTTCCAAGGGGCAGGACAGCTGTGAAACAGTTCCTAGTTTTCCTGGGGCAGCTGCTGACCCTCGCTGCCTTGTGGGGCAATAGCTCCTCTGGCGCTCTGGGACAGACTGACACCTGCAACGAGGGCTGTTTTACAGCAGCACCTGTGTCCGAGGAAGTGCAACAGGTTAAATTTCTGTCATTCTCATGAATCCCTGGGAAAAGGACAGGAAACAGTGGTTTCACAATTATGAGAATGGGAGAGGGTCCAAGAGAGGTAGATAAGAAGGCTTCTCACGTTGACCTCAGATTGTCCCCAAATTTGTTTGTTACATCATTTACAACATGTTCTGCTTGCTTTTTTTTTTTTTTTTTTTGCCTGCTTTGTGGTGATGTTACTCTGAAAGCTGACAAGGTCTGAGCAAAACTGGTTCCTCATGCGCTCTGAACACAGACCAGTGAAACTGGAGGATGAAACTATTGCATAGAAATATTTCTGTTCCTGAACTGTAGATTTGCTAAGTGAGCATTTCTGTGCAGGATCTCAGGATGTTTTATTAAAGTAAATGGTGCCTCCTGGTAGATGAGTACCTCCTCAACCTTCTGCTGCAGCCCTGTCATCCCTAACTACAAGGTTATCCCTGTGACAAAATGCTCGGGGAAATGGGCAGCTGTGCACTCTTTATGTCACATTGACCAGCCATAAATTTGAAGCAATTTAGGGCCAGAGAAAGAAAGCTGTTTCTACACTGATGTAAAAGCAGTCAGTGATACACTAGGTGATGGGACTAGTATAGGCATCCCTAGTAATCAGTGCCACTATTTGAATATTTTATAGATTAGGAATTGAGAACTACAAGACACCAGTGCTACTGTGACAGTTTTCTCTAGCTAAGGAGGAGAACTGTAAATGGAGAGACAGTAACAGCTTTACTTGAGGTATTATTCAGAATGAGTTGTACACTTGCAGTGAATATTAGAGTTTTTTTGCACATGAATTTCTATTTATTTGTAATTATTTCTGTGAGAAATATGACAAGAAAAAACTTACTGAAATTCTGTGAGTGAGCACAAGCACTTGCATCATTTTAACATCTGTCACCAAGCTCAGTTGATAATGGTGACTGCTATTATGGCATCTTCCTCCCCTCCACACAAGGCCATCTGGGATTTGTGTTATGTAAGAGGATTAGCATTTTTGCTTTCCTCTGTTATTTAAAGTATTTCTCAGAACTGGTTTTTGAATAATAATAACAACAACAATAATAATTGGTCTGTTTTCTGTAGGGCTTTCTGAAAGGAGAAGTTGGGAATTCTAAAGCTACTGCTCTTAAGGTGAACACCTGGCCTTGACATTTGGGTTTGAATGGGATTCACTTGAAACAGGATTTTTCAAGCTGTGATGGATAGGACTGATGGAAGGCTGATATCACTGAATGAAATCAAGGGTAAAGCATAAATTATTGTGAATGGATCAATTCCAGCAAGAAAACCATTGTAATTTCCGTTTCTTCTTCTCAGACATGATTATTCATCACAGTGGTTTTAGGGAAAACCTCAGCTTCAAATCCTATCTCATAAAATTATAGTAGTGGTTGGTAACACTGCCTGTTAAGAGAGCCTGAAATGTATCATTTTCTGACCCTGGCTTTGGTTACTCAATGATTTCTAAAGATTGAATTATTTGGGCTGAAATTTCTAATATTGAGCGTATCCTTAAGACCAAAAATTTTGAAAAGTTCTAATCAAAGTGTGTACCTATTTTCAGAACTTGATAAAAATAAAAATAAATAATTTTTACCATGAAAAAAAAGCAGTTCTTAAGACTTGTCAGTCAAATTCACATAACCTGGAGCTAGGAGTATTGGAGTCAGGATTAGGGAAAAAGTAATTTTAGATCTGTGACAATTTCTGTGTTTTAAATAGCTGTATATTTGAAAAATATCCCTGTAATGGAACCATAGTGTGACCACAGATTTTGGGTTTGGGTCTTCATCTTTTCCTTAGAATAAATATATTAAATTAAAAAAAAAAAAAAGGTAAATTCTTGTGGTAAGCATTGTTTGAACAAATGTTGTAACAATTAGCTCTTCTGACTGGAGATGTGATAAAAGTAATAAGGGTGGTATACAAATCCCACTATACACAGTAAATTCATAGACTCCCACTGGAGAAATATTGGACTGTAGCTAACCACCCCAAGGACTCCATGGAGATTGTCTGTACTCCAGTCACCCACACATCTTGACAACCCCATACATAAGAAGCATCTGCATCAGAACTTACTATGAGCTAGGAAAGAGTACACAACTGCTTTTGGTTGGGTTTTTTGTGTAAATGCTGCTCTCCCGCTGGTGTGGGAGCAGTCTGGTAAAAGCAGCAAGGAAACAGTCATGGCCTCTGGGTGCTGGAGCTACAACTGAGAGAATAAGAATGGTAGAGTGAAGACAGTGGTTTTGGGCCTGGGAACTCAGTTTTAATGCCTGGGAACTGGCATTACCATGCTGGTGCTGGAGATTGGATGGGAAACCTGTGGTGGAAGCAGTGATTGACTGCAGCAGGAGATGGTAACTGAGACTAGGTGAGGTTGGAGGCTAATGCTGGAACAAGGAGATTGGGAAGGGGGACAGGGAGGGGGAGCAGCAGGTGGCAGCTCTGTATGCATCAGCATTTACTCCCTTCAAGCCTGCAGAAAGCCAGAGAATCCTGAGCCCTATCACTTCTCTGATGCCAGCAACTGCCATAAAAATCTGCTGCTATTAATGGTAAATACCTCAGGCTGACTGCTGGGTCAGACCACCTAACCCAATACCCTGTCTCCTCAGCAGTAATTCCCTGGGGGAGAGTACAAGAACGAACCCACAAAGTGTAAGTTGATGCATTCTCAACTACCACAGTTTTTTCGCTTAGAATAAGTTTCTGCAGTAGATATAAATTTCTCCAATAGTTGCTGATTCACAGAAAAGTCAAAATAGTGTCACACAGTGGCATTCCTTTCTTTTCAGCTGGCTTTGTAGAAGAGCATTAGGGAAGCACATACATAAGCAGATGTGCTGATGGTGTGTGCTGAAGCACAGGTGAGAGGAATCCTTCCTTGCTGCTTCTCCCGGGGCTTTCTTCACACCCGTAGCTACACAATCACATGCTTGTTTTCCAGGAGGACTCAGACCCAGTAGCTGCTGAAAGCAGACCTGACACCTGAGACGAACTGATGCAGCAGGAGGGCCTGTCATTGGCTATGGCCATCCCCAGAGTTAGAAATTTGGAATAGAGAAAGAAAGTCTTGGGATGAATCAGTGGAATTTTCCCTGAGTGATTGGACTCTGTCGCTACCCCAAAGACCTGCAGGCCTAGGGAAGTCATTTAAAGGTAGCCCTTTAGGGGTGGACACTGTCAATTAGATTAATCTCACCTTACTTTAGAGGTCTAACATCTGGATGTCTAATCATAAGTTAGTCATTCTTAGCACCTGCTTTTGTTGATGAACACAGACACCTTCAGTGCATCTCTGTCTCTAACTTTGGGATGGAACTAATTTGAGGATGCTTGTTTGTCTCTAGTGATTGTAACAGGAACCTGAGACTTGGGGCAGGTGAATGCCACCTTGCTCACCTTGCTTGAGACTATTTTGTGAAAAATATAGAATTATTATAGCTTGTTCCCTCAGAAAAAGATTGACAAAGAGATTGAAATGAAGAGGTAAAATGAACAAGGGTAAGGAAGTAAGTAAGCAAGAAGAGTAAATTATTTATCAGACAGCTGTACATCAAATGATTCCTGTCCATTCCATGTGCTGCAAAGTTGACTTTTGCAGCTGTAATCCTCTTTGGGGTTTGACTATATAACTAAACCTGTAAAAAGTAAATATAAAATTATCTGGACAAAATTAGTCATAGATTTTTCCTTTTTTAATCCTCTTAGTGTTGTAGAAATAATCTGCTAGCAACATGTCTACATACTGTACAAGGTGAATTGCTTTGTTTATGATTGAAAACTATTTATACAGTCATCTCTTTTTTGGTTTTTTTCCTAACTTGGCTCTTATGTCATGAAGAATATCCCCGTGGTCCAACTTTGCTTACTTTGTGGTAAGTCTCACAGGTAAGTGTGCTAAAATTTAGGCTCTTTTCTGTCTTTTAGGAAGCAGTTTTCATAATGGATTAAATAGAATAAGGAAATTAGAAACAAGGGAGAAGGAAGGACCCAATAAAATAGGTGATTACAGGTATCAGTATATGTGGGGTGTAGGCTCATATTTCTGCTTGGAATCTGTTGGAGCAGAAATCTGAATCTAGAACTACCCAGTGCAGAGGTGTATCTTCTCTCGTTTGGGTTTCTTCCACACAAAACCTGAGCTTATTTTCCTCACATGCGGCTTGAAAACTGTTGTTAAAAAATAATTTATGGTAAGAAGATATTCTTGATTGGCAGCTAGATGAGAAAGTCATTCTTCATGAAGTACAGTGTCTGATCACCACCATGTAGATACCATAGGTTTTAAGAAAAATCATCCCAGTTAAATTTCCTGTCAATTTTTGTCCAGTCTTCATGCCAGTCAGACAGGGTTGGTTTTTTTCACCCAGCCAATCTCCTGATTATATTTTGCCAGTGCAGCAATGTACATTTTAAACATAACCTGTAACAGAATCTTACTGAGTGAGCAGAAAAAAAAAAGGAATACGAGAAAGTTATGTTAACAGCACTGCAGATATCAAAAGAATGTTATTCTTACTGCACTGTTTAGGCAGATATGCAGCTCAGTAATGCCTTCCTCTTCCCACCCGTGCTTTCTTGGAACCAAGTCACAATTCCTATTGGGCTTCAGATTTCAATTCTCTGCACTACAGAATTACACGGTTTTTCTGCACAGTGTGTTTTCAATATGAAACAGAGTGTATTTTTGCTGTGTGAAACTTCCAAATTCTGTCTCCATGCTGGAGGAGTCATTTTGCATTGTGTTCCTGGTTGAATGCCTGAGCAAAACCATATTCCTAGCTGAGAACTAGATTGCAAGGAAGCTAATCCTTTTATGTATGTATGTTCCTGCTTTCTCATTTCGGACATAGCGAGTATTGTTAAGAATCTTGGCACTGCTCTTTGCCTTGACTTTCCATGCATATCCATGTGCCAAATGTCATCAGAGAGTTTTTTTTCCAGCTGCGTATTTTTCTCATATACTGATAGACCATTATAACAATGTGGTCATGAAGTGGGGTGCTGGAGTTTGGGCATTATGGCTCCAGAAGCCCATCATGGCATTTTTCAGTATGGATTTGAAAGAACTTTTTATTGCCTCTCTCCATCCTCAACTGGCCTCTTTTCCTTATAGTCACACCACAAAGAGTAAGGTCAGCAAAAACATATGAGAAAGGTTTAACAAGCTGGTTCTTTGAGAATATATTCCAGGCTATAAATATGTGAAACTTTAAATTTTTTGTTGTGAATGTGCTGCAGGGCTGGAGCCCAACTGCTTTTGCTGAGGTCTGGACATAAATGCTAGTATTTTTCTTAACATTTTGCAAGAGACCATTGTCCAAATGCATCGTCCAAATAAGCCACAGGAGATATTAATGTGCAATCTGGTGAATTTTAGCATATATCTATCATGCTGATATTGTATTTTAACATGCATACTCATATGTTTTTGGAAACCAAGCTTTCAACTGTAGGAGAAAAAAAAGAATATAAGATAGTATTATGGGTAAAGGATTTCTTTTAAAACAGAAAGGTATACTTGGAAAGATAACCAGATGTAAAACAATGACTGCAGCTGAAAATTTGTCACTGATATTTTCCCCTTAATATCACACATTGGTTATTTATTGTTCCCTCTATGGCTGGTCAGGGTTGTGGTTTTCAGCCTGTGAAAACCATTACAGCAAGATTTTCTTTTTTGTAAGACCTAGTTCTCGATTAAAATCTATCTGATATGTTTATGTGAGGAGTGAGAAATGCAGGAACTAAATGAATGAGGAAGAAAGATTTTTCTTTTTATCAGTTTGTAAATATGTCAAAATAACCTTAAAAGCTTGAACCTGGCTATGGTCAAAAAAGATTTATTCTGCTAATACAAGAAACAAATATTTTCTCTTTTTTTTTTTTTTTTCTTATATGACTAATATGAAATATTATTCTGAAATTTTATTCTGAAATTTCATTCTGAAATTTTTCTTTTCCTGGTTTTGACATGCTAACCCTTACTGATGAGAGATGTTAAGCACATTTTTACCAAACTAAACATGACTTGCAACACCTTCTTATCAGACAAGAAACAAAATTTCTTGCAAATCGCTATCTAAAATTGGGGTTGTTGAACACACAAATCTCCTATCTAAATCCTCATTTTTAGTGAAACTAACAATGTACTAATTTTTATTTTTGGTGTTTTAAACTTGAATTTATATTACGTCTTGCATTATGCCTTAATCAAAATGTAAAATTTCACCTGTTTATCCCTATAGAAAAACAAATTATTAAAACATAACTTCCAGGTAGTTTTGATTTCAGGATATTGACATATGGTCGATTCTTCATTTGCATGTTTACTTTTTCTCCCCCTATTGATTTGTATGTGATGTCAATCTGGAACTTGTCTGACGTGAAGTTCCAGCTACTGGGTTTTGTTCTGCCTTTCTTCTCTAAATAAATAGAACTGGATTTTCAAATCTGAAGAATACCTGGCATTTAAAGAATAATGAAAGAATAATTATGATTATCACAGAATCATAGAATATTCTGAGTTGGAAAGTACCCACAAGAATCATCAAAGTCCATCTCCTGGCTTTGCACAGGACCAAGATAAGGATCACACTCAGAGAACATTTTCCAAATGCTTCTTGACCTCTGTCAGGCTGACGTTGTGACCACTTCCCTGAGGAGTGCCAGTTACAGAGTTCCAGTGCCCAGCCACCCTTTGTGCGAATATTTTCCTGGTATCCCACCTAAATCTCCCCTGACACAACTTCAGGCCATTCCTTCAGGTTCTGTCCCTGGTCACCTCAGAGTAGAGATCAGTGCCTGCTTCTCCTCTTCCTCTCACAAGGAAGTTGTAACTGCAATGGGGTCTCCCCTCAGTCTCCTCTTCTCCAGGCTGAACAGACCAAGTGACCTCAGCCACTCCTCACACGGCTTCCCCTCAAAGCCCTTCACCATCTTCATAGCCCTCCTTTGGACATTCTCTAACAGCTCAATGTCTTTCTTATATTGCGCACCCCAAACTGACCCCAGGATTCGTGGTGAGGCTGCACCATCCCTGAGTAGAGCAGATCATCTTTCATCCCTTTTGAGAAATGAAAGAGACTAAATTCTTGAGTGAATCCTCTACAGTCTTTTCCAAAACCTCCTACTGTTACCTTATAGTCCTATAGATAATACAAAGCCCAGGAATTGATAAGTATTTGTTCATAAGATTTGTTTTGTTTTCCATGGTGAAATAAATCCTCTTATTTGTTCATGACATCATTTCCATACTTCAGATCATCTCATTGCCTCTTGCTGTATTGGTTTCCAATATACTTAATGTATGCCTTTTTTGTTTTTTATATCAGAAACTTAAATCAGAAATCCCAAATATATTAGGGAAGTATCTTGCACTTATGCAATTGTCTGTGTCAACCAAACTATAATCTCAGTCAAATAATGGAATCCCTTTTGTTCTCATATATTGCCTTCCATAAAAATACATTGATGTAAAATCATAAATATTGTATAACTATGAACCAATTCTTGCTTAATTCTATCCACATATGTTTTCATTATTTAGCCCAGAATTAGATTCAGGCC
This sequence comes from Coloeus monedula, assembly GCF_965178545.1. NCBI lineage: Eukaryota > Metazoa > Chordata > Aves > Passeriformes > Corvidae > Coloeus > Coloeus monedula. The sequence continues at coordinate 103,865,215 of NC_138782.1, read as the reverse complement.
AGCTAGCTTATGCTTATTCAGGTCATTTCATTTGCCCTTTTAAATATTGCCCTAACCTTTTCACTTATGATTTCTCTGCTATTCAAAGATGTATCAAAACCCAACAAGACTGGGAGCTGTTTTTCTGCCTCTTTCAGGATTCTTGATTGCAGGACTAAAAGGACAGACTTAGATTTAATCCTGCAGCCAAGTGTTTCTTCAGTGACATGCTCTATATGTGCTTCCAAATTTGCTCTAAACAAGCCCCAAATGTGGTTATTGCCCTTTTGTTTTTTCTGCTAGTGGAAAACATTTTTGAACAGCTACCAATCTAACCAAGAAAAAGTAGCAGGTGGATGCAGACAAGCAGACAGAAGCAGAGCACAGGGAAACCACATTTGGGCACCAAGGGACAGGGTGATCTCGGCACATTGGGCTGCTGAACCACTGCCAGTCTCTGGCAGGCATCACAGCAAAGGAGTATTTTAAGAGGGGTTTGAAGGACAACAAGTAACTGAAGGAATCTGGGTCCCTGACTAAACATTTGCTGCATGATATAACATCAAAGAAATACAAACTTGGACATGGAAGGGGCAGAACCAGTCCTTTTCAACTCTTCATCAAACTGTGGATAGTATTTTTTGTTGAATCACTTAGCAACATGCTGGCTGACAAGTTTGGTGGTTTTGTTTGTTTGTTTGTTTTTTGTTGTTTTGTTTTGTATTTTTTCTTTTCTTTTTTTTTTTTTAAATAAGTTTAAACCTCCTTTTGTTCAATTAGCATTTTTCAAGAGGAGCTAAGTTAGTTGAAGCAGATGGTTTATCTTTTTTGGTAGTGCTTCTAGTTGGACAAATGAGACTTATTTCTACATCTTCCTCTCTCTTGCAGTGCCTACAAAGTCATTCCACATTTTACGCACCGTGTTTTGACTTATTTAATGCAGGCATACTTTCCCTGCAGTAAACATGATTACCCAAATACTTTAACTAGAGAGCTTCTGCTTTCCTCTCTGGTATAATTAGTCACACTGCACTCACACTGCATTTAAAGGGGGGGAAAAACCCACACATGGAGCATCTTGCAAATGTGCCTATAATCCCATACAGCTGCTTTCTTCACTTTATTCTTTTTTGACTGCTTATAGAACAAAATTGCTGCAGCTGGGCAGAAAACTGAGCAAAGTTGCAAAGGCACCTCTCCTTTCTTTTCTTTGTGGAATCCACCCATTCAGGTGTCTAGGGATAGCTCTTGATTAGCAATTGCTTAACATGGGGCTAAGTTTTCTTGGATTCTAGCATTGAATAACTTGGCAGGATTTCTATTAGGTTTGAATTTCAAAGCCAAAAGAGTGATCTGAGATCGCATACTGGCAGTTCCACAGTGGTAATTTCCATGTAAAAAGAATACTTATCACCAGCACCACAGCGAAAGAAGCAGCTTTACACAGAAAGGGCCTCTTGTGAAATTAATTTGGTGTTTAGTTTATTAAGAAGGCGATTCCAAATGTGTTTTTTTTAGTTTCTTGTAAAGAAAACTCTTTCTAATCCTGCCGATATTTTGAAGGCAAAGATTTGGTTGTTTAAAAAATGTTTACAAAAATTCTGCTGAACCTGTTTTTCATTTATGTGGCCAGCATGCTCTCCAATTCCTGCTTGCTAGAAAGCAAGCAGGAGATGGAAAAGGGAATGATCAGTGTAGATTCAGTAAGATATTGGCCAGATCAGTTTGGCTACTCTGCATTCAGTAGGTAGCTTGTTTGATAGATTATTGATGGATTTACCATTAGTAAGCTTAAAAGAATATCTTGCTTGGCAAAAGAAATTTTAGATAAGGAAGGAAAGGTGCATTTGTTAAGAAAAGACCCCCGAAAGTTTATCCAGGTCTGTTGCATGTAATATAAAAGAAGAAATCTAATATAGGTCAGCTAGTCTCTGCTTATGACTGTAAATGAACTTTGGGCAATTTGTTCAGACGTAGTCATCTAAAGTCAACTGAGATTAATTCCACCCTTTGGTTTTCTTTTGCTCTAACACTAACTTGTTATGTTGCCTCCAAGACTCACACCCACTCATTGTCTTGTATGTTTGGACAGATACCTCTTCTGACACAAGGCAATCTTGTCCTGTGTGCTGGTACAGAGCTCAGTCCCCACAGAAGAAATAGGAGACCTTATCTTTCTTGAAGAGTTAGCATGCCCTAAGGAAGCAGCAATCAACAGTCATTAACTTGTGATCACAAGCACAGGAGCTGTATCTTCGATGGACATGTTAGAGGAAGGGTAAAAGCTTCATGGAGAGCTCTCCATCTGTTACCTGAATCAGCAAGGGGACAGAGCAGAAAACATGCTAACACAGAATTCTCTCTAAGCAACATTTATTCTATGTAGAAAAAAGGAAAAAGCTTAACAGAATCAAACCTGGTTTATATCAGGCCTTCTGCAAGCTCTGGAAATAAAAAAGCATATCTGACTGCATTTGTCAATGCATACCTAATTCCTCATGGTCCATTTAAAAACAGGCCACTTTCTAGAGTAATAGAGATTACTAAAACACATATTACAGCCTTTCCACCTCTGAGGTGAATGTTAGTACAAAAAAGCAATACACTGGACAAAATATGCAGGGAGCTAAATAGCTCTTCATTTGCTGCAGGAGATCATTTTATTTAGTGAGAAAGGAGCACATGAAATGGCAAAAGAAGAAATCAAAGTTTAAAAAGAAGAAGGGAGTGGGGTTGGGATTGTCAGTTCAAGAAAATACAGCCTTGAAAAGCAGGGTCTGATAAAAAGTCAGTGACTGAATCCTTTGTATTAATAAGAAGAAAACCTATCACATGATAGATAGATAGATAGATAGATAGATAGATAGATAGATAGATAGATAGTCTTAAGAGTTTCTGACTTTGAGGAATGAGATTGCAAAGGTTCTGACTACCTTCTTGTCATATAAACAAAGGGTATTCTTCATATATTTTAGAAGATAATTCATCTAGAAAAAAATGCATAGCTATGGTACAGATAAATGTTTTTATATTATGCAGTGTTCAAAATGATAATTGCAGGTACATTTAGAAGATAAAAGTTTTACTCATTTAAAAGAACTACATTCAGAACATGGCAAATGGTTATCTTGTAAGTACAACTTTATTAGTAGAGTTATATTAAAGCAATTATTATTTTCCTTTCCTGCCTGGTCCATTCTTATAATCTTTCTCTATTTATCTATTTTGGAATTTTTTTCTTTTAGTTTGAAAAAGGTATCTGCTCATTCTCCACATTTTCTCCAAAGCAGAAAACAAGCCAGTAAACATTACAACTGAGCTCTCAACTCAACTCTGTAAGAGTAGAATCATAATTAGGCAAAGTTAGTTTGTCTGCTGCTGTGTGTAAACAAGTTGAATAACTTCATTATTTTCAAGCTTTGCCCCTACATTAGAATAATTCACACTACTTCAGGGAAATGACACCTGCTAATTAACCACAAGCAGACAAAGCACTTTAACAGCGATAATCAGTCATTTTCTCCTGCAGTTTAAAAAAGATTAAAAAAGAGCCCACCAGAAAAAACAAAACTAAAAATTAAAAAAAAAAGAAAAGAAGAAAAGATCAAAACCTTTGTGACAAGATGTTTCTGTGAATCATCCTCTTGAGGAAACCTTACTGCTTGAAGTAGATTCAAATATAAGTCACACATTTGTACAGAATAGGAATTAAGTCACATATATGCTCTGCTGTATTTTACACAGACACATGTTTGGGACTTAGCTCCAACTAAAAGTAGATATCTAAAGTGGTCAATATGTATAGTCAATATGTATTTATTGAATGATTCATTCCTAACAGAGGTTTCTATAATAATGAACTTCCCAAAGTTCCCTCCCTCTCCATGGACAAACTTTGCCGTACTCATCAGCACTGCAGATGACTGAAGTTAAGTGGTGTGAATCACAACCTAACAAGCCTGTCCCTAAATAGTTTACATTCAACATCCACAAGAGAAATAAATTATTTGCAAAAGGAAATAAGATGAAGCATGAAAAATGAATCTCCTACACATGGGTTTCACTGGAACTCTATGATGGAATGAGAAACAAATACCAAACTGCTGGTGTCCTGCTTCAGGAACACCATAGCTCTAACTATGCCTTTTCCCCCTCTGCTTTCACATTCTGAGACCCTGCAGAATAGTTTCAATTGTATTTTTAAGAGTTCTTATAAGTCCTGATTTCTCAATTCATTTGCAATAATTTAGAAAGTACTTTACATGTCCTGGTGGGCTACTGCATTAACCAAAACTGTGCTGATACTCTCCAGAACTGAGTGAAAAGGTTAAAACAGCAAAATCTTCTTGTTGTTCTCTCATTCACTCAATACCTATGTTGAGCAGGAAAGATCTACTTTCTGGGACATACTAGGAAGAAATACAATAAGCTAAAATTGGAGATGTATAAGAAAGTGGTTTCACAGTAATTGGTAGTATGAAAACTAAATATAAAATCACAAAAACCAGATATTGCAGTCTCAGTTCTACAGTAGCATGGAGAAAAACAATGAGCCCTGGGGAAAAGTGCTGACGCAGCAAAAGAAATTATGGAAATCCATTTAAGAAATTGAGATTGTGAATGTTATTCACAAAATATGGGACTCCAAGGACAAAGAAAAAAACTCACAGCATTTCCAGGCATATGACAAGAGAAGTGAGCATGTTTGATATTTCCATTATATGAGTAAGAACCAGGTAGGCACTATTATAAGGAGATGCTGAGCAGGCTGAAGGGCTACAGTCTGTTTCCCATCACATGACTTGGAGCATGTTGGGCAATTCCAATGTTAGACCTTACATCCTTTGACCTCACTGTCCATCTCCAGAGAGCCACTGATCTCTGTCATTATTTTTCTAGGTATCTGCATAGCTTTTAACAATCCTTGAGCCAAATTAGTACAAGCTTTATAAAAAAATTGTCATTTTCTACACCACAGCTACAGCTACTGCCACAATATTGTTATACACTTTGATCAACTTCTGAAAGGGTTTACATGCTGTGCTTGCTTGAGATGACAGGAGACAGGAAGTTTTCACTAATCATTAAGAAGGAAGCTGTCAGGAAGTCTCACTCTTCAGATCACTTAAAGGATTCCTTGTGGTCTTTGCTTTGAGAAATTCTGATATCTCCACTCTAAGGCTTTGTAATTGGACCTCTGCAGGTGAGAGAAGCACATTTCCTTTCCATGGGGAAATTTCACACAGATTGGCTGAGCTGAGTAATGTTGGGCATGGCTACATCCTTACCTTTTCCAGGAGAATGTTATCAATTGCTACAATCCTAGAACACTTCAGACAACCTCATGCAAGACAGTACCAAAAAAGCAGCATGTGAACTAAAGCCAGCAGCGCTGTTCTAGGACCACTGAATGGGATGGCTGGTTCTCATTCATGACAGAGGGTGACCCAGACTTATCTTCATGTCTTGCAATCACCATGACCCCTTCTTCCTTGGCTGACTTTCTGTGAAGGAAGCCCTGTTGCTGAAGGACAGTGAACTGATCTCCTGGACAGATATAAGACAGTGGTAGCCTATGTTGTGGCACAGTGGATGATCAGGATATTCTGACATGTAACAGTGTTGAGTTCTACCTTTTCTCTACCAAAATGTATGCAAAAGTATTATTAAAGAAACATTGCTTAGTCTGCAAAGTCCAAGTCCTATGAATTAGGGGATCTCAACAGTAATTTGCCCCATCTGTAAATGTATTGAAAGTTCACATGAAAACTTGCCCAGTATTTTAAAGATATGTCAGAAACAGAATTAGGGATAAATACTCCTATATTTAGCATTTCCTAACATTTAATTCATTTAACACTCAATACAATGCAAGTAACTTTCCTTTACTGTTGTTGTTTTTGTTGTGGTTTTTTGTTTTTTTTTTTTTTTTTGTAATTACAGACATGTGCATACACACGTTTATGCTCATATAAATTTATAATACTGGGAAAAAGGAAGCTGTGTTTTACATTCAGCATGAAGAAATGTCTTTCTTAACATGCTTCCCTGTAATGACTCTTGAAGAAGATAAATAATATAAAAAGACTAAAGACCTCATGAACTCTATGCTACACCTGTAATTACAGTACTTTAGGGTTCTTAACCACACTGCAGAAGAATAAAAGGAAACTGTCTCAACATAGGCACTCTTGGGTACATGCTAAATCTTTTCGCTCTTTCCTTAGCCCACCACCTCCCACCAGCTGACCTAGTGAACAAGTCCTTTCTGACTTCAGAAGAATCTACATTTTAGCCATTCCAGCTGGGATCAAGCAAGGTTGTATGTTGCCATGGCAGCAGTTACACTGAGAATGGGATAAGTAGAAAAGGTGGCAAAGGCAGCCAAAAATAACAAGTTATACAGAAGTGGGATTCTGTTTATCTGCAGTTAGGTGGATGGGGTTAAGCCATCCACCTAAGCCCTGATGCTTAGGAGCCCTGGCTATGAAAGTGTTTCAAACCCCAATTGTCAGCATGGGGATCTATGGTGATGGGTTGCTAACTTAGGGGATCACAGGCATTTGACAAGATCTCATTTGTCCAGTCCACAGAGGATGCTCTGTTTCAGTTCACATACCAATTCTCCACGTATTACTTGGCACCATATAATGCAAGCTGTGTTTCCTCTGTGATCCTCCTTGAGTGATATAAGATCGCTCAATTCCTACAGAGTAGGTATCCTTGAGTAACAAGTGAGTATTACTATGTAACAAGAGTTCTGAGGGTTAATAATTTTCCCTTATGTTTCCCTGAGAGTTCATCACAAAATTGTTCCAGGTCTGCTTTGATGAAAAGAGTCGAGTCCTTGCAGGCATAATGCTGGCAGCACACAGAATATTCATAGTTTCCATTTTTAATTCTGCACTTCCTGTTGCCTGTATTTGCTCTCAAGCCACTTCATTTAAATTATGAAATACAGCACATTTAAACAAAAAAGAAAAAGGTCTATAGACTTGCAATGAATACTTGCAGCCAAACAAACCATGCAGCACAAAACCCACCAAAGAGGTTGTGTGAGGCTGGAATCACTGAGGGCTGTATAAAGTTTAAGGAATTGAAGAAAATGTTTGTGACAATTTTATGTAGCCCACCTATTTGACATATGACCAATGTAGAATCCAAAGTGTGGTTGGTAAGGTAGATTCAATAAGGAAGTAAAATTAATTAGCTGTATGAATTGTTATAATTATTTCCTCTTCCATTCTTTTCTGACAACTCTGCAGTATCTTCTACAGCAGAAGTTTAATGTGGTGTATAGGATGGGTAAGTGTTGTAGTCATGGAATGGAAATGGCTATACACTTGTGTGTTCTTTCATATAATCAGAAATTAAATAATCGAGATTTATTTTCCTTTTGGCCATGTTAAGAGAGAGAGGTTAATGCATACAGTCCCTGTGTGCTTCCGCGTATGTTCCCCTTAGCTAAAATGCAGATCACTGTTGCAGGTGACTGAACAGTGGTTACAATGTAAATTATTTAAGCCTTAAAAAATGAGATGACTTTTGAAAAGTGTCATTGTTAATTTAAAAAATATGATTGTTTTGATGTTATTCCCACCCACATGTGTCTAACTTTGTCCATCTACCTTTTTTAATCTTTCTTTTTTTACCCTGGAGGAACTTTGTCATCCTCCTCAACTGCCATCTTCATTTAATGATGAAAGGAACAACAGAACATGCGGGTCCAAAGAAACTATGAAAAATGTAACCCAGGTTCTACTGCAATAAAGAAATAACAATGTACAATGTGGAACAATGTCTGAACACTCATTTCTCTGAATAACCCACTTACATCAATCAGATTACTGCAGTGATTAAAAGTATAAAAATAGGACCAATATTGTTTTAGAATTAATGTAATAATTTGGCTTTTAGACGTCTTTTGTGTTAATCTGACCAAACAGTCAGCAATGGGTTCCTTGGATTTCTGTGAAACCTGCTGACTTCATCAGTTAAACTGGCTTAGTTCTTCCAGTGCTTATGCCAGGGACTATGCTTTTCTTGGTGACTATGGAGTTTGTTCTCCCCAGAGATTTATCACCATTGGGAAAATCTTTTTCTCCTTGCTGAGCAGTGCCTGTGCTGGCAGAAAGATGAGGACGCACCAGATCAGAAGGTTACTGTGCTTGCCTGAGGGGATCCCACCCACAAAACAGCAGCAGAGCTGCCACGGTCCCACAGTTCTCAGAGACTGTAACATAAATTACCTTAGCAGATTGCTTCAAAACTCATTGCAAATATATTATCCATGAAGAAGGCTTTAATAAAATATCCTCCCTTCTCCCCGTGCCCCTATCCCTGTGAAAAGAGCACAGGCACTAGAAGGGAGCTGGAGTGCTCCCAGACAGTCACACTGGAGTGTACCTCCCTTGCAGCTACCTATAGCCAGAGCTGCTGCAGGTTTGGGGTACAGTTGCTTCACTTAATGTTTCCACTGCTTAAATTCCAGCAAATCATACCTGGCACTTTTAAGAAAACAAAAAGACTTAACTGTAATCAGAAAGAGATACTTCTAGACTGCAAGATGAGAAAGGCTGAGGAAAGTAATTTGGGATGAAATCACTTTCCACCGAGAATAAATTTGGCTGCATAGGAGCTGTATGAAGAGCCAGCCAAGTGTTGGGCATAGAACTGTAAGCTGCCCTTTCTAACTTATTATAAAATATAATGAATTTGTACAGAATATAAGACTATCTATTATGATTATATATTATGATTATATATTATGAATGAGTGCATAAACTTTAATAGACGTAGAATTGCCTCTCATAAGACCTGAGCTTTGGCAGCTGGAACATTGTGTCCTCTCACACTGTGGTTGTTTTTGAAAAACAATAATTACCCAACAATATAGAGAGTCAGATGTGTGTGTAGCTTACCTATTCATTCAAACAGTGCTTTACAAAGTCAAGATTCAGATTTAAAAGCACATAAGAGAATCACCAAACTTTTGCAGCCTTTTTGTATTCTTTTTGAATACTTGGAGTTTTGCAATTTCAGCTTCTCTGTGCACCTAACAGAAATTTGGTAATAATATATATTTTGTAGCTTCATCTTGGAAGGATAAACTTAAATATATATGAAAAATTAATAGACTATAACATTATATTTCATTATTTACTGTTGAAGTAGTACAATGTTGTAGGACCTAGAAACTGAAATAAACCTTAGAAATATCTTACATTACTTTTTCAGATTCACTGTAATGAAGGTAAAAATAAAATCAGAATATATTTCTGTGAAAAAAACCCCAAATATAATGGACTGAGAAACATGACATATTTTGTCTTCTCTGGTGTTGTAGAAAGGACCTTAGATTCTTGAAAACTACAATCCCTTTGTAGTTAATAATTATGTGAATACAAGCCATTTGAACAATACAAAGAAAGAAAGAGAAAATTCAGCAGTCACTGTCAACCCTTGCATGGAGATAAAAGTGCAGGAAAGAAGCACTGCTTGAAAAGTATACTTGATGGATTTGTGAGAATCTTTTTTTGGTCAGGGCTTGCCGTTCTTTCTAAGAAACAGCATGTGTCTTTCTCAGGTATTTCTGGGTGTTCTGCTCTATTGCTGAAGCATTAGCAGAGTGACAACAATAAGCCCAGAGTGGATTCAAAATGCTGTTGTTTAAACATCCTCTACTCCTGTACATATTGCTCATTCTGCATGCTGGAAATGGAATACAACTCTCCTTTTCTTGAAAAGTGTGTTCTTAACATAAACTAGATGCCTGCTTTTCTGATTTGGAACATCTAAACTCTCACTTCATGAACAGTCATGAGTCAAAAACTGAAGAATATTATTGGCACGTTCTGAGTCATATTGCTATTTTAATAGCTACACATTACACTCGCACAGATTCTCAGAAGAGAATGAATTACCTTCAGAAAAAAAAAAAGAAAAAGGAAAAAATAAAAAAGAAAAAGAGGACAGAAAGGAAAATGAAAAAACCCATGGTAGATGTTTTCTTAATCTTCTAACTCAAACTTTATAAGAAATCTTTCTGAAAATGTATTTTTGATTTCTAGTACTCTCTCCATGGCCATTAAAATAAATGTGTCTAATGAATTTATAAAGGTTATAGAGAATTTCATTTATCTGAATTTACAGTGCTTGGATACCAGGAAAGATCAAGGAATTCATATTGGTTATGTATAATGAGGTAATCAAGCTTTAATGAAAAGCAACAGTTATTAGATAATCAGTTCAGCCTGGTGACTATTGGTCTGTTATTGCAGGACAAGAATAATTAAAGGGCACTTAAGGTATGGAAGAAAATGGCAGCCAGAAACTGATGTGCCTATAGGAGTCTCCAAACGACAGGCATTTAATAGCCCTTTATATGTTACTATAGCAACACACTTTGATAACTCATCTGCCCACACCATAGTAAAACAAGGGGCACAGGGCTCCTCGGAAAGTGCAATCTCCTTTAAGCAGATCTATAAGCATTGCAGATGAACAGAACTCTAAACATTCCTCCATGAATATTCATGAACTAAGTTGTTTTTTGTTGCCTGCCTAGTCAGCAGTCACAAAACACATGGTGTGTGTTGGCAGCATCTTGCCTAGGTAGAGGGCTATGGACTGAGGCAATGGCAGGAACCAGGACCTGTGAGGCTGACTGACATTTCCATCTGTAGCGAAGGCTGGTAATTAACAGGAAGGAGTGTGCCTGCAGCATTGCACCATCTGCTAGGGAAACGGCTCAATAAGAAAGGAGCTGGATATCATCTCAGTGGTGGCTCGATCTGGTTCCGACATGAGGCTGGGCATCTGTTAGCTGAGGAGATAGGCTATTAGGAAATTCGACTGGGAATGAACAACATGGAAAGAGCACTCTGACCTAGCCCATAAAAGCATCTCTTCAGAAATGGTGTCTTTTTATCTTACTTACACAAGTCTTCTGAAAATGGTTTGCTGAGGGACCATTATGGATCTGTTTGAAGTAACACAATGGTTTCAAAAATGCTGCTTAATTCCAACATGAAATTCTTGAAATCAGGATACAGCTGTCATCTTTTGACAATAGAGCTAATTTCGGGATGAGGATATGAGGTTAAATTCCTTCTTCTGTTGTTTGTTTTTTGGGGGCAGGAAAGAAAATTAACTTCTAACTATTGTACAGTTTAACTCTCAGAACACAGTAAATCTAGGATACTCAAATGGAAAATTTACAGAGATGAAAGCATAAAACCTTGCCATGTTTTAAAAGAAGGATTGCACAAAACACAACAGTCAGAAAGAACATCAATGTATGTTCTCAATGTGTATATATACATGCAGAAATATATATATATATATGTATATGAGTTTCATAAACTCTTTGCTGTGGTAGGAATTTTTCTGCTTTGCAGAAAAAGACTCAGGATTGAGTTTTGTACTTCAGTGCATTGAAACAGGTTAGTTCTTTGTGCTGGGAGACTGATCTATGTTATAACTGACCCAGCTATGAATTGAAAATATTCTGAGTGTAGATAATATTATTAAAGACCTCTAAAGCATAATGAACTATAATGTTTGTGGAAATGACAGTTTGATATTCCCCAGACCTCTGATAATCTACAGGTTCATCAAAATTTGGGTAAATGTCTCTGTTTTCATCTGCTGACATTCTCAGAATTCTTTTGATGAGGAATGATCTTTCCATCCTTTTCCTCTTTTGCCCACAATATGAGAGCAAGTGTGCCCATGTATGTGCAGCAACACGCTCTGTTGACATCATCACTGGCGCATTACATCAGTGCCTGTGGACACAAATCGGTTTGTGCCTGTGTTTTTGCAACCATGAAGTGCCCAGACACCTACTGAGTTGCTGTAACTTGGCAAGTTGAACAGCCACAGGGGTCACTGTGTGCTTTATTTGCTGTCCACGGCAAGTGCAACACAATGTTTTAAAGCAACTCTCACTGACTGCAGGATAAAGAAACTGCAATTCCACTGCACTTGCAGACTCTGAAAGCCTGTACGGGTGCTGCATCTTGGCTTTTGCTTGCTTGGACTGTGGTATCTTGGTTGTATGTCAGAGTCATGAGTGTGACGGTAGTCATGTGCATGAGTTTTCCACTGTTTGTCTACAGTCAGAGCACAGAGGTAGCATTTCAATAGACAGTTCTGGTCTTTCACGGGTCTGATGTGGCTTCATGTTGAATTTATGCCTGTTGTCTACCTTTTAAACTCCCATACTAGGTGCCATTCCCCTACAGAGTTCATAGGATGCACAAATAATTGCTGAGAAAATGAGTTCACATCAAGAGCCCGGCAAATAAGCTGAATATCCAGTAGAGAAAAACAATTTCTTATTATAGGAGATTAGAACATGGAAAAAAAGATAGTATGTCTCAGAAAGTGACAGAGGTGTTTTCATAATTTTAGAGATGTATCTGACAAAAAAGAACAAAATTTTACTTCCACTCATTTAGTATTTAGTTGTTGTGGGTTTTTTTTTTTTTTTGGTCTGTTTCTCTACACAGATTTTAAACCCTTCTCTTTGCAAAAATAGTTGTATATTGTTTTCTGGAAACACTGATGAATTTGGCTTTTCCCCATAATAGGAACCAACTTTTCTCCACAGAGCTGATACAGCTGTATTTATATTTCAACTCCATCCCTTTCAAGGGGAAACAGAAACCCTTTAGGGTCTACTCTCCTAGGGACTCAAGAACCAATTACGTGTAATGCAACTTTAACAAAAATTATCAGCACCCCATATACCTTTGTCAAAGTGTGTTCTGTGAAAGACTGGAAGGCCACAGTCTAGGTAGTGGATACAGTCAGAATATTCAGGCTTTCTGCTACTATTTCTGTCAATACCTTTTACAGGGAGCAGTGCCAATTAGAGTGCTCATGAGTAACTCTGCTCCTACAGAGCTTCCTACTCACAGAACTACAGGCAACAATGTCCTTGTAGTAAAATCAACAGGCAACAGGAAAAAAGTGAACTCAGGGACTAATCAAGCAGAAATCACCATTGTCTGTCCTCAGCAACTGAAGGCTGACAATTGAAGGCTGATCTACAGCCAGTAAAATGGACAAAGCTTTCAATTTTTGCTGGTTTCTTGGTTTTTTTTTTTTTGGTTTCCAAATATCTATTTTCTTGACAGCAGGTTCCTCACTATTCAATCAAGGGCAATACGTCTTCAGTCAACAATTTTCCCTTTTTTCTTTTCTTTCTGTGTGTGTATGTGTATAACACTGTTCTTAAAGCTCTTTGCAGCTGGTTGTCATCTGAATGACTGCCAATCGCCTCTGAGAGCACTACCCCCTCCAGAACACATCATTTGGCTCCCTGAGATTATTTACTAGTGAAAGCTCTGCATGCACAGAGTCAGCCAGATATGACTCTCAGAGGGAAGAGCTGGGTGTGGCATTTTGGGGAATTAGCTAGTAGAGGAGACAGAAATACTGTTTGGCAAGTGAGAAGATGTGTCCTGCTGTTGTCGGAAGCCACATGCGAAGGCCGGGTAGCCCAAGAAGGCCCAGAGGATTTCTGATCAGCAGAGTCCTAAGACACTGAGTAGTTTAGCTAAAACACAGCATAGTCTTTCAGGAAGAGGATTTTCTTGGAGATGGGGAAATAGATCAGTGGTAGTAGAAAGGCGATGGTGCAAATCCTTTTTAGATCTACGGAAGGGTTAATTGATTTCATTGGGCTTTCTCCTATGTCTGAAATGTTTACCTTGCAGTGAAAATGATTTAAAACATACAGCTACAATAATTTGGTTTGATATTAATTGAGAGTAAGTGGATACAATCCCAGAACATTTCAGCAATGCACTAAGTAAGAATTCATCTAGATATCATTGCCACGAGGCTGAGATTCAGCACTGAGCTATTAAGCCCACACACATGTTCACACACAGTCCCAGCATCCAGCTCCTATCAGCAAACATGGTGTCTGACTCTGCCCATGAGATGCTCCTGACATCCTCCTTAGTACAAAGCTTGAAAGCATTCTTCAAGGGAAAGATTCAGAGGTAACTTTGGAAGGCCAAAATGCCAATTTGCACTTCCCTGAACTGACATAGGAGCCATCTAAATACAGCAGCTAGTAATGCACTGAGTTAACACAATAGAAAAAAATGTTATTATTCATTATTTAAATTGCATTTGCATGTGAAATCCTTTAAAACTTATCCAAAGATGCTGAATCAACAGGACAAATGAGAATTTTGCTACCCCATTAATTCTGTGGTATAACTGGGTCTGTTATCAGATGACACTTGTAATTTCAGCTACACTGCCTGAAAGGGTTAAACACCTCTGCTGACCAGTGTGGAAGTTCTGTTTTTCTAAAAACTTTCCAAAAATGGCGAGTTTAACCCAAAGGAAGGGATGAGAGGAAGCTTTGGGCAGTACAGATTTGAGCTCCACATGAAGACTCATGACAGAATGACAGACAGGTATGATTTCCCCAGGTTTGCACTGCACAGACAGAATGGGCACACATCCAAGACCAGGGGCTTTTCTTAAAACTCCGAAGACTGAAGAGGATAGAATAAAACCTTCTGAACTCTTCTTCCAAAAGTCTGCCTGCAGTTTGGCAGGGTGGTGTGGGCAGGGCTGTGCCCGAGGAGAGCCGCGGGGGCACGGGGAGGAGGGAGCAGGCGGCATGGCAGGATGCTGCGGGTCTGTGATGCACTGGCAGGGCTGCGTGGGGAGAGTTCGCACAGCACCTGCCCACATGCTGGCTGGCTCTAGCTAGTGCCATTAGCCATTCATTCCACAAGCATTAAAGTCAGCCATAAAATGATAAATTAAAAAAAAAAGAAAAACCAGTAAGAAGCAAACCACAATGTAACAGAACAGTGAAGGGACGGGGATCATATTGTGCAAAACTTTAAAATACTTTAACTTCAATGCTGAAGTCCAGCCCCTGCAGATGCAGAGAAACAGTCTGTGTGCATAAAGGCATTTAATTGTACAGAGAAGGTATCCATATATGCACAAAGCTTCCAGTACTAAAGAGGATGAAAAGGGGAGGAAATAGAAGCTGAAGGTTTACTGTATAGTGAGGACAAAATGCTAAAAGGCCACTGCATTTGGAGCATTTTGAAGTCAGTGTGATTCTCAATATCCATAATGAAGAAGAAAGGGGGATTTGGTTTGTTTTGGGTTTTTATACATTTTTTTTGCTTGCCTCAGTCATAGTACTAATTATTTAGTGGTCTTTCAAACCTTTTGTAATCTCAACTTGAGAAAGCACTGAAAGATATTAATTCTTAGCCATGTGTCTCATAAATGAAGGCCATTCTGCTATACTTAATGACAAGGCTGAGGCAGCAAGATGTCATTTGCTTTTTTCTCGGTTTTTAAATTGCTTTCTAAATGAACTACAGCTGTGAGGGCCAGGTGCTGTGATCCCTTTAGAAAGATCAGGAAATGATGAAATCCAAAATTTCAAAGTGTGATGGATGTCAGCTCCCGATTTGGTGTGTGTGTGAGGTCACCCCCATGCACCTGGTGCTATCTCCACAGCAGAATCACTTTATTGTGGAAAAAAAAAAAAAAGATGCACATGTCGAGTGTAAGAGTAACAATATGAGATGCAGTTTATAATTATCCCTTTGTTTTCTCCTCATCAAGATGGAAATGACGGATATACAGTGTGTGTGTTTCTTGTTCTAGGTGCTGCAGAGTATATTAAAACAAGTTTTGAGCAAAATAACCAACATGGCTGGATGATGAGATGAGCAGCCACCACACGGGGAATGCTATGTTAGAAAAATAAGAGCTCACTGACTAACTTTACTCAATTAGAAATTGTAGCTGCAAGGTCAAGAACTCTATTAGCTAAATTTTATTTTATACAATATGGGCTTAGGAGGTAACTGAGGTGCACTATAGAAAACAATGCTTTTGTTGCAGCTACTCCAGGCTTTTTATGTGACTCTACAATAATTCAAGAAGATTGTTTTTTTAAACATTTTAAAGTGCACTGTTGAAATATTATTACTGTCTTAATTGAAGAGATATCTTAACCCTAGAAAATCAACCCCTGCAAGAGGCATGTTCTGTCAGGAAAGTGCACACAAAACATGGACAACAAAAGCCAGAGTCCTTCTCTCTGATACCCTCATTTGACATGTCACTGTGCTGCAGCAGCCACTGCAGATTCTGGGGTATTTGCAGACACTGCCAACTGCTTCCCCCATTGTCTTTCTTTTTGTGCATTGGCCAAATTTCTCCTCTGAACCAGCACAAAGACTTATTCACACTGGCAATGCACCAAAACGATCCAGTCCACAATAGGCGAGATGTGTCAAATTCAGCCTGTGAACTGTACAACTCCAGCACAAATTAAACCATTCAGAGGTTGTATTCTCTGTTCTGTAATGACATGACATCTTCTGCTCAGTTTCAGTAACAGAGAATTAAAAAATAAAATAGCTTGATCCCAAGTTTTCCAGGGAGAGGGATGCTTTTGTTGCAGGTTAATTCTTCCAAAAATGCAGTTATACATTAAACACATCTAATTGCTGGACTCTATTAGAAACTCATCCGCCATTCTCAAAGGTCCTGCATTGTTAAGCTGGATTAGAGACTTTTTGTGAGCAGGATTTTGACTTCCAGTACACTGTCATTCATGGGTAAAGCATAGTCAAAGCAATGTGTAGGAATGTGAAGGAAAAATTAAATTACTGAGTATAAAAGGAAACTTCAGAGCAGGGTCACTGGATCTTTGAAATGAATGATGAGGATGTTTTCCTCACAAAATACTGTATTTATTACCTGTGGTGAAAATTCTTGGTTTGTTTGGAACTTTTTTATGTTGATTACAGTAACATCACAGCATGTCAAAGAATTGACTGCAAAACTCCAACTCAGATAAACAGTTTTAGGATTCTTGTAATAGGCCTAAATGAAGTACATTTAGTTATTTCTTGTCTGCATTTTGAAAAGAGGAAGAGTTTTGATACAGCTATATTAGAAGTCATGTTTGCATTGTTGAGAAAGGTGAACACTCTCTTTTTGCCTGACCCCACCAGTTTTTATGGTGTCAAATCGAGTAATTGTCAAGAAAATTTCACATCACCTATCTCCTCAAAGATTTCAGAGGATCTATTGTCATGAACAAAGAACTACAAGGAGGTCTTCAGACTGAAGGAGAGACTTAGGATTGTTCCTAAGTAAGAAGCAATGAGTTATGGGTACAAATGTCTGAATTCCTGATATAGAAGCTATAAATCTATGATTTCTTTTATTCAACAAGAGATTTAGACCCTGACTACCTTCAAGACCTTCAAATTTACAAAGACATCATTTGGCCACTGAGATAGATGACAAGCCTTGTTCTCAGATGCCTGCTCAATCTGGGAGGAAATTTTCTTCAACAATTTTGTTGGTATTGGGATGAGAGATACAAAGAGTGTATGAGGCTTTATGTCAGAGCAGTTCAACTATGCCGCCACCCAGCTGAATTTTTTTAGGCAGTTGGTTCCAGAAAAAGGGATCCTTTACTTAGATTCAGCTGTTCAAATACTCTAAGAAGAAGACACTGCTGTCTCATTTCATGGCAAATCACACTTTTAAGAGACAATAGTGCTATGCCCGAACGAGGCCTGAGTAACATTTAAAAATGCTCATAAATAAATGAGGAAAATATTAAAAATTTCAAGCATATTCCCCCCTAAAATTTTCACAATACATTTTGTGGAGAGCACCCTTTGACCATGAGCTGTAACTCCTTGCTAGTGCAGAGGCCATTACTAAGTATCAGCAGGTTCTGGGCTGCTATCCACTAAATTCTGGTCTTTACAAAGTGTTTTGAAAGAAAAGACAAAGATAGGCAAGAACAGACACTAAATGAAATCCCCAGACTGAGACGCTTCTGGATTATGGGGCTGTCAGTGTTACAAAACTCAAAGCCCTGAAGATCAGTTTTGGAGATGCCTTTTTTCCTGTATCAAAGTCTGTATCAAAACTCCAGATTGAGATTTCTTGTGTCGGAAATCCAGAACCAAAATCTGTGGTTTGAACCTATTTCTGGTTTTCTGTTGCTTCAGTATCCAGGAGACATTGTGAGAAAATAAACTCAGAGATACCTTGTGTAATGATAAAGTAATTAAAATTTTAAAAAAGGAAGGAGAAATTAGAACTGCACCACCCTTCAGTCAGATTGGAGCAAATCAGTTGTTAACCCCTGGGGAACCTCTAATTTTTTCAACACAGCTGCAACAAAGCAGCTTTACCCATCCTCTTGCTTCTATTATTTAACAGTTTTATTGTAATTAAAATGAAGGGATTTTTAAAGGCAAAAATTTCTTTTAAATCACCTGTATTAAATAATTTCAGCTATTTATTTTCATTGTTAAAATATTTTTGTCATATTCCGTTGCAATACAGCTTGATGTAGTAGGAGAGAAGAATCTTTTATAGACAGGTTTGAATATATGGTTCCACAGATCAGCTATTTGTTAATTTTATGCAGGCTGTCTGCAGTTTCTGCATCTCACAGTTTGGGCACAACAGGAGGTGACACTGTTAACTGTTACTCTTTTCACTTACTTTTTTTCCCCTAGCTGAACATAAACATATCATTACACAGTTACACTACACTATATTTAGAGTTGATTTTTAACTATCTATTAGATAAAAAGATTTGAGCTGAACTACAATACCTGGAATGAACTAGGAAGGTCTAACAGAAAGGCGTTACCAACAGAAAGGCATTACCCACAGAAATTCTGGTGCAAGTAAGGTATTTCAATCATGCCATCTATTTCATTTGCTGCTGAGACTTCTCTGATGTGACTGGACAAACTGGTATTGGGTCACTGCTGAGGGCTCCCTATATGGCAAAGGAATGTAGCCATCATCAGCAAGTTCCTGAGTCTTTTTTCTTCCTAAGGGCAGGGACTAGGTCTAAATCGTGAAATCTGTCAATGCTTTCTAAGTCTGACGTGGCATCCTGGCAGCATCAGAAGGGCATCTGGGTCTGTTTCTTGCATTTGTCTCTCCAACATCTGGCTCCTTGCAGAGAAAATACATGTCTCAGACCAGCAGGGAAGCTTTAGATATTCCAGCAGATCCCCCAGCTGGGATATTCATGGGATGAGACAAGTCCATGCTGTGGAGCACACTGGTTCTGCTGCATAATGCAACCTGGTTGCCTAAGTTTCTGCAAATGTGTCTAAATATAATCACTAAAATCTCAATGACATTAAGTTATTGCTGCTTTAACCCTGGCAAAAAACTTGCCAGATATCCTGTCTCACAGAACAGGGTGCTCTGAACACTAAGATTTCCTTACAGCATCTTTATGGGCTAGTATGATAGCAAAAGGCGTAAGGAAGATGTGTTCATCCACCTCCCCTTTGACAAATAAGTTAAAGAATTCACCTAAAAAGTCAATTTCTTTTCACATTTCATACAAACATGATCTGAAACACAGATTCAAGTGTCATCAGCATCTGAGCTGCAAGTTTATGAACCAGACTGGCCTATTCTTCACATGGATCTCTACCTCTGTGTCCTGCAGGAATTTCTTTGCTTTTTAAAATTATAGGATACTCTGAAGTTGAGACCGGAACCCTTCCACATACCAATTCAGTGGTGTAACTGTAGTATAAAGATCTCTTCTGTTCTGTTTTATTTTTTTTCATGAGAAAAAGATGTACCCGGTAAGTCATCTAACTCTGGATGGCTGAAAGTGTTAAAATGTGATCCATGTGTTCAAACAGCTCTCTATGCTCTTCCACACTTGGATGCAATATTTACAATAAGAAATGTGCCTACATCACTTAAAAATGTAGCATCTTCCAGCAGTTCCCATATCCCTGCGAATATGGGACCTCTCCCCTGTATTCTGCATGAGAAGTATTACAGACTCATTATCATTGTGTGATAGCTGGTAAGTGACTGGTTATTCAATGACTTACCCTTGGCTGCAATTCTCTGTTTATCCCTTGGGAAGGGAAACCAACTTTTTAATATACTTAGCAAATTTATTTTTTTGGTGGCCCGTTTCTTAGAGTGCAGAGGTTTTCTACATAAAACCCAAAAACTATAAATAACTACACAGACTAAAGTAATCTCTAATGTAATTGCATTAATTCAAATGAGGTCAGTTGAAGCATTAATTGGACTCTGTGATGCTTCAGTAATGTACCAGACTAGTTCAAAAGGCAAGTCAAACACCCAAGATTAAATATCTTTCTCTGGGAAACAGAGACTAAATGGGAAAGCACCTATCCTGATGGTAACTGTTCTTCATATGTATCCAAGTTGTTATATGCTGTTTTCTGCATATTCGGTCTTAAATACAGCATGGAAAGGAAGTGCTACAAACATTGCCTGTCTTAGACATCTGTGCTCCACTCAAAGTATCTGAGCATCCTTACACTGATCCTAAGACACCCTGAGCAAAAAAAAAAAAAAAAGAAATGCAGGCATTTCCTTCTTATGTAGAGATAACATGGTACCTATTTTTAAGAATGAGTTTAAGAATTGTTCTACTTGTGAAAATGAACATCCAATTTCGAGTCATTACTTGCATTTTAATTTCAATGCTGGGTGCTGCTTTCCAAGTGTATTGCCTTCAGTGAGTTTTGCTGCCTGCACTCAACATAATAATTAAGATATATATAGGAGATACAGCCCTGAACTGCATCTGTGTTATGGCATTGGTTTGTTTGGGGTTTTTTTAAGGCAGAACTTGTCCATTATTTGAGTAATGGGCTACAAATGAAGGACAGGTGTGCTATGTTACCAGGACAAATCTTTGTACTGTGAGCCAAGTTCTTGATGCAAAAAACATCATCAAACAATTGACTGATCTTTGTAGGGAAAGAAAAGGATGGCTGGATGCATGGCTGGCTGGCTAGCTGGGTAAGAAAAGGGCTAACACATTACTGATACTCTCACACTATACTGAACAGGAAATCAGTGCTCAAAAGTCTTCTGGTCTTCTAGATAATTTTTCTTCTTATTTCATTCTATGGAATCAAAGCAATAGGAAACTCTTGAAAGAAAGAAAATAAATATTTGCATCAGATTTAGCTGTCTTAAAGGATGAACATGTAAGTGAAGAGGTACTGAGCCATGAGGTCTGATTACACCCTAGTGAGGGCTCTCCACTGCCACCCTGAGAGGAGGCCTGTATGACATTTAAAGTCTACAGCATAGAGCTAGCTGGTTCCCAATAGTAGTGAGGGTGTTAGACAGTGGAATGCAGATAAAAACTTAAATCATCAGATTTTCAGTGTAATATTTGCAGGTCACATGGGTAGTAGATTCCAGTAGTCAGGGTAATAATTCTAGTCAATGTTTTATTAATTACTGGGGAAAACCCACAAACTTTGAAAGTATTTCTAATTGTATTCATACCTTGAATGTTGGCATATCATGTTCAAGCAATGCCAGGAAAGAAGAATGCTTCATCTGGAAATAGACATCCTCAGGGAACATACATCTGATTTGTAGAACTCTTGCATGATCAGAAAGTTTGATAAGAAAGATTAATATGTTTCATTTTGGCACAGAAACATTGCCGAGCAGAGAATAGGAGGTATATCCTACTGTACATTGGCATAAAAGCTGCTATCCTGCAGGATCCCATAATATCCCACTATGAACAGAGACAGTAGGATCCATAGATGTAGAAATAATTGAGGTATGACTTCTGTTTATGAGCCTGGATTTTTTAAACATCTCACGTGTTTTGGAAGTAAAAAACCTAGCAGGGGAGGAGAATGTAAGATTTATCATCTCAGGTTTCAAATAAACAAGTCATTTTAGTCATCCTGAATACCTTAGTACCAACAAGGGCTCCATTGTTTCCCATCACAAATTTTGGAAGCACCACCTCTAGGAACTTTCAAGAATCTCTTGTGACTTTTGTGTGATGAAGCAATTGTAAAAACACCCCTGCATTTCTGCTTTGCTACAGCAATTATTTGCCCTAAATCCACACCTCCCACAACACGGGTGTTATGGCTACCTCATGTCCACAAATTGAAGGTTCTGTGTATACCCATGAGATACAATGTGAAATAAAGAGCAGTCATAACAGTGTTAGGAAAATTATGACAGAAATCATAGTGGAGACACTGTGTTTCAGGACAAATGAAAATGTTTTGACAATGAATAATTCAACTATCTCCCTCTTTAACTGTTATGCCGCTATTGAAAAAAGCCCAAAACAACATGCTAGCTAAAAAAAGTCCAAGATACTATAGACAGTATTGTAGTTGCCATGGTGTGTACACTGCTGAAATATCCTGTTCAGTGATTGCCTTCTTTATAACGGAGATTTTAAATGGAGTTAGGTATGGAATAAAAAATAATCTACGGCCAATTTAGCCACTCACGCAGGGCTAGAAATCTCCTGTTTCAGGCTGCAGTGAGAGATAACTTGCTACAATATGAGCTGATTGGAACTCTGAAAAGTCTCTGCTTCAGTGACTCCTGGAAGAGGCAATAGCTGTGAGGAAATTCAGAGGGGAGCACAAAGCAGGCAAAAGGGAGGGGAGGGGAGGAGAGCACAAAAATGCTCTCGCCAGCAGGAACAGACTGGAATTTAATATAGGATTGTTCTCTTCGCACAGTTCGAAAGGAACTCTTGGAATTTGTGTTAGCTGCTTTAAAACCCGGCTACTGTCTCAGGGTATAGGAAGAAGAGCAGAACTCAGGTGGTGGAGGACCAGCACTCCCCATATGCTTTTCAGCTGGCTGCAGAGCTCTGAAACAATGAAATAAATATCAGTACAAACAGTCAAATCACAGTGTGCTGCCTTGGGACACTGAAAGACTGTTTTAATGGGTTTTGTCACCAAAGAAGAGTTCATACTAGGCATTTGATGTTTTAACAAACATTCAGAAAACTGATTTGAAGTGCACTATTTTATTAAACAAATAAGCAGACAGATCAATCCAAAAGCTGTGCCGCATTCTGCTGACCCTGAAGAAATGACAGAGTAGCCCTTCCCCAGAGTGCAAACTTTGCTGCCTGCCTACTATTACCTTTCAGGACACGGCAGAGGTGGGAATGAGCTGAAAAGAAAACAAACTTAAAGCAGAAATTGGGTTATTCTAGGATGCAGCTGAGACCGGGATGTGGTTATGTGCTGTCCCAACCCCCAGCCTGAGAATAATATGCAGGTATGTGCATATGTACCCTCTACGTGAAGTCTTTACTTCTAAACTACCATAATGGCTCTCCCATTTTCACAAAACATCTAACAGCTGCCCAGTGTTTGGAGCTATAACTCTGCATCAGGAAATGGCAAAACCAAACTCGTGCAAATGAAGATAACAAGTACCTGAGCACAGGGAGAACTCAGAGCTGGGGGCTGGAGGGAAAGATAGAGCATGACAATTTCTTTACATTTTTTACCCATATTATATGATACTTCAAGTAGGTTTGCTTGCTACAAACAAATAAGGAAATTGCTGATCTTAAACTGATTGTTACCACAGTGAAAAAAACAAAAAGGCCCAAAAATCAAAAAAGTGAGGCTTTGCCATCTCAAAGATGGTGTGTTCCTTTTATGACAATATAGGCTAATTGTGCTTTTTATAGTACTCTTCTGCACTCTTCTGCAAGTTTTTAACAGATCTGTAACTCTGATAATAAATTGTCTATTCAGTGTGTATTGAGAAATATGTATGTTACAACTTTATATATATAAAAATATATTTTTGTATCTACAATAAAAATAGTATTTTTCATTTTCCACTTCTTTTTTCTTGGCCTGATTACACTAATTTCTAAATGGTTTTTAATTCTTTTTTAAATGATAAAAATTCAGAAGAATATACCAATTTAAAATCTGGAAGATGAAATCCATTTATCATTATAGAAAATAGCAATCGGCTCAACTGAACAAAAATAAATCAGGCAGTTAGCTCTCACCAGCTTGTACACTCTACTGATATATTCCGTTTACTACTTTATATCCATCTGCCAAACCCACCTGGGTTTCAGATGGGACATATTCTAGCTCTGTTAATGATAAGCTTCACTCTATTCCCTATGTCATCCCCTCAACACTTTCTAAAAAAAAAGACAAAAATTATACAGTGCGTATTGTGCCATGGTGTATTGATCTAAATGTTACATTAAGTGAAGAGCATATTAAGAAATATGTCAGAGAGTGTTTCCTTCTTGTTATGACCCCCACAATGAGTCAGGCAGAAGTCATATAATCTACAGTTAAAAGGCAAAAGTAGATGGTTTCTGGGTAAAGCAGAGTCATATTTGTTTTTATGAGGTACCTTTCACAATGGGATTATCTCTAAGCACTTTCAGAAATACTGCAAATGCTACTATTTCAGTGGCTGAGTTGTAGAAATATATAGGGCCTGCTGGAATTGGAAATAACAATTACCTGTTTAACAAGCTCCTTTGTGGGGTTTACAGGGAGCTTCAGGTCTGTACAGAGGCTATGCAGAGACAGTGACATCTCACAGTGTGAAGGTTTATTTTGTCCTCGCCTTTCTTAAAGGCCCTGATGATCCAGAAGCCTTTACCCAAAGGGGTGACATTACTGCACACTCCAGAGAGGTCTCCTGATGAGCAGAGCACACAATCAGTATTTGTCAGGGAGTGGGTAGGTGAGAAATGCACCCGCACTGCTGTGGGGAAAAAAATCTATATAGTCTTCCTCCTCTCTGTGGCATGTTGCATCTCCAGTCTTTTTGCAGGAAACAGAACTTGATGAGCTATTGATATGCCTGTCACAATCTACAGCAGAATGAAGATAACCAGCTGGTGGCACTACCTTAAGGACACAGGTAAATTGGCAAGGAACTGAGTAGCTCCTTCATCATTGCTACAGAAACGCAGACAGTAAGGCACTGTTTTGTTTAAAAGAAACCCTGCTCAGTGCTGGAAAACATCCTCTTGCACTTTTGAACACTGCAACACAAGGGCTGGACACAGGAAAACCCTGTCCCCTAAACACCCCAGCCCTGCACGGGAGATAATGAGTCTGTCTAATGACAGCAGGGTAATATACTTAATGGTTTAACAGAGTTATACCCACTGTGTTTTTTCATATATTAGTGAACATTATGGGTGATATTTTTTCAAGAAATAAGATTGCACCAAGCCCTCTTGATGCAACTTTCACAAGGTTGTCCCCTTCTTCAGGCAAAGGTGGCTTTTTGTCAGCCCCCAGTGACTGAAAGCTCTCACCAACCTAAGTCCAACAGTTTCCCATAGCTAAGTCAGACTTCCTTCCCAAACTCAAGGACTGAAATGGCATTATTTTTAAATATTTCAGGTAACTGACTTTTGGCCTTTTTAGTTTGCATTCTGATGCTGACCTGAGCATTGAGTAGTTCTAGAAACCATTTCTGTGTTAAATGAAGAATGAAAGAAGGCAACCGTACTTTTACTAGATCCCCAAATCAGTCTCAGTGCAAAGGAGGCATCTCTAACAGCTGAAGATGAGTAGTATTATTAACTGCAAACTTCTCTGTTAGAGCTAATTTTCCAGTCTTCCTGGAGAAGATCAGTTGTATATGCATCCCTCTCCAAGCACCTGCACAGGATGTGGGCACACTCAAGGACAGGAAGGCTTTCTGTTCCCCTAATATGCAGGTGTGCGCAATGTCAAGCATCAGCTCTACTTTTTCAGGATCATTTCATAATGCATACACAGTACAGTTTGGCTGGATGTCAGCAGTCTGAAAGTTTTCTCACTGACAGAGATGGTGAAATACAAAAGTATGTGGACAGCTCTGGTGGACAGTTACTCTACAGATCTTTCAAGATGGGGATTATTTGTGTTCTTGCTGCATTCTCCAAACCACATCCAAAAAGTCTCCTGCAAAGAAAGGAGGGTTAGGTGAGAAAACTATATATTGCACTTAAATGTAGCTGAGGAAGAAATAATATTTCTTTAATTCATAGAAATGTGACCCAAATAGTGAGAAAAAAGGCAGCAGTTGATGGCTCACAATTTTCCAGGTCATTGCTTATTTTGGTATTTCATAGGATAATTGTGTACTTCCCTCCATGAAAAAAAATGAAGTTAGTTGCAGAGAGAGGTAAGATCAGGTTAATACTCAAATAAATAGAGGGAAGTGAAACAGTGAAAAATATAAGGCAGAGAAGTTAAGCACATTTAAAGTCATATGCAATTAGTAATTATAAGATACAATAAAACAGAAGTAAGGATTGTACCATATAATATTTATGTGGTTGTATGTAATTTCTTCTAATCTTGGTACTAGCGTTTGGGGTCTACTTCTTTCTTTAATCCTGCAAAAATGAAATTTCATCCTTTCCAATGGCTCATATCCAATCTTCTACATGTAAGGACCCTTAAGAAAATATAGCTGTATATTAGAAAAATAATGCGTTTAGAAGTGAAATATAATGCTATTTAGACATTAATTTACTGCTATATTTATGATGCTTCTATATTTGTTTACTTATATCTTAATTATGTAAGTCAGGGGTGGTCTAATCCTAGCAGCAATGAGGGCCAGATGGAGATTTTTTGCCCTCCAACTGAGCATGTGACATTCCTCCCCTCACAGCTGCAGCCTGACACAGACGTTTGGCTGGTGCTGCTGCTGCCAGAGAAAGGAGATATTTTTGAGGAGGTGAGGGAGAGTGTCCACACTCCCTCCCACAGGTGACATTGGCAGTTTTGCTCCATGTGTTGAGTGTGTTGTGAGCAGGAGATAGCTGTCAGCTGTTTGCACTGATTTTGATGCATGAATAGCTACCTTTCCTCCTTTTCAGGGGAAATACTCTGCACTGGAAGGGGGTGTTCAGTGGCCCACCATATAACCAAGACAATAAGACCAGAAGTCTTTCCTAAAAATATTACATTAGAAGACTGTGAGCTGAGTGTATTTTGCTGAGAGCTAGCTGAAACTGAGGAAGCTCTCTTAAAACAGAACAAAGTAAACCACTACAATATAAATATCACTTTTCTTGAGGAAATCAGTTTTCTTCCAACAAGGTGTAACACAGCAAAGTTGTGATATGCTATTGATGTTTTGAAATAGGAATTTTCAACCCAGAATGCCAGGTTTATTCAGATTTTAATATTACATTAAGAAGGAGGAATTTTTCCACCTGTGTCAAAAAGAGGAAATACTATGAATTTTATATTTTTCTTTCTGGTTCAACAAAACTGCTTTGTCCTGACAATGTGGAGGAAAGAGTGAACAGCAGTTGTCAGAGATGCTTTTGAGTTTTAAGTCCGTACTTGGAGAAAAGTCTGCTTTAGATCTATCATTTATATATTTTGATATATATTTATGGAATGACTCAATCTCTCCAGTTGTAAAGCTTGAAAAGGGATGAGAATAAAACCAGATGAAGGGTTCCAGATATAACTCCCTCCAAAACACTTTGAAAATGCCTGCCAAAAATGTGAAACAATCCATTCTGAAGTTCTGAGAAGGTTGTTGAGCATCATTTAATCTCCATGAGAGGTGACTCATCTCTGGCATAGATTAACTACTACTACCTAGAAAAAGGTAGAATTTTATCAGAGGAAGGGGAATCATCCCAATTTTATCTTTGCTTTGGCAGTGAAACTGTTAACAAGCATAAATCACTCCCACCTGTCCCTGGGATCTCCCCTTCAGCACCTCACTGTAGGGAAGGCAACAAGTTCTGCAGCAATCAATCCCTTTTATATCTCTCCACAGACACATAGGCATCATGTTGGAGCTCAAACTGTGTTTCTGGCTGAAAAAGATAATTGGTAAATCAAATACTAAATGAAATCACTCAAATGATATCCACTGCCCTCAGTTTTGCTGAAATCCTTCGTTCATCTCTTAACCCATGGACTGTATGTAACCCAGCAGCTTCTTCCTAATCTTCCTAACCTCTTTCCACCTCCAATATTCACTCCTGTGGGTGCCATCACTCTCATTGCATGACCCATAAATTGCCTTTCCGTACTCTTTTTTATCTGTGGTCCTCTATAGGGTCTTCATTGGGTGTAGCCTCTGTTCAGAGTGTGTTTACCTCGGGCATTGGACATGCTCATTTGTAGGGTCGTTATTTCCTTGCTCTGTGAATGCTTTTTCTGACTCCTACCCTACGGTACCTTCTGGGCTGAATGGATCTCTGGCTGTCAGTGATCAAAGCTGTCAGTTGCTGTTTATTTCCTCACCTCTTCAATTTGGCTCCTGGGAGGATGTTTCAACAGACGTTTTAGAGAGGCAGAAAAAACCAATATCCTATTAAACTAATGACCCTTGGCTATGCTGTCTACAAATGAATGCAGGCACAGACAATTGCCCAGTTTTCTACTGAGGGTCTGTGCACAAGAGTCTTATGTGTGTTTTCTAGCTATTAAATGTATGTGTGTATAACTTCTAGAAAAAATGTATAATTTCCATTTAACAGTAATTATTCCAGTGTAATTATGGCACTCCACTAATTGCTTTCTGGTTATTAAGAATATTAATAAAGTTCATGTTCAGATTTTCTGGTAGAGAGCACTGCTGGCTCTTCTGTTTATTCTTTTCTGAGGGCTTCTGTAAAGAACATCTGAAGCCTTTTTATAACAGTTGCTTTTTAACAAAATCAAAAGTCTGGAATAAATTTGTTGTGACTAGCTATTAGCAAAAAGATTTTCTATTCAGAGCAGCAATGGCTTCTTTCTTTAGATAAACATAGCTGTAATATGTCACAGATTGAAGTGTATCTTCATGTCCTATGACCACAGTGATAATCACAAATGTTCCTGGTGTTGGTACCAAGAAATATTTTTCCTGCTACCAGCCTGCTATTGAATTTCTCACATTTAATACGCTTGAATTAAGCCCACTTTCTAGGAGGAAATCTTTGAAGTTTTCATTTCATTGATCAAGGGATCATGGAGACCATGACTGAGGAAAAAATTAGAAGTGGAGAGCTTGTGGGCATCGGAAAGAGAAAGTTGAAGAACTTCATTTCATCCACGCTGAACAGAATAGATGAGCAGGGATACACAAAGAGGTGCTCAGGATGAGGTTTTAGAGTGAACAGGAGAGGGGTCTGAAGCAAAGAGGTGGTCTTTGCATACGAAGAGCTGTTGAATGTGTGTTTGAATTAGGAGGTGAAGTGAGGTGAGGTGAGGTGAGGTAAGAAAGAAGGGGATCCATACTGATTTGTTGGACTCTACAGTAGTATGAAGATGGCAGCACTTGGACTCTCCAGGAGAAAAAGTAACACAGGAAGAATAAAAAGTTTAAGAGGAGAAATATAAGAAATGCAGTAATGAAAGCCCAGAAATGTTAAGATTTAAAGAAAGAGAATCATCAGTTAGTAGAAAGGTAAGGGCTGATACCAGGTCAAGGGCAGGCTGTGAACAAAATATTACAGTGGAGTTTTGGCTACAAAGTCAACACAACTAGAAACTTTGTTTAGACCAGATGTGGTAGAACGCAAGAAATGAGGGGAGGAGAAAAGGAGAAAGGAACCTGGAAGTAAAAGAAAATATAGTGAGAACAAATCTTCACAACTAACTTTAAGAATATGTACTTCAATTTTAAAAATAAAATGAGGCAAGAATAGCATTTGGAGAAGGAAGGGAGTTCACTTGACAGTTTTTAAAAATTTATTAAGCAAGGAGAACCTGAAGAATGTTTTTATTTTGAAGGGGAAGAAATACAAGGTGGAGAGAAAGAGACTATCATAAAGTAGTGAAGGATGAGAATAGCTATGCTGGAAAATATAGCCATGTTCAAAACCTTGCTGACTATGATTCTGAAAAGTGACCATGCAGAGGCACAGGAATGGAAATGTGAAGAGTTGAGGTAGAAGAGGTTGAGAGAACACAAAACAAAGTTTTCTATCTGTGACTGAAAAAAACCATAGGGACTGTGATTGAAGAGAAAAGGAAAGGAAGGAGGAACTCAAGTCATACAGTGTTTGTAGATTTTGCAAATCACCCAACTATCACTGGGCAAGGAAGGCAAGGAAGGCACAAGGCAAGAAAGCTTTCTTGTGAGAGCTCATTCCTCACAGCTCTAATTGTGTAATACACACAGCACAGAACTAAGCAAAACACTGAACTATAACTCATAGGAACATGGAGAAAGTACTAGGTTGATAAAACCTATCAAAAGCTTGTGAAGGTGATCTACTATCCTTGTTTGGAT
Organism: Coloeus monedula; assembly: GCF_965178545.1. Classification (NCBI taxonomy): domain Eukaryota; kingdom Metazoa; phylum Chordata; class Aves; order Passeriformes; family Corvidae; genus Coloeus; species Coloeus monedula. The sequence continues at coordinate 103,835,128 of NC_138782.1, read as the reverse complement.
AAATGTGCTACTAAAATATGTATTAAAGTGTAAAACACAGGCTGTTATTCACTGTTTCCAAGGCACTCTTCATATGGAAAAGTAAATGAGTGATCACGAGAATGGTTTTAGCATTATTGTTGATTCATGCCAAATTAGCTTTCTAATCTGTGCATAGAGCTATTATTATTAAAACAAATCATTTATCCTCTTGAGCACAGTACTGCTTTGTTTAACTTCAAATTATGTCCTTTACCTACCACTGTTGTGCACCCTTCTTTTGACAGGGTTTCTTTTGGCACAGTTCCTTGTTTGTTGAGCAATAGATTGATACGCTTGCAGGGAATGGAAGAAAGATGTGCTACCGTACAGTACTAGCATCCACCCTGTGGTATTTTGAACACACTGGAAATACCAGCTAATGATAAAAGGCTGTGATTAAATCTTTCAGGGATGCAAGGGTGAATGATATCACTGAGAAGAAAAAAAAACCTTCCTCTAAATCAGAACAGAAAACTACAAGGGAGGAATACGGAAAAAGATTCTGTAGCTTTGTCTGTTTGTATGCATTGTATGTATAGGAGGTAATGTTTAAAATGTTAGTAGCATTTGGCCTCAGCATTTACCAACCAAAGATGCTTCTGAGACTTTCTGCAGCTGGTTACCATTTTAACAGGGGAATATTTTATATGATAGCCTCGTGTTCCTCACACAAAGGGCACTAATTATGCAGCTGAGATGAATAAAGCCGCTCAGATAAGGAACATATCAAATTCATATCCTGTGCTACCTCAGAAATCTGATAGGAGATTGAATTTGTTTCCATGATGCAGATCATGGTTACAAAAGCCTTTACCTCTTTTCTAAACAGAGCTAGGGCACTGGTACATGAGAAAAGTTACAGCAAGGCAAGTCGTGGTTTTATTTTAAAGCCATTGTCTTCCCTGGTTGTTGTTTCAGTGAATGCTTTGGTGCAAAATATTGCAGCAGAGCAAAGATGAAAGAGACTATCCAGCTTTACTGAAGGGTAGGGGTAAGACCTGTTGCACACAGGTAATTCCCACACATTTGATGGATTTTATGAACTTCTTCTCAGGAACATAGTGGCTTGCCTATACCATCAGACTCCTCTTCTGCTAAGCATCAACATTACATCTGCATTTTCTTTCTGTGTTGAAAATAAAAGAGAATCCAAAAGGGAATAAAGTTATAACACCCTTTAGATTAACAGAGTTGTGAATACTCATTTAAGCGATAAAACTGTAGAAGATGGGCTCATTAGGATCTCAGACTACATGGCTATTCTGTTACCAAAGACACTCCTAATTAGCAAAATGTTTCTTCTGAAGTGGCCTGTTGGGCTGCAGAAGAGGATTAATCCACAGAGTCTTTCTGAGCTCATTCTGGGCTGTGTTTGCTTGTTTGATCTGGATCTTGATGACACAAAGATCCAACGAGGTACATGCTTCATCTGGGACTCACTGCTCTAGGCCTCCTATAAAATACACAGTGTAGGCATGAACCATGATCTGTCTGTAATTTGAGAATCTTTCTGCAAACTTACTGCAAATAGACTTTGTCTAAGAACTCTTACAGTGCAGATTTAATATCTCCAAATCCCAGGGAAGAAGGTTTGTTTTGGGATACAATGCAGCACTGATAAGAGTGATTTAGAGCAATATAAAGCTTTCCAAGTTAGATCAGACTTGTGGCAGTGTTCACTCTGTCCCTGCTCTCCATGGCCCAACATCCAGAGGACAGCACAAGTCCCACAGTGGGCAGCAAATCATCCACACACTTATGAAATTCTCTTATCTTCATTATTAATAGTTGAAAGTTGGCTTAAATTCCTGAACATGAGGTTTACATTCCTTCCCATCATCTATTTTTAGCATTTACTATTGTAACTCTCCATATTCCCAGTATTCATATAAATGTCCAGTTCCCCACTAACTTTTGGTAAAGTCCTGGCCTTAGTAGTATCTACTGTCAGTGATTTATGAAGTTTAATTGCACATTGTCTGTTTTTCTTCCTTTCATACATTTTCAATTGGCTGCATTCAAATTTAATCAAGTGTGCTAATCTGCCACTGTATTATTTTAGGGTGGCTTATCCTTTATGAAATTTTTCACTGTCCCCCTGGATTTGAATAAAACCTAAATAAATTCATGTTATCTGCAAATGTTACTATCTTGCTGCTTGACTCCATTTCTGGATAATTAATAGATACATTAAATTATCACTACATGTCTGATGCAGCCTTAATACTTTCTTATACTAATGTTTTATTATCATGCCTCTCCTTTCTGACTCTTGGTTAGTTTTGGGAATGTAACAATACTGTGCATACTTTTCCTTTTTGACCATAACTGAATTGAATCCAATAAATTCCCATACACAGAAGTGAACATATTTCCTCGAAAAATATAGATTTATCTCAGAGATGGCCTTTCATCATAACAGGGTAAATTAACTGGTAGCTTATCCTTGTTTTGGACTTTGAGTGTAAAACCACTGATGTATGTCTCATAAACACACACATACACAGCAGTCCTGGTGTTGTGTGCTCACATGGCTGCCTAGCTGTTGGAAATTTCTACAGAACTGTTACAAATACTTTCCCCAGTCCTTGAGGGAAGAGGTGTTTTTCTTTTTAATTATTTTGGAAAGTGGCCCTGTGCCTCAACTTTGTGAAAGAGCATCCCAAAGCCTCCATCCAATGCCTGAGGTAAGCACACTCCATCATCAAAATCCTTTTAAACAAGCAAATTGTTAATATCTATCTTCTAAAGTTGTTTTATTATTTTTTTTAATTCCTCTGAGTCTTCCTTTTGTATTTCTCCTTTGAGCAAGCATTCTGTGAACCCCAGTCTCTAGAGCACAGTTACAGGTCCCACCTGTGTACCCATTAGCAGAGTGGAGGGCTGGTGTATGAATTCTGTGTGGTACACTCATATGGAATCATAAATGCCCTCATGATAATCACTTAATAAGATATTAAATCTATGTGACACTAGAAAAAGAAGCAGAGTTGAGTTTCATTATTATTTTTTTAAATTTTTTTGGTGTTTTGTATTCCTTTCAAGAATGGCTCTCCAGTATATTCCCAGTATTTTAAAAACCGTTGTCTTTTCAGAAAATTCTCAAATAAATGGAAAATAAGACATGGTTTTGCTCTTTGTTATTCCACTTGTGTAAAATGTTACTAAAGTTTTTTTTAGAGTGTATAAAGAATGACAGGAAAACCGGGGAAGAATTGAAAAAGTACCTTTGATCTGAAAAGTCATTTTTTCTCCTTTAGTTTAAAATGCTCACACAAAACCTGTATTAATTTTAAATTACTAACTTGAGAGAGAAATGTAATAAAATGTTTTTCTAATGCTTTGTTATCCTTACGGCTTCAACTCCAGCTCAAAAACGCAATTAATTCTGTAACTTACACTCTGTGGCGGATGTCATTCAAGCTGCGACAGCTTATTGGGTAGTTAAAAGGATAAAATCAAGTAGTCATTCTACTAATCCCTTTACAAGGAAACAGCTTTATGCATAAAAACTGGAACTTATGTGGTCATTAGCAGATGCTACATCAAGCAACCAAAAATACACACATTTAAATTCTTAAGCACAATCTATGAACACTACACAGATGGTTTCCAAGAAACTGTACCTAAATTGATTACGATAAAAATGATCTGCTGCAATTGTTTCTGTCAAAAGGGAGAACAGAATTTGTCCCAATGTGTCGCTCTGCCCACTCATGCAGAGAACCCAGCTGCTGAGACAGATGTTGCTCTAAGCACTTTATTTTAGGGTCATTAAAATGGTTACAGGGGTTAGTCATTCATTGTTTTATAAATTGTGCTTACTAGCTGAGCCCCATAGATGCTGGAAAACTTCTTTGTGGTTGATCAAAAAAGTTACATGTCATATCACATTTACCTTATGCTGGCAGTAAAATGGGTGAAGCACTTGTGCAGGACAGGAAGAGAGAAAAACAGTTACTTTTTCTGTTTTATTTAGAAGAGCATTTATTTACTCAGACCTGACATGGCACTAATATAATCATCTGAAATGCAAAACCTGACTCAAAGGCCTTCTAGCTCTCATTTTAGTTCCTCCCAATCATTAAAGAACAAGATTTTTCAATACAACTCATTCCTGTACACTCCTCCTTCTGTGGTATTATGAGTAAGAAGTGTCAGACAAGCAAAGGTTTAAGATCAGTTGATTAGATCAGTGCAGAGTGGGTCCGTCTACCTCCCCGCTGTCTTTGCAAATGCTGCTCTCTGGCAGTTTGAGCATACTCAGGCTTTACTTAGAAATATTTGGCTAAATCTCTTCTCTGTTGGCAGGTTCTATGGTTTTCCATGGCTCATCTAATTCAGGATTGACTTAGCCATGTGCATGTGATGTATTGGTGCAGCAGCTAATGTGTCAATGAGAAACAGAACAGTAAAAAGATGAAGCTCAGTGAAAAACAGCAAGGTTGGCAGATCCAACTCCTTTTCAGATCATACTGTAGCCTTTTATAGCCTCCACTACAAAATGTAGCCAACTTCCGCTTTTTTATTTCATCTTGGTCCCTGTGTACTTGTTATTATGGCGATGGTTCGATTCATCTTCCCTAATTGGTTACTGAACTTTGGCAGCCAAATCCTAAATTCTACGTGGTGTTCATAGACACGCTCTAAATTATATTTTTCCACCTTTCCTTTGCACATTTAGGATAAAGTCATCCATCTAGAAAAAAATAGTGAAACATTTAATGTCATTTTACCTGACTCCTTAAAACATGGCTGCTTTGGCAGTGGGCTGTTTTCCTGCACTTCTGCAGGACATTAATTTCTCTCCCCTGGTTTTATTTAGATAATTATGGCCTGTTCAAATGTATATCCTCATAAATAAATAACCTAGCATGTCTCTCACTTTGAAAATGCACTAAAGTTACAATTTTTAAATTAAAATCAATATATCCTCAGAAAATTCAAAAGCTGGAGGAAAAAGGTTGCCCTCTTTCCCCAAATCTATCCATTACTGAGGTAAAATACCTCAAGAAAATTCCCCTGCTAGGTTAGGATCCAGACAGAAGACATTCTCAGGAAACACAATCCCTGAAAATGCATGAGACTTAAAGAAGCAGGCACATTTCATCCATTTCAACATTCAGTTCAAAGTCACCAGTACAAAAAGTAATTTAGTCGAGAGCCACATTTTTACCTGACTGTAGGTTAAAATATATAAATTATCTTAGTTTCACATAATTTTGAGTTGAATTTTATCCAATCTGTATTTTGATCTTGCAAAATCCCTTAGACAGGAAATCTTTTTTTTCCCAGGATTTGATGATATTGTTCACCCATCAACTTTATCTGTATCTGAAGTAAAGAGGGTGCCTTTCATAAGTAATACAGGTTTATTAGTTTCATGGCCAGAAATTTCTTATTGCCTAAGTAAGACGTTAAGATTTGTTGTAGCTAGTAGCTGATTTGTCTGCAAAATAAACGTAATAAGATGAGGTTTGCATTACAAGCTTGGGGTCTCACAGAGTGCACTGAACTTCACAAAAAAATCACTTTTCCCCTCTGCTTTTGTCTCCCAGTATTGTAAGGTCTTCAGGATAACAGCTGTCACTTACTCTGCTTATGAGCAATATTGGCTGTAAAGATTCTTCCATTTTCAGGAAGAGCTTCTGAAAGGTAATGTAACATTAAATACTAAAGGACTCTCTCATCATTTCACTTGTGTTTTGAGGTGAGATTTAGCAGACAAATGCAAGGCCAGAATAGAGGAAGAGATGCACTTGCAGGACAAATGTCCTTTTTAGTGTTTGTAGTTCATACAGTGCTCAAAGAAGAATAGAAAGAGAAACATCCTGATGAAAAGCAAGCTTGAGTTCTTAAGAGAGTTTTTGATATTCTGCACACCAGGCATGACAACATAAGGCTGCTCACAGCCCGGGTGTCACTCCAAATTCCATTATACTTACATTAGATGCTGTTTGTTCCTCCTGCAAATTCACTGACAGATTTTTGCAGCCCTGTGCATGGTTTTTTTTTTAGTGTATGAAAGGTTTGTAGTTATTTTAGCTGTGGAGTTGCTAAAAAATTATTAAAATCAAAGTTCGCTCTCATCTACCCTGAACAAAGCCAAACAACATGTTCCTCTTTTAGAAACAAATGAATGGGAATTGGCTAGTACACCATTTGCACTAAGATGTCTGGGGTTGAAAAAAGGGTGTGATGGCTTGATACACATTATAGAAATGAAAGCATTTCTACTTGAAAAGCCATCATGATACCTAGCTCTAATTCCCCTTTTTTCTTGCATCCTCTTTTTGTTATGCAGCATCAGAGCAACAGCTGAGATGGAAAAAAACCCCAACATTTGTACTGTTGTGGAATATCACTTATCTTGAAAAGTATAGATTTTATACAGATCAGGAAGAAACAGAGCATATGCAATTTGAAGGAAAAAAGGACAAAACCTGATAACAGAAAGTCAGTCTGCTGGCACACTACAGCTTTTCTCAAGGTGACATTGTCTAGTGTTAAGAGGAATAGTTTTTGCTGGTTTAGAGCATTATTGAATGTAACATTGAGCACATTTATACTTGGTCACAGTGAGTCCTTCTAGTCCAGCCTACAGTCTTCAAAACTGCATGCTTGCAATGAATGTAAGAACAAGAACATCTTTGCCCTTGCTCTGAACGCTCACTCAGTCTTTGACAATTTGTGGCTCATGGACTTCCTCTGGTCCACACATTCTGCCTTCTGTGGCATCCACAAGCTAGAAACACTCCTTCTGAAGTATCAAGGGAGAAAACTTGGACACATTAACATCCCTATCATAACTGCCTTAGTTTGAACAGAACAGGGTTTTACCCAGGTGTACACACTGTTGTCTGCCATTCTCTTTCACCCTCTACAGAAACCACTTAGAGTGGCAAAAGCCAAGGCACAGAGGGGAGATTTGAATCTTGAAACTGTAATTTGGGCACTGGCTCATAGATTTGTCCCCTGAGACTTCTCTACAGCCTCACATTCACCTTCAGTGCAAAAGCCTGTGCCCTCTTGTACTGTTCCCCTACACATTCTCCAGCATTTTGGGTCTGTGTGGCTGACCCAAGGGGTTTCCCCTCTGCTTTCTACTAAGGATCTTGACTCTCCTTTTTCTCTCCCCCAATTTACTCTGCTGGGAAACCCTGCCTATACTACTGTGATCCTCAAGAAAACAGCATTGTGTGAAGATATGGGATGTACCACTTTGACAATACTACTTAATCCTTCCTTCACCTGATTCAGGTCTGGCACCATTGTTCACCATTCCACTTGATCGATGCCAAGCAGCTGTGCTTTTGACCAACCATGAGGGTACAGACACTTTACTAAGTCTTTGAGCACTTAAGAGAGCATGAAGCAGCCTAGATGTGCCAATGTATTCAGTAACTTTCTGAAGAGAGCAGAATTTCAGACAGAAGCATTTTTCGGGAGCATAATTTGGGAAAAATAAAGTCAAGGCTGAGTGGTCAGTGGGGTATAATATATCAAGGTGATTTTCCACAAAACAGAAGACACATCCTTCCTCTGAGTATTACCATGGTAAATAATCTCAAATTTACCATCTACAAATAAAGACTATAATAATTAGGACATGATTATTGATATTAGAAGTTCTCAGCCAAAGATAAGAAATCTAGAAGACATTTAGATGATCTTCAGGAGATCACACACATACATATCTTTAGCTTGGAGCAATACCAGCATGGAGCTACATAAAGCATCAACCTGTCACCAGACAATGGACTATTGTATTTTTATGCAAGAGAATTCATTTAAGTCATGCGATAGCCAGAAGGTGAGAAGTAGAAATCTTCTACTCTAGCTTTTGTATCACAAGCATCTTCACCATTGTGCATTCTCTCACTTAAAAACCCCCAAAACTAACAGCTCAAATGTCTGTTTAAACTTAATTCATAGAGTAACAAAAAAGTGAGAACATTAATCCATTTGGGCTACTCATTCACCATTGATTGGAGGATCTGAAAGCACCTGTGGCTGCGTAGGTGTGTTTTTCTGCTCTTGTTGATTATCTTCTAAAGGTTTCTGATAGAAACCACATCCTCTTACCCGGTATTGGGTGGTGTTTATTAAAGATGCTGAGAGCATAAAAAGAGCAGCCCTCCCCCCCAAATTATCTGGTACAGACATGCATGTCTATAAATTTCCCTGTAACTGAACTGTAAACATGACCTTTGCAAACCAACAGTACTTTTCCAACTGAAAAGGTGTGTCAGCTGCATGACAGTGTGGTATATGATTTTGCAGAGCTTTGCACTTTCACCTGTGGGTAAAGTGAATTCAAAACATGACTGTCTTTATTTAGTAATAGACAGAGCCTTTTTTTGCCAGTACAGATAGCTCTCCACAGAGCTAGGCATGTGACAACCAGATCCTATTACTTTTAAATAACAACTGTAATATTCTGGCATTGAAGGAGTGATCATCTTCAATACCAGGTAGAAATGCCAAGAAAATTAATAGTTAAAATTCCCAATAATTTTGTCATTCCTTTCATTTTCTGTCTTAGAGGGATGCCATGTAAATGCTATTAATGTTGAAGATTGTGAAATTTGAGGTGAGGGAAGGAGTAGAAAAGCAAATCAGACAATGCATCTTCTTCTCCCATTCTGAGAAAACAGGACTTGTTAACTCAGGAATTCCTTTTTTCTCAATGTTATCACTAGAATTGGTACTAAAGCTCCATAAATGCAGCAGTATGTGAAGACATACTTTATAAGCAACCCTTAGATAGTTAAATGTCCAGGAAAAGAACAGCATGGTAAGTTCATTTAGCCACAAAGATTTGCATCACGAGCAAAGAACATTTCTGTTTAGTTGAAAATCTACTGGAATGTGTCTTTTTCTATTAAACACATGAAACTATTATAAAAGCAGCATTTGAAGAGTGTTTTGTCAAGACCTAATCACTCTCTCATGGATACTCTTAGGAAGTCCACTGCCTTTTTTTCATGTTGATCATGCATAGGTGACATATGTATGAAAAGATAGTTAATGTTCTCTTTTGAAGTAGTGCCCAGCCGCCTCCAGCTGCCTTCTGACCCTGTGCGAGAGTGAGCTGTGCCATAAAGTGACAGACAAGACACATAAGCCAGAAGGAAGCCATCCACCAACCTGTCCACAAACTTTCCAGTTTGCCTGGCTGGGGATGAGTGCCTCTGGCCCTGACAGGGTATGTACATTCTGTCTACAACCCTGTGGCTGGAATATTCATATCCTAGGAAGTTTGTTAAACATAAGTTTAAAATGAACCAAACACCGCCTCCTCCCCTTCCCCCCAGCCAGTTCTTCAGTCTTAATTCACTGGCGTTATTGCTTACTGTAATCACATCTAAATCTTGAGGACAAGAGGCCCAGCTTCACAAAAGACTTAGGAGTTTAAGTCTGAGGAAAGTGCCAAGCAGCCTTTATACTGCTGAAGGTCTCTGCAACTTGATTTCCATAGAACAGTTCCCCAATTTTGCTGTTTCTGTTCAGAAGGATGTCACTTCATGGCAAGCTAGGGTTAACTATTACCCTCCACCATCCCATCTGCGTGCTCTTCATGTACAGTAAAAGCAAATGCATTTGTTACTTTTTGAAAGTGAAGTTATATACCTTGACTTTACTGGGACGTAGTAATGAAGAGAGACAGCAAAGAGTAGTAGATGAACTGTCAAATCTCACCTTAATTTATTTTTCAGATGTTTTGTTGGTTTTTTTCCTCTGAAAATAATCTTTTGAAAACTTACTGGCTATTTTGGTCCCTAAGATTTGAACTCATCACATCCAACTTTAAGATCCCACCTGAAGCAGCTAAGACAGAAGACTGACGTGCCCTTGGCTCACTGGCAGTTGGTGAAGAGGAGCTTTCAAAGAAAAAAATGACTTTAGGTAGACAGAAGTAGGAGCTGAGGTACCCTTCCACTGTTTCTGGAGTGGCAATTTTACTCTCCTTCTGTCATCACAGAAGAAAGATTTTGCTCTCTTTCACTTTTTCTCTCTCATTATTTCTAACAAGACACCAGAGCAAGTAATTGTTTGACCAGCTTCTGGATATGTAATGTGCCTAATTCTATGAAGGTGGTAATCTATTCCAAAAATAGCCTTAAAAATTTTACAAGAGGTGTTCCTAATAAGTTAATCAAATAAAGCTTCAAATATGTTTGTTGGAAGACAAGCAGTCTAGTGTTGGTCCAGCAGTGGGAATTTAGGGTAATAATAATTAGAAAGCTTTCAGATGATGCAAGGATAATAAGGTGCAAAACTAAGGTGGTACAAAGAAGCCTAACCCAGCACATTATATGAAATATGAAGAAGGGGAAAAAAGGAATACATACTAATACGTACAAACTAAAAACTCCAGATGAAACAAACAACTGAAGCAGCAGGTCAGCCTTGGTTATAAAGAGAATACTCAGCTTTGCTTCTACAGGGCTACAACTCTGTTTCTCTGAGATGCTCTGCTGTCATTCATGCCAGAGTTAAACAGGTCTACAGTTTTGTCTGAGAAGAGAATACACCTGCGAGCTGCCTTTAACCCCCAGCTCACTGAGGGTGAGTGTGCACTGTTGTACCCTATTGGAGGAAACTTAAGCACCAGAAGAAGTTTTTCTCTCAGCTTTTCTCTATTTCCTCAATAGCATCCAGCGTATGGCACAAGCACTACACAAAGCCTCCTGTTCCCAGAAAGCACTTCTAAAGTAATGTAAAACAAAACAATTCAGTGCAAGAACGGTGTATCCACTTGTCATCTGAGCTCCACAGTTCTGCATCTTCCCTGTACAATGTTTCTCCAGCTGTAGCGGGCACAAGGTTATAGATCAGATTATTATTACTTTCATGATACAGTTAACAAGGTCTAATGAAAGCTGGGTCGTAATATTTGCTTAATAATGTTATCAGGTTGAAGTTTATTACAAAGAGGAGAGTGAGCAGGCTGATAAAGCACCTTTGGAATTAAAACTTACAGGTAGCTTAACAGAAGGGATATGGTAATGCCGCCTAAATCGTGCTCTGAACTTTTAATCCAGAGATCTTAATGCACTTGTAAAACACATATCAAGGTCACATGTGGAGATTTTGGAATTGGCAAAGACTGAAAAGTAACTGAGCCGTATCACTGATGTGATGAGACTGCAGTGTTGAGACCCCAGATTAGCTTTGTTATGCTGATATGTTTGATAGCAATGGGAGGTGCCAGGAATGAACTATGCCCTGAAAACACCTTCACTATGCACTTATGGAAGATGGGGCACAGAAAAATTCTTTTCCCTCAGCGGTACTAAATCTACCTCTCCCAACCCGTGGTCCTGTGATATTGTGGTCAGACTAGCAGCACTCTCTTTTGAAGTATATTCAAAATTATTATATGGGCATTACAGAGATTTTCTAATATAAAAATAGTTGATATGCAACTTAGATACTAAAGGAGATTTTCACCTGGTCTAAATGGATAGAACTGTTTGAATCTTAAGTTCTAAAAAGTAAGTAAGTCCAACAAGGAGCTATGGAAGAACTGGCCCATTTATTTATGTACTCTACTTGGTCTATGTTCTGTGATAACATCATTCAAAGGACAAATGTTGTCATAACCCAAAAAATTGTATTCAAAATGATATGATTAAAATGGATCATCTCTTATAGGATATGGTTTGAACTTTGTGTAGAAATATTTGTGAAACAGCTAAGTACATTCTGGACTGGAAGTCTGCATATCCTTTTTCCTTGTGGAGTGGAGGTGATGGCCTTGTAACATGCTCCAGTACTGAGGCACACAAACTTTGCTATTTGAATTTTAATCAGTGAGACAGTACCAGATGGCAAGACAGATAAACAAATTATGTCCCACCAAAGAATACAAGGAAGTTGCTCCATTTTATAGGAATTAGTTTTATAGGAACTGTGTGAAAACTTTCCTATTTTTACCTGTTTAATTAACATCCTATATCTTTCCATCCTAGTAGTGTTCTGTGGCCCTATCACTGTTTTTACATATGGGGTCTGTCCTGTTCTCATGGAAATCTATCTTAAATCACCATAATAGGAACATGATTGAGATTCAGTGCAAATTGTAAAATGCCTACCATGATATGGTTTTCTCCATGATATTAAAGGAGTCAGTCCTGCAACATTTCCCAGGGATGGAAAGTTTACTAGCAGAGCACAATGTGGAAGGTCTTCAGTATTCTCACTGCAACTTTACTGTGATAATATTGAAGGATAGAAGGGCAACTTAGGTGAAATAATCATCAGTCTATTGGCTTTTCTTCAGGGACTTTTAGAAGGGTAAATATTGATTTGGTTTTGCTGTTTTAAATCATAGTAGCATTTGGAGATTATTCTGCTGCCATTGAAGTCAATGGTGAATCTTGGACAGAGCCTGCCTGCTTGCTTCACATCAGCTATCAAACAGCTGTCGGATGATAATAGCTGTCAGAAAACAACAACCTGAGCTGAATTTGAACCAGCAAAATTTTATGCAGTTGGTTTCCAATGCCACAAGTTGTTTTTTTACCATGTCAAATTGTGGATTTTAGTGTATAACTCCAGAAAACTGTCCTTTCTACATCCATTTTCCTGGGTAACAAATTTACATGCTTATTGCTGCCATCCTAATATTAGCAAGGGGACTAATGACTAGTAATTGATTCCCTCCACTTGAGAATAGATATGCCTGTTGGCTGAACCCTCAGTGTCTTGTAGTAAAGCATCAGAGAGGAAAACAAATCAGTCTACAAAATTACAGAATGAGAAATTTGTCACCCAAAATGTCATGTCTGGTTTCAGTTTTTCTCTCTGTTTGTACTACCAAGATGTTAACAGTGGTGGGAAGACCATTAGAGCAGTTGTTTTCTTCTGAAAGTGAGTTTCTGTACCAAGACATTATTTATGTGTAACTGGATAATACAGTTTCTGTATATAGATAAGCAAAAGAAATCTTATCAAAATGTCGCTATAAATTAAAAAATAAATAGTTATATTAGAACCCTGGAGTAATATTGAAGAGGGTCCTAATACAGTTAAAGATATTGAAATCACATGGATCAAAATAGTAATTAGAGCAGGTCTTGTGTCAGCTTGATGAAGTATTTAATGTCTAAATTTTGGTAGTGTTTTCCATAGTGACTGTCCCCTATAATGAACAGAATAAGGAGCCTTTGAGAAAACAGTAGTGGATAGTGTTTACTGCTTTGATCATAGCAAACTGACTGCATGGAGCTCAGTGCCCTCAAGAATTTATTGATCACATATTTTTCGTTGTACATTTACAGGGCAATTTAGCCCTCAGATGATAAAACATCTAAAACAAAATGGAGATTTGCAGTAACAAGTAGAATGTCAATATATTCACAATCAAGCTGTCTTCCCAGCAAGATTCTCAATGGGAAAAGCATTTATAAAAGGGGTGCCATAGGCAAAATTCTCATTAATGAGGTTAATTCAGTTCATGTGCTGAAATTTAAACTATGTGGAATATTCAGATTAATTCAAACAAATATTAATACAGAAAGCAAAATGCAGTATAAATACAAGAGAGTCAATATTAGTTTCATTTTGATGGAACAAATATCACAAATATTGGAAAATCAAACTGGCATTCCTTGCCTTACAGGGTTTTTTCTAAGCAATATGTTGAAAGACTGCATTGTCTCCACAGAAGTCTGTTATACTTTTTAAAGAAAAGCATGCAATTTGCCACGTCATTTTTGTTGTCTTTTTTAAAAATTTGCATATATTCAGTAATCGTCTGACACATCTCAGCTAAAATTATAGCCATATTGTTGTCAAATTGAAAGAAATTAGACATGTTATAAATTAGAAATGTCTCTCGCACCAGTTCTCTTCCTAATGGGATTCAGCTGAAGCTTTCCATGTACATGAAAATGGTGTGCGAGGCAGACAGAAAATATGGCTGAGCAGAACTTATTCTGCTTCTACCTTTTGGAAGGGTCCAATGGGCCTGATTTTAGGCTGAGAGTTTGGGGAAGGCTTTGCCATTTGGCATTTTGCAGTTTGTCTTGTTGGGCACTGGGGAATTAAATGCACCTCCCCTTTAGGCTAGATGGATTTTAGAGGATGACTGACATCTGGTGTTGAGGGAATGGACACTTGGTTTTCCATGGTCATGGTAAGCTGTTCCAGCTGGAAAGGTTGTTGGGTCGGATGGCAAGGAGCAGCAGATGAATTCCAAGGCTGGCTGATCATTTTACAGATGAGTGAGCAGTGAGTACTGTGCTGGACATTTTGAGGTCTTTTCTAAGAATGTTAGGGAGGATTTACATGCTGCGAATGACAAATACCTTAAAATATCCACAGGGTATGGACTTGAGAGAATATTGAGCCATCAATAATTATTGATCCTATATTCTATGATTCCATGATCCCAAATATCACAGCATGAGACATTAGAGTAAGCCTGAGCTTACTAGAGGATAACATTTTGAAGCATATTTGCTGATTAGTTATCCTTGCTATTAATCTGAATTGAGAACTCAGGAGGTAGTATTCCCTTCACCACCAGGCCACATACATCAAGGTGAAATATCAGATGTCAGTCACCAGTTATTAGGTATAGGTTATGGCCATATTGAATCGCCTGTCAAATGGCAGGTTTGCTTTGGAGGGTTATGGGCATAGGACAGCAGATGGTGTAGACATAAATATGTCCAAACTGCCTTTCCAGCAACTGATATGTACTAAATCACTTTGTTAACAGGGCTGCAACAAGAGTATTCTCTTCTGGTTCATTATTCATGTGCATTTGTTTAACTCAGCCTTTGTCTTAAAACGTGCATATTATCATTTTAGGTATTTTCCTTGTTTCCCCTGGAAGAGGAGCACATCACCTCTGCTTAAGTCTGAAGTGTCACTGTAGAAATGCATTTCTTCAACACCACAGCACAGGTCAGACACCTCTGAACTAGCCACTCAAGTGACAGAAATTACCTGAAAGTTCAGAAATGTGCTTTCATTATCATCCTCATAATATGCAGATACAAAAAGCAAGTGATACTGCAGAAATCAAATAGTCCACTTCTTTTTATGTATACACAAAGTGAAAATATATGTAAAATGGCGTACAGGCATTTGAAAATAAGCCATGTAATAAGCAAATAGCTTAAATACCAGATAGGGAAAAACAGAATAGCAATTCAGAAACAATGATCAAAAGTAATTGTTACAAGTTAAACCAATGAATTGCAGAATAGGGAAGAATCCAGCTACAGATGTATGTTTTTTAAATGAAGATGAAAGTGTAATTTAACACCAAAATTGGAAGGAGAGAAATACAAGAGAAAAGACTGAAATGTGTCTTTAAGCGTCTTTAAGTGTCCAAGAAACATTTGAAAAGTAGGTTACTTTCAACACATTGCAGAATCAATATCTGGAAGTGAAGAAGAGGAGAATTCATCTAAAAGCTGTGCATCTGCTCTAAGACAGTCTCCTGGACTTTGTCCTTAAGGCAATGGAGATAATGACAGGAGCCTTCAGAGGACTGATTATCCCTTCCTAAGAGAGGTTTATCAATAGGTGAAAACAATCCTTCTCCGGGGTGTTCATATCTATTTATTGATGATAGAAGGAGATTACTTAGGTAGACAGACTAAAAACTGTTCTTTCTGTGAAATTTGGCTCAAGTCAGAGATTACAAACAGTAAATAATGAAACATAAACATCTAAAAGAAAATCCATGTTTTGGCCATGCCAGATCTTCCAGTCCAACTTTTGACTGAATATTTTAATAATATGTTTACAAGCAAGCTTTCATGTGCTCTTTGAGTCTTCCTCCTGTAATTTCTATATTCTAATTATTGTAATTATAGTCAGTATGCACACTAATGCAATCCCAAAAGCGCTTT
Organism: Coloeus monedula; assembly: GCF_965178545.1. Classification (NCBI taxonomy): domain Eukaryota; kingdom Metazoa; phylum Chordata; class Aves; order Passeriformes; family Corvidae; genus Coloeus; species Coloeus monedula. The sequence continues at coordinate 103,819,229 of NC_138782.1, read as the reverse complement.
TGATGTGCGTTTATTTCACAGCATTTCTAAGATTTTATACTTCTCTGAGGCAAATGGTTGTGGGACTAACATCAATTTGCATTACTATGGACAATTGAATCAGAACCAAACTCACTGTCACATTCTTCTCCTTGTATCTGAGAAATGACTACTGTTCTTGATGTGTCTAACACCTGCTACCTCCAGCTTGAGGGGAAAAGGATAAGTGAATGGACTTGATTTCATTTCTCAGGCTGCAGTACCTCTAAGCAAAAATTAATGCAGAAGTTGAGGGGGATGTCTGCTGTGACTTTCATTTTCTAAATTAAACTTAGTCAGCCAGCATTTTGGTAATGAGTGATTTAGGAGAGCACACAGGAAGGATAAGCAGCAATAATATGATGAACTGTAGTTTTACATTGTCCATCTAAAGAGTGAGATTGACAAAACTTCAATCTTCTAAACACAGAAATCTGAACATGTGGAATTGCATCCAATGTCATGTAAACATTTTGTCTTGTTACAGGAAGTAGCTCAGTTTGAATTCATTCTGGGGACGTGAAAACCTCTTGGCCTATATAATCAGTACCTCTTGCTCTTTATTTTCGTAGAATCATACGATGATTCAGTTGGAAGGGATTTTGGCTGTTCAAAGCAGAGAAAGCTATGAGACTAGGCCAGGTGGCACACGGCTTTACCTACTCAGGTCTTTAAAACTTCCAAAACATTCCAGACAATCTGCTTGACTATGTGATTGTCCTTGTGGTGAAAAACTTTCCTTATATCCATACAGAATCTCTTTTATTGCAGTTTGGGCTTGTTTTTTTAGTCTTCCACCATGCAGCTCAGGACTTCTTGACAACCTCCCAGTAGGTACTGGGGGAGTGCTGTTAGGCCCTCCTGAAGCTGTGTCTTTTCAAGGGTCCATGATGCACAAACCCAGTACCCTCAGCCTCACTCACAGGGTCAATGCTCCAGCCCTGGCCAGATTGGTTGTGTTGACTGAACTCGCTCCAGTTTTACAATATCTTCCTTGTATTCAGGACCCTAAACTATATGCAGTGTCTAGATGCAGTGTAACCAGCAGTGATCAGAGCAGGATAACCCTTTTCTCCAGGTTGTGCTTCTACTCACAGAGCCTGGGATGCTGTTGGTGGTCTTTGCTGCTGGGGTACACAGCTAGCCAACACCCACCTTGTGCTCAACGGCACCTCCAGGTCCTGTCAACACAGACTTTTCAAGGTCTTGAATACAACAAGAGTTTAATTGCCCTGCCCAGCTTCCTTTGGGACCCGCAGCCACTCTTCCTGTCCAGGACCTGATTTCAGCCCAGCCAGGCTCTGTCAGTCCCTGTAGTGAGACCACAGCTGTGCCAGGCTCCAGCCCTTCCTTCGCTCCTTTGCTGCCCAGCTGGAGCCCCCAGCTGTGCCCTGGCCCCCATTCATCACTTGCTATGTCAGTCTGTCAGTAGACCCTGTTACCACCTCCACAGGACTGTTCCCCATGAGAGACAGCTCGGCCGGTACTGGGCCTCCCTCAGCTCCAGCTCCCGGGCCCTGGGGTTGCTGCTGGGCCACACTGCTCCTTGACAAGACACATCCCTGCCAGGCAGCCCTGGCTTGTATTCCTACCAAGGTTTCTTCCTTCCCAGATCCAGGACTTTGCGTTTGTCCTCGCTGGATTTCACGAGGCTCCTGGTGGCCCACTCCTGCAACCTGGCTAGATCTCTCTGAACAGCAGCCTTGCCATTTTCCTTCATAATATATGCATGCAAACTATACACATATATACATAAATGCATCACTTCCCTACATTTTAGAGTATCAAAATGGTTTAAAGGATATGTCACCCTTCCTGACTATATATGCTTCTAAAAGAAGTACAGTGCTAATGAAATTCTGTACAATAACTGTGCTGTCTACTGTGTTTGACATGTAAAAAATAACTCTCCTAATTCTCAAGTGAATAATGCCTTCTCAGTTCTGTAAAGGAGAACAAAAACTACTACAACGTTATATTGGCTCATGCTTTTTAAAAGCAGAATAAATAATAAAGCAGTTGCAATGTTTACTGACATTTATAGATGTCTTGTAGGTATATTAAATTGTTGAGTCTAAATTTAATTTCAGCACTGGGTTAAGAATCTGGAGAATTTTTACTTTATGTCAATGAACTTGCTGCACCATTTTGGCAGTATGCTATTCTACTTGGAAAATGATATGTGACTCCTGTTGCAGGAGATGTTCCTTAGTGATATCAAAGTCCTGTTTTAGAGTTTCTGGATGCAGCTGAAGCATTATTTTTAGAAAGATCATATTCTGGGCAGAGAGTGCGATTTAACTTGTTATATATTTTCTTTTTAGTTGGTTAGTTTAGATTAGTTTAGTTAGTTTAGATCTCTTTAGAGAGATCAGATCTAAGACATAGAGTTGACTTCACTTACCTTAAGATTTGTTTATTACTTCCTTGTAATATGAAGATTTTTTAATATTCTTTGTAAATATCTGAAATATCAACATTATATTTGCTTTTTTTTGCTGGGTTGCAAATGAAATTTTTCTAAATGGTCATAAGTACTGGTGAACTTCTCACAGAAGAAATATTACAGAATCACAGAATATGTAGAGTTGGAAGGGACATACAAGGAACAACTATGGTTAGACTGTGCCTTGATGATGTAAAATATTCAGGATTAATGCCTTATTCCAAATGGAAAAAACCAAAAGACATCAAAAAGGGCTTAAAACAGTCCAAGAGGCTTTTGCCTTTTTTGCACAGTATACAGGATACCTAGGCTATTAATTAGGGAAGCTCAGTTAAGTTCCTGAAATAAGTAATGGTGAATTGGATGTTTCTTATCCACAGAATACTTAAATAAATGATATCAAACACTTGCAGAAGATGAGATAAAATACTTTGAGACTAGGAAAAACCACTTTCCTGCTACTAGACCTAAGTCCAGATCCTGATTTTGAATCAATTAGATGTGAACCCTGCATTCCAGATGAGTGCTCTATATGGTGTCTGTCCTTTATCTCTCCAGGAAGTGGGTTCTGACCCTGAGGTATTTTAATAATAACAGAAAGCATTAAGTTACTACAAAATGTTTTGCTTCAGGTGAAAACACATTGTCCAGTTAGCAAACATATAGCTGTATTTTTTTTCTTCTAATTAGCTACTAATCAGCTACTGTTGTAAGGGACACCATGCAAGCACACATGGAAAGGATAAGTCTTTGCCCAAAAAAGAACAAATAAGGTGCTAAAAAGGCAATATTATCCCTCTTTTTACTGAGATAGAAAAGAGGGATAGAAAGTGCAAGCAAGTTGGCTACAGATAATGCAAGCAGCCTGTGGCTGAACCTGGTGTTCAGTCCAGTTATTCAGTATCCCCACTCTGCAACAACTCCAAGGCTGTTCCTAATATTAACATTTGTTTAATTGTCTTGCAACTAGCTTACACTGAGCTTGTCAACTAGAAAGATTAAAGAAATGTATGCCAGCCACACTAAAACCAGAATGCTTTGTCCACTCAGCAAAATAAGTGTAGATATATCTTTGTGGACATAAAATGATAGAGGATGTAAAAAAAGTCAGAGGAGTTATAACAGCTTTAAATTCACTACTCACATTTATTTTTAGAAATGCCTCTCTTCATAAAGTCAGGTTGCAAGCTTGATTTTACATTAGCATCTGATCCCACTCTGGTGTAAATATCTTTAGAAATAAAGGGAGGGGAAAAATGAAAATACAGAGGCACAATGAAAACTCACAAAGTACTTCGAAGAGTCCTGTACAAGAAATGTAGCATTTTGAGTGGCTTCTCATCCCTTTTCAGTGGGTTTGTTAAAATTATCTAAGGTTTATGCATGCTGCTTCTATATCTTCTGTAACAGTTTGAGAGACTTTATGATGCGGCAATTTAAAAGAAAGTGTCTGTCTTTTTACAAACGTTTTCCCCATTTCCCAACTGTCTTGTAATTTCTAGGGAACACTCAGCAGTACTTGCAACTGCATATAAATTCCTGTTCTTGTAATGGGTAAGACCTGCTACACGGAAAGCCACATTCAAGTTTGAGGGACACAAAGAAGCCAAATGTTGTTTGTTGGGTTTGGGTTTTTTTCCTGTTATTTTTCCTTACAAGCAGCTCTTAAAAAATTCAGTGATTCTGTAGTAGTCCAAAGCTCTTCAGTAATTGTAAGCCTAGTGTGGCAGCTTTGTACAGAATAGGTCAGGCATTTTCCAGCAAAGTAGGTTTTCATGTTGCATGGACATGCAGTAATGTCAACAGTCGTCCAACTGGCTTGTCTCAGAAACCTGACTGGTCTCTTTCCAGTTTACTTTTGCCTGCAGATGTCCAGGGCTTTGTGGGGACTGTCCTGGGTTAAAACACTTTGTAATGTCCCAGCTTTGTAGCCCCAGGCATCCTTGGCATTGAGACAGCTGGTTCCAGGCTTGCTGGACCTAAAACTCCCCATTGTCCCAGTGTGGCACAGACTGCACACGAGGCTGAATCTGATGGATTAACGTGACTTATCTTGAAATGCTTACATGAGGTACCTAAATTAGAAACTGTCAGTATGGGAGATAGGGACCTACAGACTGCAGCTGAAATTGTTGCTGGATCAGATTTCCAGATTTCAACTTAAAGTAAAAAAAAAGTGTATAATCCATATACATATATATTTTACTGTCTACAATAAGATTTCCTAGGCCTCTGCTAGGAAATTTTGTATTTTACTTTCTGAAAAAAACACATCCTCCCTCCCAAATTCCCAGTAAAACATTTCTAAATGTCAACCCCTTTCTTTTCTGTTCTGTGACTTAAGAAGACAAATCTTGAGGTTCTAGATTAAAGCATTTAATTTCATTTAAAAGAAAAATGGAACAGAACTGTGCCACCCCCATAGAGAGACAGAAGGGACAGGTAGTTATTTTCACTCCTTAAAGACAACACTATCCTAAAATGCAAGTGTGTAAGAGGATAGTAAGGACAGCTTTCACTGTTATTTTCATATTGTTCCTTTTACTGGCTTTTTTTGGGGTGGATCAGAAGTCCTTATGGATTTATTCAAGAAACCATCTCTCTATTCCCCTTAACAGCTGGAAGAAGTTCTTTAAAATGGCATATGTTTCTGATTGATTTTTCCCCATTGTTGATGCCTTCGATGTTTGATTCAGATAATTCATCCTAACTACAAAAGCACAGAAGTGCAGACCATGGATACTGATTTTAATCTGTGGTTTACAGTTGTCCAGAATTAGGATTATTATTTTGGACTTGTCTATAACATACTTAGCTAGCCTGGGAAGTCTAGAAAATTGACTATAAATCTTGAGAGTACAAACTGTTTTCTGCTATTTCCAGAATTCTGAGGTATGGTGAGATCACACACACCACACAAATTACCACATCTCTGAATTTTGATCCTTCTGTTCCTCAACATAATTGAAAGACATTAAAAACATAGTCATGACAATAAAAGCTCAGTTGCTTAAACAGCATTTTCTAGGCTTTGAGAGCTTTTCTTAGTCATGCATTAGGTGGAAAAAAAATAAAGGCATTTGCTTTCAGCTGATGTTTAATCCAAATATTATAACAGTTTTCTTCCTCCAAGTTTAACCACTGTGTGTAAGTTTAATCAATGTGTTTTGAACCTGCACTCTCAGGGCCAGACTCCCTGGTACAGTTTTTCTTTTTTGTGCCACTTCAACAATGAAAAGCATTTGGAAACTTGGTTAAATTTGCAATATAGCTCAGATTCATAATTCTTCTGCACAGATAGCATGGCTCAAGACATCTGGACAGTTACAGTGTGCTCGACCTGCCTGCTCTCTGCTGCTCTTGTGCATTGATGATAAAGCCCCTGCTTAGGCTTTGAAGGGAGAAGCATGAGCTTTAAGTAAATGATGATTCCAAATAAAAAAGGCTTAAATTCTTTCTTTTGAGAGCTTAGCCAAAGCATGCCTAAGAGGCCAACCTATAATTTAAAAAATAAGGAAAGCTCTGGAATGGGTCAGCAGGGCCCCTTTATAGTTTAAATATTATGCTGGTTTGGATTTTGGCATTCTTTGGGATTTCATATATCACTCGGTGCCAACTGATAGCCTGCAAGTTGAATCAGTACGTAGCTGACTTGTGGTCCCATCCTTTTTTTCCACTAGATTGCTGTGGAACTTATGGTTCTCATTTGAGCTTGTTTTTATACTTTTGCCAGTTGTTGAATATTTCCCCATCCCCCTTTGTCAATAGGATTTAATATATCTTATATTTGGGGTTTTTTTTAATGAATATCTCTTTTGTTTAGCAATTTTCCAACACTGTAGGCAGATTTCCTTACTCCTTTTAATGTTTCTGAAATAGCGTTGTACTTTGAAGTAAGATCTCTTAAACTGATTACTGGTCTTCATCTTTTTTATAAATGTCTTACTGGTTCAGTCTTCATGGCTTTTCCTGATTTCTTAGACAAATATACAATACCTATTACACAAGCATTCAATCACAGATTCTTTACTTCTCCATGGATTTCCTGTATGTTTTATCCCATTGGTCTAAACCATGTAAAGCAGAAAACCAGAGACGAATATTATTGAATATTATTCCTGAACCATAAGTAACTCATGCCACATCTTTATGTTAACATGTGTTGTGGGTTTATCCCTGGCAGGCAGCTCAGCCTCACACAGTTACTTACTTGGTCCACTCAATGTGATGGGGGAAAGAATTAGAAGAGTAAAGATGAGACAACTCATGGGGTGAGTAAAAAGCAATTTAATAGGTAAAGAGAAAGCTGTGCATGCAAGGCAAGGAAAAAAACATTAATTTACTATTTCCCGTCAGCAGGCAGGAAAACAGGGTTCCATCACAAGTAACCATATCTTGGGAAGACAAATGCCATAACTGAACAGTGTACCTGTTTCCTTCTTCCAGCTCTAGATGTTGAGCACGATGCCATGTGGTATAGGATACCAGCTGGCATCAGCTGTCCTCACTCTGTCCCTTCCCAACTTCTTGCGCACCAAAAGCCTCCTTCATGGTGTGGGGGGTGAGAAGCAGAAAAGGCCTTGGCTCTGTGCAAGAACTGCTCAGCAATAACTAAAGCATGCCTGGGTTCTCAATACTGTTTCCAGCACAAATCCAAAACACAGCCCCATACCAGCTACTGCAAAAAAACTTATCCCAGCCAAACCCAGTACAATCTGTCACCTATTTTCATAAACAGTGCTGCGATCCTGTCCTGAGAAGCAGAAGGTTTAAGTGGGAAGTAAAGCACGTATAACTTGGTTAACTATGAAAAAGAGTTTTATCCTCACACATCGCATTTCAAGTTTTCCTCCTCGTTGTCGCGAATGAATGTTTAAGAATTGCTTAAGGAATCACACACAAAAGTATCGGTAAAACCAGGTTAAATATAAAAGAAAAAGCACAACAAAGTTTGTTGGCAAGATTCACTGTACTGCTTACTAGATTGTTAAAGCACACAGACAAAAAGCCAACAAAAATCCAAAATAAACCAATCCAACCCAAAATAACCCCAAAACTATCTAGGTGGAAGGTGGGGGGTCAGGGGGAGGGTTGAGGGGTACAGAAGTGGGTAGGAAAAGGTAAGGATAAAAAGGAATATGGAAGATCCTCCTGTTGAGTCACAAGGTTCAGAGTAGACCCCTGTGCTAAATTGAGCCTAAACTGACCAAGAGTTTATGCTTAAAGGACCAACTGCACTTAGCAGCACTTAATTGATAGCTTAGGACTCATGTAGAATTTACAGTATCACAGCAGTACCTTACTTACAGGCCTGACTTACTACAAAGTTAAACTACTTAAAAATCTATGAGAACAATATTCCTAAATACATTTACTATAGCATATTCACACTCACACACACACAGAGACATAAAAGAGTCTGTACACATGTGAAACACTCCCCTCAAATTAAGTGAAATTTGAATGCCTTTGCATCTTCTCAAGGGTTAAAGCACCAATCCTCGAGGATTGAGGGTATCAGCCCAGGATCTTTAGGCGATCCTCTGAGTACAGGAAACATGAGAGTTCACTGGCCCCAAGAGAGAGATATTGGTCACAGCCCACTGTGGTCCAGGAGAGCTACAAGGGTCTCACTTTGGACTGCTGTTCATAGGGTCACAAGAGATTTGGCTTTAGTCAAAATGATTTTCCATCCTGGCTGCAATTCAGGTCAGTAACTTTCTTTGAAAGTTTGATAACAAAAGTATTATTCTACTTGGGTTGCTGTTCAGGCAAGAATAATAAGTTTCCAAGGCTGTTTATTAAAACACAGGAGCTTGTTATGATGCCCTGGAGGGGCTACCTGAAAACAGAGGTTAGACAAGATTAAGAGAATAAAGGCAGGTATGTACTGAAGGGCCTTGTTGTAATAAGGTACCCTATGGGCTAGGGCTACGCACAAATGGAGGACGGGTCACAGGTGCTTCACACTTTTATAAGTTTGGTCCATTTGCATATCAGGGCTAATTCTCCAATTACAATTCCAGGTAATGATGTAATTACCCCAAGTTTGTCCCCCTTTTGGAGGCTTCGTCTACATATTTTGGGGTCTGGGACAACAAGGTGTCCTTAAAGTGCAAACCTAAGAGAGGGTTTGTTATGTCTAACCAGCATGAGAGAACAGTAGCTAACAGGTTATATGGAGTTTTACGGTTACACACTAAAGCAGTACAGGATCTGAAAAATATAAAAGCTAAATCTTAAGGCATCAGTTAGACAGCACAAGTTCCTGGGAGCAGACAGAGTTTCTGATAAGCTCAACAGGACCTGAGCCCAGCTGCTGCTCACTAAGGCCAAGGACTAGGAAGCATTTCTCAGACCATAGTGTGGCCTGGGCAGGGAGGTGGATGCACCACCATGCTCATTTAGAGACCATAACAGTTTATTTGGAAGTGTTTTATATATTTGAAGTGGGATTTCAAAGAAAGCAGTCCAGAGATACTGTGACAAGATGATAATTATAATTATTATTGCAATTTTAATAATACAATTCCACAAAATGTTCTGTTATTTCTCCTTAATTATTTTCTGAGGAAGAAACTGTCGTGGGATAAAAACATTATCTGTACCTTGATGACTTTTCCAGCCTTTAGCTTTTCTACTAAGAAATTTTTCTTCACTAATACTAATTATTAAAAATAGATAAATAGATTACTTATATTGAGTTATTAGACATTGGGGAACTGAGATTTTTTAAAAAAATAAGAAAATATTGGTTTGTTTTAGTCATTCTGTTTCTACTATATATTCTAATTCATTAATTTGATTAGTACTGTTAATGAACATTAATTTTTATTTTGAGGCAGTGGCTTGGTTGCTCACTGCCATCCATTTTTCCACACAGGTGATCCAAAATTCTGTCTCTGATTAAAATATGTAATTGTAACTTAGATAGTTATTTATTCAACATGTCACTCTTAATTCATATCGTGTTCTAAGTGGAAATTTATGTTTTCTACTTTAGAAGTTATAATATTGCAAAAGTCATATTGATTTTGGATCTTCTGCTGGGTTTGGCTTGATTTTGGTGTGCTTTGTTGAGTTTGGAAAGTTGATTTGAATATATCTCTGAAAAAGCTCTTAGCATATTTGGGGGTAAATTCTGGCCCTACTGACACCGATGGCAGGACTCCAATTGAACATTAGCAGAGTAGGACTTCATTCTTTCTATATACCAAGTTTTGACATCCATATTAAGAGGAAGCGAATCACATTCTAGAAGTACTTATTTTCCCTATTGACTATAAATCTACCACAGATGTAGCTGAAGTTAGGTGAGGTGAACTCATTCAAAGTAACTGAGCCATCTATCTTCTCATTGCACTACAGACATATAAAATATATATAAAACAAAGCCCGCAGAAATGCTACTTGTATTTTTATATTAGCTATGAGCTTAGTTATAATCCATTTTTTTTTCCAGAAGGTGGAAGAATACAATACAACAGGAGGCTTTTTAATGGAAAGAGCTTAAGAAGACTTAAGCACAAACTTTGAGCTAGCAGTTAACACACACACATATACACACATATAAAACTGTGTAGGGAAATTACAATACACCATTGTCGGTAGATAGAGAGTGCTCTTGTGTCACCTTTGGTCATTCTGTTGTTACACATCTTCATATAAAAAAGTTTTAAAGGTAGATTTGAAGGGGGATGTTCCAGTTTTGAGGGAATATTTTTAATAATATCAGTGTAAAAATTAATCCTGAAATAAAATGTGAGATTTAGAAACTGAAGGTAAGTCTGGTCTCCTAACACTTGGAAGTGGCAGGATGAATTAGCAAGACAAGGAGTTTGTTTCTTGATCTGTTTCATGAAATAGCAAATGGAAAGATGCAAAAAGAGAAATAGTAGAAATTAAGTGGATGAACCAAGAGCTGCATTATTCTGAATATAACAAGTTGTGCTGAATCAAAACAAAAGATACCATCACATTTAAGACACAAGTCTTACCTTCAGATATGGGCTGCAAAGGTTGTATTTTATATTTTAGGCATATTATTTGGGTGTAATCTCGAAGATAGGGGAGAAAAAGTGGAGCAGAGAATGAACACTCAGAGTGATATTTGAATTCATCTAAGAATTTGGAATATAAGTGCAGACCTGTGAAACAACAGAATAGTGATGGTACTAGAATTTCTTTCCTTAGGGCCATGAAAAAGGGCAAGAGAAAGGAATGAGAGATGATAAACAATAATTTAAAATAACAAACAAACAACAAAAACTGAGAGGAGAAAAAAGAGAAGAAACAGGAGAGATCAGAAAAAAGCCAAGAAAGATAGAAGTGGTTATGGTGTTCTATGAACTCACAGGTCTGGCAAATGAAAGTTCAGAATGTGCTCAAAAAATTTGCTAAAAGTGATCACTTCTTAATTACAAGGAAATTCATAATGGGGAAAGGCAAGGTAATTATAAAAAAGAACATTTTAAGTGGTAAATGTTGAAAAGAAAACTACTGAACCTTTGAAGTAGGCCAGAAATTAGGAGGGTTTTTTTCTAAAAAAACAGAAAGGCACGGACTTCTGTATCTGTAAGAAGAAAGCAGGACAAAAAAAACAAACTGAGGAGAGAGCCACGTGGGGGCTTCTAAAAGCTTTATGTCTTGGGAAAAGACAAAGAGGATCCATGCAAAATAAGAAGTTGAGGCAGAAGAAAGGAGAGGGTCAGAGATGGTGTCCAACAGGGAAAAAACACCTTTAGAAAATTCTACCTATGCCCTTGCATCTGACTCATTTAATTACAGATATTAATGTACCTATGAAGCAAAAGTGAAATATTTCATTTTACTACACTGTAAGTGGAAACTTTTTTCTATGAAAGGAGAAAAATCATTATTTCACTTGGCACACACTTTAATAACATTAATCATGGTGAAATCTTATAGTATTACTGCAAGTATAATATAATCCACCAGGAATTCCACTGTAATTAAACTAATTTCATCCATATTTGTTACTTTATATTGACATTTCTTTTTCTTTTCTTTCTGATCTGCTTGCAGCATGCTTTACACATTCATCACAAAAGGTCAGCATAGCTTAATGTATTCAATATAAAATTTTTAATGGGAAATCAGACAGTTTAGAAAATAAAAGGATCTTGTCTCTATTGGCCAGCAATGACATTTCAAATTTGACTATCCTCTATTTCTTCTTCATGGCTGTGCAGAGTTGTCTCAGCTCCACAGAGACTTGGTGCTGCTATCCAGATTGTACTAATGACTACAGAAAATTAGGCTCAAGCTAATCTGAACAAAAAACCGCAGGAACATCCATATTTCTATTAGATATCTATTCAGTCATCTCAGAAGTGAATTGAAGTGTCTGTGTACCACTTCTAACATACCTTTAAGAAGCCAGACTCTGTCCTTCAGCACCAAGAAAACTGTATTTCTATGGTTTTACATATCACCACTGAGACTGCTAAAAATAAGTCACACCTTACACATCAATTTAAATTCCAGCTTTGTTTCTGTGTCCACATAAAGCGATGTGATCATGGATTTGGTAGGTGAAAGCCTTTTAGGGTAAAAAAATCCTTGCTCTCTTATGATAGGGAAAAACCCCATAGATCTCCAGCATGTTATTGCAAATTCGGTGGCATGGGGGTTACCATTCTAGTTGCACAGCTCTGGATAAGTGGTGACTTACAGTAAGGATTTAGAAAGGTCTCTGAACATTAAATCAGCTATCAAGCAGAGAGAATGCAGCCTTGAGTTAAAGAATAAACAGCCCCCCAAGACTGTGTCCTGGAGATAATAAAATTAAACTTCCTCATGTTCTAATGTAAATAAAAAATATTTCAGAATCAAAATTACTCCAAAACATTCTGATATGCCTTGTATTTTAGCTTAGCAGTGTCAGCTGACATGGAAAAATACCAACAACAGTTACATAAATTTGTAGAAACAACTGCTATCCAAATATCTCTGGAAATCTAGGTCATTCAGTCACAGTTATAGGCTGCATTAGAAATATAATAATCTTCAACCTGTAGCAACCCAGAAGAGTCTTTTTTCAAAGGTGAAGCAGTGACCTACTTCTTTCCTACAATAACTAGAGTAGCTAGAGAGCACTGGAAAAAGGAAATTTGGGTCATAACTCTTCTTGAACATGTGTGGAACTCATAGCTCTTAGATCTCAGGAGCATGACCTAATCACCTCTATATGAGATATATGGGAAATGGAAGAAGTCCCCTCTGTTGACAATGGGATGGACATGGAACGAGTAAAAGGAGGCCGTATTCCCATGGGAAGGAACAGATTCAAGTCCCTGATCTTGGTCCTTGAAATATTTTCTCTACAATGATTTTCAAATAAAGTAGAAATGGTGTGCTTCAGATCTCAGGTTAAGATGTCTGCATTTATCTGTCCTCATGTAGGTGTCTATAAGCAATCTAGATAAGAAAACTTTCCCTAAAGCTGTTGGAATTGTAGTCAGAACAGTCAGCAGGACCCCTGGCACAGCTGGTGAAATGCCTTCTCTAGAATGGAGCAAATCACTCCCCAGGGTTATGTGATCCAAGCTTTTCTGTATATCTGATAATCTGTAAACTGGCTGCCTCATGTTCCCCTGAGGCACCCAGAAGCAGGACACTTCCCTGCCGTAGGTTTAAGAGCCCTGTGGCTACTTTGGGTTTCCTTCCTACCCTGCCTCTTTACGTCCTATGTCTCTTATGCACCAAACTCCTCTGCAGTAATGGTTTGAGGGAAAGCAAACATGGGGCCCTCAGACAGGTAAAAAGCCAGTCTGGTAGCTGGGGAAAGTGGGAACTGCATATAGAAATCTGCTCAGGCTGAGGAGGAGCTTGACTCCAAGACTCATTTTTCCCAGGTAACTGTTGATTGCTAAATAAAGGAGGGCATTTGACTTCTCTAGTCAGTGAGCAGATACACCAAGAGTGTGTACCATAATGAGGAGGTTTGGTATATAGCTAACAATTCAGTCTTGGAAGCTGGACAAGGTGCCAACACTGATCTGCCTAAACCTGAAGTACAGAAAAACTTGGAAAGAAAATGTCCCTTTTTGCATTTCTTTTGCCTTTTCCTTTTGAAATCTTACAGTCTATATTGTAAAATGAGTGGTCATTTACTAAATTGTTTTTTCATGGAAGTCAGGTGCTTGCACTGTAACTTAGACAGGATTTAGGAGAGCTCATCTATCCTAGAATGTACAGACTTGGTAGACCTGATTTATAAATATAATTTTTTGTGCATTTTTTTCTGGAAAGTGGATATACACATATACATATCTACATCTATATAATTATCTTTTCAGAAAGGTACGCTAAAGATCCAGCTTCTTTCTTTGTTTTACATCTAAGAAACAACAACCACAACAACAAAAACAACAACAAAAAGCAGCAAAATAATTATGTGGAAGAATAGTTCATATTTATTTTGGTAGGTGTTTCAGCATCCAAAGGCAATCATGCCTTACTTAGACTGCAGCTGTGATGGGGTACCTCTGCTACAAGCCAGGTACCTGGAAATCTGGAAATGGTGCAAATAGAATGGAAGGACTGAAGAGCTCGGCATATAACTAACAGTGAAAAAAAAATCCCAAAGAAAAGTATCAAGAATTATTTCAGCACTGGATTTGAACCTTTGAAGATGAATGCCAATGAAAACATCAGCATGAAAGATTTTTTAAGCATTTCTAGAAGATTAGAAGCAGAAGGATTTGATGTGCCTGTAAGGATAATAAAGCAATGCCTTATTCCAGCAGAGTTTAGGAAATACTGTCCCTGTGCTTCATGCTGGTGAAAGGCATATACGATTTGCCCCATTTCGTATATCTACTTTAAAAAGTCATTCTTTCAAAGTGTTTTTTGAATTTAGTAGAATTTCTTATATCATTGACTTGTCAAAGAAAAATCATAGATGAAAATGCTTCTTTTTCAGGCTAGGCAATGTGTAGAACTAACTCTTCAGGCAATGTAAATCCCAAGAACTGTGTCTTCATGCCCTGAGACTCAGGCATTTTAAAATTAATGGGGTTATTTTTTTGATTGTATTTACTCTTCATGTAGATTTCTAGATATGCTCTCTCCTGAGTATTTACAGTCTCACTTCAAATAAGGATGCCTAGACCTTACCATATCTTTATGTTATGTCCACAAGGTATCAGACAGACAATTTAGGCCAAGTAACTGGGCCCACAGAGAGCCAATATACAGGCAGATAAAAAGTGGAACTGGAAACAATCAAGTGAGTTTACTGCAAAGCACATGCTTTTATCATCAGAGAACCAACAGAGCTGGACTCCCGTATCTTTTGTTCTGTGACTGGGTTTTGTGTTGTCCAGGGAGGTGAGTAATGTAGAAAAATCTTCTTTTGATGAAGCCTTCTTAATGTCTCTCTTCTATGCATGTTTTCTGGCTTAACGTAGCAGCCTAATTCTTTCAGTTAAGACCAATAACAGAATCTATATATTTTTCATTAAACTTACTATTTTTGAACTTTTAACCTTCTGTCAACATTTGTTCAATCTGAACAATGACTCTAAAAATTATTAATGGGGACATCTAGGTGAGTAAACGTATGCTCACACTCAGAGGAAACCAAATGAATTTACTGTAAGAATTAGGATATTAAAAGACACAAAATCTACTAAAGAATTGGTTAAATAAAAAAACCCAAACCAATAACAACAACAAACACCCCAGAAAACAACCAACCACAATGTAATGCACAGAAATCCTAGGAAACAAGATAGAAGCAAGCAGTAATTCTTATAGAAGGCTATGCATGACAAGCCATGGCAGAATTCCCATAAGAACGGCAATGTCAAACCAACATAGTTAAAGGCTGTGCAGAAAAATGTGCACAAACCAAACAACTTCAATGCAACACCTCAAGGCCTCCTCAAGACAGAAAAAACCCACAAATTTTTGCTTTCATAGTCTTATGAAAATAAAGCTAAATACAATATTTTACTAATATCAGGGATGGAAAAATGTGACAACAAAGTGAAGAAAATTCAATTATACTAAAAAATAAGGGAGAAGTGAGAAAGAAGAAAAATTAAATAAATTCTGTAGAGCATAGAGAACAGTGACAAAGATATGACAAGAATATTCGTCAAAGTGAGATACAGGAAAACAAGGAGGAACAAGACCTTTTTAGGCTTCATAAGCAGCATTAATTGGATTAAAAGCAAAGGGATGTGTAGTTTAAATGTCCGTATGCAATTCTGAAGGGTAAATTCTGTTGTAATTGCTAGATTTAGCTTAGCAGGCTGTAGCTTCCTGAGAGCTCAGCAGGGATGCTTAGGGCAGTGCAATCCTGGCCGCCCTCCCGTAGTCCATTACAGATGACCCCGCGATCTTGCTCCAGCAGCTATCAGCGCTACAACCAATGATGGCAAAGGAGGCAGAGAAGGGTCTCCCATAGGGGTTTGAGAGGTCTTTAATTACATCTCGCCCCCACGATCCCCAGAGGCAGAGAGACCTCGTGATCCAGGCACAGGGAGGTTTTGTCAGGGGCTCAGGGGCGGTACCTGGGTGGAGTTGGGGTACAGGAACCAATAGGGAGAGCCTGAGGGAGTGGCCCGGACTAGGGCAGGGAAAAGTGGGAGAACAATGTGAAGTAGGAAAAGCAACGGGTTAACAGATCGCCACAAAATTCTAGTGGGCTACACAATAATCTCTGAGGGAATGGGTTTAATATTCAGGTGGTTTACAAGGATCCTCTCCAAAATTAGTAAGATGCTAGTGCAGGAATAACATAATCTCAAAGTGATTCCACCAAATGAATAAGCTGTTTAAAGAAGGCAAAGTGCCTGAAAACATACCATAGGGGACAGCACTGCAATCTAATATATTAAAGGATAATGGTAAAGACTGGTAAATGGTAAGAATGGTAAAGACTGTTTTCCAGCAATCATTTCTACATTACAATATTAGTAAAAGTTTAATGTTTCAAGTACAGTAAGCTTCATGGATAAAAACTTCTTTGACTGAAGGGCTTAGTTTAATTTACTGTTGCCTATATATGTGCTCAACATTTGCTCCTAGTTTTCGGAGGGGAAGCTGAAAGGTGCACTATGAATGATTTGTAATTAAACCTAAATCTTACACATAGCATATCTGATATAGTTCAGACAGTTCCTAGGGCAAAAAATTGTGTTAAACAACTTTTCCCCATATAAATATCCCAGAGTTGCAGATTTTCTGCCTTCCTATTCCACATGGTTGCATTACTTTATAGTGCCATCTTTGCCCTGGTTTTACAGGGAGGTTGGAAAGCTCTGAACTGTAGACAGCAGCCCCCCCACAGGCAGCAGAAGGATGACTCTGCTCCTGTTGGTGAAAGCTTTCTGCAGATATAAAGTCAATATTGCTAAACCCAAAACTCTCTTATAATAGTCTCTAGGTGAAACATGCTGCAGATAGGAGGAAGACTTTACCAGAGCTTTTTGTTGTTTGACAAGTTCCAGGAAATTTAGATTCAACCTGCACGCTCAGAAACAACTTTGAGTACTTCAGCACCATGTTGGAGCTTAGATCATCTCTGGATTCAGGACCCAAAGACAGGTCCTGTGCAATATCCTGAAGTGTATGGTAAAAAATTGATTCAGTCAAGAAACATGTCCTCAGTATTTCTCTAGCAGTTTATCTATATTATCTTGGAGAAGTCCAAATTGATAAAATTAGAGAGTAATATATTTTTGCATTACAAAGGTGATGTAAAAGTGATGTGCTTGTGATAATGAGCACTATAAAATGTTTATATTAAAAAGATTGAAATAAACAGTCATATGTTTTCAGAAATCAGTGTTGGGCCTCGGCATTTTGGATCTTTATAAGATCAAAAGCAATATATTCTCTATATTATACCAGCTACTGTCTCTGACATGTCATGCTGTTTGCTTATCATAAAATGGAAAGTAATAAGTAAGATATACTCTATTTAGTATATCCACTCCCTTCAGCAGAGGCTCAGATCAGCAAAAACCCCAAAAATCATAAAAACCAAGCAAACAAAAAATGCCACCAAAAACACTCCTTTTTTTTTTTTTCTCAGCAGATGTAATTTCCAGAATCAGGTACTTGACTGTCTGCATGCAATTCTAGATGAGACTAGTTACCACAACTGGTGGCAGCTATTATGCATATGAACAGCCTATTTTTGTCAGATTCTTGGTGTAAGAAACCCTACAACAAAAGACCCCCTTTGTCTAATTGGTAGCAAAAGACCCAGTTAGGAGGATGTTTCCCAGGATTTTATCATTAAATGGTAATGATACAGATAGTAGTAACGTTACTGAAATCAAATGTGAAGGTGAATAATTTTAACTTTAAAAAGATGACTTCGAAAAAAGATTTTGGAAGGCTGATGAGTCTTTCAGTCACAGAAGTAGCCTGCCTCTTGCACCATTAAAATGTTTGGCTAAGAAATACAAAACTCTATAAAGTACAGGTATTGTTTTACAAGGAAGAAATTAAATTGCAGTCTCTTCAAAAGGCTACAACACACACATCCCATGTCTTAAAAGTGATTGCAAATTGTCTTTTTAAGTGTAAAACAATTTTCCAATTAATTTGCAAAGTAATAAATGAGTACTTAACACTTAGATTTGTGCTTTGAAACTCAGCCACTGAATGTCCTAAGCAGTAAATAAGTACCCGTTGCACATTCTCAAGATGAAATTCTATAATTCCTTATAGAGCTATCTTTGCCCTGCCAAATTGAACATCCTATCTGTGATGATGATTAGGTGGAAAATTCATTGTCCAGGTGCTGAGTTCTGCTTGCTAAAAAAATTAAGGAAACCAGTAAGCTGCTGCTGCTATTGTAGTCTAATTGGTTTCCTACAGTAAATGACAAGTCTGTTTTCCTGCAAGTGGCAGCAGCAGTGGCTTGCTTTCTTCCTTTGTGCTTCCACAAGGTTTAACTGTTCCTGTGTTCTGACAATAGTAAGAACTCCACACAACTGTTTGGATTGAACAGTTAAGGATAGTATCACATTTTTATAGTGACGCAGGTAAAAATTAACAAAGTCCACAGGTGCTGCACCAGCACTTTATGTCTGTGTTGTGTTTATTGAAACAGAAAATTTATTTTAAACAGATATTTACTACTCAGAAAATAGCATGAAAGAGATGAATATTTTCAATCTGGTAATTCCAGTGTGGGATCAAGCAACTCCAAATGGCATTAGCAAATCATGTCTCCTGAGAACTTCGGGTTGTTACCATGTTACACCTCCTTAACCACTCAACATGGTAAAAGATAAATTTCTTCCAGCTTAAGTTGCAAGATTGGTTCTTATACCACTTAGAATGGTGGCTGAGACTCTTTATAGTATGCCAAACACAACATAATCACACAAACAGTGAAAATTTTGAGCATAATGTTTTATGTTCTCATGGAAGACTTAGACAGGAAGCAGAAACTCCTTCAACAACATGGTATGGACATTGCCCTTTCTCACTGGTGCTCCGTCTTGGTCTGAATATTAAACAGGCAGGAGAGGAAGGCTGCAATCACTGTACAATTTATCCCTTGAAGAAAAATTAGTTTGGTGGTATGTTTTGGCCTGTGACCTTGTGGGATAACGTTTGCACATTTCCAGTGCTTGTTTATATCTGTCTGTGTTTCCAGTGTCTGTGTCCAAAGAATGCTGAGGAACACAAGACAGACTGATGACAATATGTACTTGCAATTAAGTCTTAACATAATGTAGTCTCCTGCCTTTATGCAGCCAGTCCTAAATGTCCTCTAAGTTTCTGTCTTTTAAATAATGACATTTAACCTGGCTATATTGTAAAATGTGGGATATGCCCAGCCACTGCCCTGGAGGGATATCTGCTGAGATAAAAGATTTTGCAATCGCCCAGCAGGACTCCCTGGAAAGGAAATGACTTTTGAGTCATGGTGAGGAAAAGTAGACCCACAATCCTTTGGGAGACCCTATGCAGATCTTTCTGTAACCCATTGGTCTGTCCCACACCCTCTGTAATCCATTGGTCCCCTTGCTGATCCCCTGTATCCCTATAAAAGAAGACCAGTTCGCCTCTGTAGATAGAGAGGTCGTCACTGGCCTTCCCTTCACCGGAGGGAACCCCCAATAAAGCTCCCTTCGTGCGGAACCAGCCATACGGGTCTGCTCGTCTCTCCGGTCTGGTTTGGCCTTAGAGGCAGCCCTGCAGAGCTGAGCTGAAACCACGAGCTGATAATCACTAAAGAGCTGATAGCTTCTGCAAGGGCTCCTCTGCCAGCAGCTGAGAGGAAGACACCGGACCCCGGGCAGGCGATTCCTTTCGGGACCATCTCCCCGGACCGGTCATCTCTTCCTGGGTCACAGCCACGGACCCCACCACCAGCTGTAATAGTAAAAGACTTGTATATCACATAAGAATTGTATGAGAATTGAAAGTATCTGGAATTTGCTTAAAAAATATAAAAATATTTAAAAGCTGACTAAGAGAAAACTAACAAGGAATTTAACAGAATTAAAACCAAAACCCTGAAATTTCTCTGACAAGTTGCAGCTAAGGAATACCACTCCAGTTTCCAAAATAAAGGAATTATTTTGTGTGGGAGAGGAGGCAGCACGAACTGGAATCTGCCTGTCTGCTAGTCAGTCCCTCCCTAATAACTTCTGATCTCTCGAGCATATTAGATTCCTTCATGTTTCAGTGACCAATACCACAGAAAGATTTAATCAGAGAGATCCCTGTTGGAGTCCACAGAATTAAAACCCAGACCTGTAAGAGAACAGGACATATTTGTTCAATTACATAGAAACCAAAACATTTTCTGGGCTATACAACCAAATTATACAGCAGAAATTAATTTGATGTGAATTCAAATTCTGTAGGGAAATAAAATAATAATTTACAAAGTTGGGGGTTTTTTGTATTTTTGAGTCTCTTTCCTCTGTTCATGATAATGGGACAATATAATCCTGTTGACAACATAAAATTTGCTGTCATTACTTCCTCCCTTTAAAATAATTTGTGGTGGAATCGTTTTTGCATATAGTTATTGCAATACACTACTTGCTGGTTTTTGCAACCAAAGAAGCAAGGCTCAGAGAACAAAAAAGTGTCAAACAATAACTTTTCTCTTTTTTATTCCCCCACCACTAAAATATAATTTCAACTCAAATGAGAACTTTTAGTGGAATTTGACCAGTTTTGATGAAAGTTCACTAGGAAAACTAATCAAGATAGAGAGTTCATACTGATGGGACTGTGAACATAGGAACCAATGCAAAGAATGTTTTATGTTAAACGCAAATTCAAGCACTTGTTCTTGCCTATTGACTATCCTCAGGCTGACTCATTAAACACATTGAAAAGACTCAGTTCTGCCTCTTGAAGAAAAAAAATACCCTCAGAATTTTTGCATTATTTATGAGATAGAATTGTTCCTTTTTTTTTCCAGCTCTAATAATGACTCTGGCTTTAGGAAAAATTGTTTGCTGTGAAGCTGCCATATGATGCTGCAGATGACTGACAATGTCGTATATAAATGGCCTTGAAAAAAAAATATAGCTTAAAGTAAATCACTTTATTTTTGAGCACTCTAAAACTCTATAAATTTTAGCTGAGGCAAGCAGCCTAAATCCATTCTTCCTATGAGCTCATGGTTCAAAGGACACTTTCATGTTTTTATATTAAGCACTTAGAATTTTACGTAGCGAAAACTTGTGTAAAGATTTTCAGTTTTTAAAGAGAGCCTTTCCAAGATTTCTGGGAGATTGCATAAGCAACATATCTAGTCCTCAGAAAAATCCCATAAAATGAATAAACTTTGACATACAAGTGTCTGTCACATCTTGAAAGTGTTTAGCTTTTGAGAATGATTTGTAGAAGATTTTTTCTTATATGAAATTTTTCCCATCAAAGGAAGTGACAAATTTTACTATTAGACAAACTTGTGCAGCCCTCACAAAATAAAAACGAAGGTGTTTTGGAAGATGAAAGTTTAGTTCGGTATGTTGGTATCAGTGTGAAAACTGAGTTCAGGAGAAAAATTTGCTGGAACTCCTGTTAGGATTGAAAAAAAAGATCTATAGGGCCCAAGCAACTTGTATTTACTAAATGAGTGTTCCCAAATCACTATTCATCTACTTTCAAATCTGTATAGAAACACTAAGATAGAACACATTTAACAAACAGAAAATTGCATTTACTTGCAATAGATAATCAGAGACAAAAATGCTCAATACAAGTGTTATCCTTACAAAAATCAAGAAGCATCTATTTTGTGAAAATGTGTGTTTTGCAAATGACTTTTGGAGATCAGAAACCCTATCTTACCATGCTAGATCATGTCAATATCCTTGAGTCTCTGAACCTATTTTTCACACTTGGACTTCCTAATAGTCTACAAGAGAGTTTGCCTTCTCAGGGTCACAACCCTATTTATCTAAGATATTTTCCAGAACCTCAATTTAATAAAGATCAGGGACTGGATAAGGTCACCGTGTACTGAGAGCAAAAGGGAAGTACACCTGGGAAGTATCTGGTTCCTTATGCTCAGTGATTTTATTGTATAAAGTCATTATTCTTTATATTTTCATTTTTCTTTATATATATACTTTATATTTTCATTTTCTTTATGTGAGGCTCCTGGTGTGCTAAACAAAGATGCTTGAAGATACCAGCATTGTTACAGAATCATCCAATTGTTAAAGTTGGAAAAGACCTCTAAGATCATCACGACCTCTAAGATTATCTACTCAGTTATAAAGAAAACAATCCAGAAAACAGTTCTATAAATATATTATTTTCTTTATATTGTTTTTATTAATTCAGATTCACAGATTAGAAATCTATTGCATGTGAAGGCACCTAAAACAATATTTTTAATTCTTCTGACGTGGAACATTCTGCACATTTCAGACTTTTGACTTGCATGGTATTTTAAAACAAGTACTACATCTCTCTCTTCACAAATGTGACTGCTCATCCAAGTGACCCCCATAAATATTACTTGCTTCAGAATGTATCTAGGAAATGTCTCGCACAATACCTTGCCCCAAAATAAAATAATTTGCTAGTCATTTAAAGTTTTCTTAAGCAATATAAGCATTTAATAATAAGTAGAATATCAAAAAGTAAACCATAAATTATAAAACATCTAAACACAGACTTCATATTCCATCTAGAAGGCTGGCAGAACTCCTTTGCTATATTAGTTACAGAGAGAACAAATGATTTAAACCAGTCCTGACCATTTAGAAGCAGATTTTAGATAATTCTATGCTTTTTTCTCATGACAATATAGTGTTACTAGGTCTATGGCATTTCTCTAAACAACTCTTTTTCCACCTATAAATATTATCTGCGCAGAAGTGGCAATTTCTGGTATTTTTCAAGGAAATTCCTGCATAACACAACAGCCCAGTCAGGGCAGAGGCTATAAATCCTTGGACTATGGATTCTAGTATGTGTTCAGAGCAGCTGTGCTGGACTTTTAGGGACAAGAAGACATCAGGAAAAGAAGCTGCCTATGTTTCATTGGCTGCTCAGGTGTTTACACAGTGCCTGTATAACAAAATTGCCAGCTCTGGGTGTGTTGGAATTGTTGCACATCAGTGTGTAGCTGATGTGTCAAATGCATATGGAACGTATTTGGACACACAGAACAAACACAGGCTTCTCATAAAGCAATGCCCAGTGTGTTAGATGAACCCAGACATGTCAGATATGATGCTTTGTGTGTGAGCACCTATCTATAGCCAAGAAATTCTGACATAAATATTCAAACCCTTGTGTATACAAAATAAATGGCAGTTATGGTTGTAAATTTGACATCCATTGATGCATAGTATGGGCTTCTGCTAAAGCAAATAGTCTTTCTATATTTTGCTTTTTTTCCCTTTCTTTTTCTTTTATTTTTCTTCTGCACCTAGACCACTATATCTTATTTGGATTCTTACAGCTTTAATTTTGTGTGAAATTTCAGTAAGAAATATTTGCTCAACTCACAAATAGAAGGCTTGGAGTTCTGGGGTGTTATTTGATAGTATTAAAAACCAATGAGAGATTAATAACTAAACCAAGGATTTTCTTAAGAAAAACAATGAGAATGGAGAAAAGAAAATGATACTCTATACAAAGAGATGACTTAAATTCAATTAAAGAAATCCCCACAGCAGAATTTTCTCTAAAGGGAAGAAAATTCTCCAGTCCCTGTATGTACTGTTACAAGTTTAGAAGAATAAACTAGTTGCAAGATGAGGGTCAAAGATATAATAGGGATTCAAGTGTCAAGGACATGTTCAAAAGTTCGAGAGTTGAAAAGGAAGGTAGCACTGAGTTTAAAGTGATTTTTTTAATTCTATTTTCCTATGTCAGGAAAACAGTTTAAAAAAACTGTTAGATTCTCACATGATGGTTTTCAAAAGAATTAAACAATAAAAAAACCCCAATGAAGTAGCTAGTGTAACACATTTGACACATACAATTAAGTTTCTTCTCACTAGGAAATCAACTAGAGGTTTGAATCAAAAAACTCTCCAACTTGTTTCTGCAGGGCTCTGGCTATCTATTGTGACTATCAAAGGACAGTTTCCTCTATGGAAAGAGGAATGAAATCTGCTTTATAGAATTCAGACTTTACCTTAAATTTTGATCTGCCTTAATCTTACATCTCTACTAGAAAAAAAAGTCTTCAAAATAAAAAATAAAAACACAAACCAGAATTATTTTTTGAACCACAGCTCACTGTAGATTGGAAACAAGCAGTAGGCATGAAATAAAGAGTTGTGCTCAGTTGTGCATGAAGTCAGTAAGGCTCAGATCGGAATCTCCCTGACTGTACAATTGTATCCCAAAACTGCTCCCCATTTGCTGTAGCATTTTCCCAAAGCAAACACCTTAAGACTAGAAGTGTTTTCAGTGTTTAGTGGCTTTTGTAGATTTTTCTGGTTTCACTCTCATTTAAGGCAGCATCCTTTTCTGAATAACTGACTTAGTGATATCAACAATGTCTTTGAGACTGTTTTAGCGTATTTAGGAGGTATCCAGAGCATGAATACCTTGCTATTTAACCCAGAAAACTGGTTCATACCTATCTATATATGGTATGGAAGTTTAGGACCAATATATGGGAAGAAAATGGACAGAATTATGGGATACAAACTCCTCTGAGCCTTGGCAGCTGCATTTAATGCCAGCAAAAACACAACCGTACATTCAGGGTTAGTAAAAGCATGTTTTGGGGAATCGATCACAGAGAAACAAATATGTGGGCTCCCTATGGTCCTAGCTGCTTCTGTGAACAGAGGAGGGAGTTTGTCAGTAACTTGTAGAAGGAAAGGACTTTTTCATCAGATGGGCTACTAACTTCCAAGATTCATGATGAGTCAACAGGAGTTCAAGGATCCAAACTACGATGAAGATGATGGGTCAGGAGGGAGTAGAAAGAGAAGGTTTTAAGCCAAAAGAAAAAAAAGAAAGAGTACAAAGCTCTAGCTAGTTGTTTTCTGGCTAGAATTATATTGTGGGTTTTTTTCTCTATTTGCATTCCTCTATCTTCATCCAGGAGACAGTCTCTTACTAGCTTTTTAGCTTCATTATGATGGGTTTGGAAAACAGGAGGTACATAAGGGTGTTATTGCCATTCTCAGGGCAGCTAAAACTTCACACTTGAGCCGCCTATCCATCCTGTCTCACCTCTGAAAAAGGAGAGTAGCAGCACGGATAAGCATGATATCTGATAGATTGGGGTTTCTGGGAAAGCATACATTTTGAAATACATGGCTCAGTGACAGTATTTCTAAGAATTCCATATGTATATAAAGGCTCACTTCTCGGCCAACAAAGCATTTCCACAGTGAACACAAGGAGGCCTGACATTACAAATGGGAACAAAATACTCCAAAATGAGACTATGGGATGGAATTTCCACTGGAGCCTTTTGTCATTTATTTTGTATGGTCTAAATTAACCAATTAAACATTTCAGAAATAAAATTATTTGGCCTGCAAATTGTGCAGAATAAAATGTTTGAATAGCTGGGTTCTATAAATCAACCTATGTAATATAAGACACTAGTCCTGTTTTTACCTACCCTTTCAGAGGATTAACAAGGAACTGGCAAGAAGAACAGTAATGTTGATATGAGCTTCCAGCTGGGATTGATTACAGGCTACAGCCTAATGCAGTAATGTTTTGTGCTAGCACAACAGTTTAACTGGAGAGTGTTCACAATACATATCCCCCACCTTCTGCCTCATAAGTGCTGATATAAAGAAACCAGCTAATTTTGTTGTGATTCTGACCTTTGGTCTGTCAAATCCCCAAATTAATTACCTAGCACGCACATGACCTTCTACTGCTTAAATTAGGGTATATTTTTAAAACACATCTCACGTTAATAGCTTGTTTCTAGGCAAGTCTTTTGCCCAGCCCCCATCCTTACCCAAGCGTGAAGTGGAGCATAAAGTGGACAGTATGGGCATAGAGAGATTGTAGGTGTTATTTCCTTACCAGTACTATAAAGGTCAAAACAATATTGTGGAATTTAAAATCAAGAATTTCAGGAAGTAATGAAGCTACTCTTCCTACAGATTACCCAACGTAAACAGAGAAAATTAAATATAATATCAGAAATACAATTAATGGTTTGCTCAGTGGGCTAAAATATTTGACAGTGGTTTTTATCATCAGAGAAATTCCTGGGATGGAATCACAATGCAGGAGGTGTGTTGTAAGATGTGTCAACAGAAGTGGCAGTCTAGGACAACTGATTCTGTTCTTGTCGAGTTATTAGTATTTCTGGATGTAATTTTATAGATATTTTCAAGTAGATGAGCCTGAAATGGTTTGCTTGTGAATATTTCTGATTTGGAGAAATTGCATGCTGTCCAGGAACTCACAGAAAATGCAGAACTCACATGAAAGTGCCATAATAAAATTCGGCATATAAGCAACAAAGTGCTTTTCACTATCGTCACTGTGGGCACTGTGGAAATTAAAGGTCACTTTAGGGTCAGTGCTGATCTGAAGTCTTGGCCCACTCTAACTGAGTCTAGACATAATAGCAGCAAAAATGAAAAGCAACTTTTTCTTCTGGAACTTAAGGTAGATACAGAGTGCAGAAAAGGGTTGAAATCCATATGGAAAAAAATACAAAAAGTGTAATGCTTCATGTTGATATCCTTTTGGATGTAAAGTCCATTATTTTACTCTTAAAATTTCTCAAAAGAAAATGCCCATGGCTTAAATTTGAACCATTTCTCTCAATCCTGTCCACATATGTTGCATAAGTTTAAGAACACATGTGGAATCAGGGCACTCAGTCAGTAAGTATGGCTGAGCCCTGGGTTTACCTTTTCTTGAAGGGGCTGGAGCAGAGTTGAGATATTCAGAGATTTCTGGGGATGTGCAGAGCTGGAATTGCAATGCAAAGTGAAATACAGAAGCAGAAAACTGGAGATAGACTATGGGTTGGACATTTTGGTCTTGGCTGTATTTCTGCTAAAGGGCTGCCTCACATAACTGAATCCACAGGATGCAATCCTACTCAAACAGGACCACGAGTGGTGTTACAGAGACATTCTAACAATCAGTCCATTAATAGACTTAAGCATTTACAACAAACAACCATTCAAACTTTTTCATGCAAATAAGCAAATTTGAATCTTTTGTGGAGCAGACCAAAAGTTAGCTATTAATACCTCACAAACTGCATACATGACTTAGATGTGATTGTCTATCAATACAGGTGAGTTTGCTCAGAAAAGTTTTATTTGCCAAGCTATTAATGAAGGCTGACTTGAAACAGAAGAAACAGCAAAGAAGAAAAATAGTAGATTTCTATACTACCTTCAAGAAATGTGAGGACCCTCATCCTGTACAGAGATCATTTACAGTGACTGCAGTGACACAGTGCTCTTAATTGAATTTCTTAAGGTGAATTGTAGGCCAAAAGAATTTTGAACATACTAGTTCTGAAATATTGTATATATGGGGACCTTCTTATCACAACTTGACCAAGCTCTGGTATTGAACATTTATCAGTATATGTGGTCATAACCTTTGCAAATATGATGATTCTGCACAAATGGAAAAGTCTGGGATTCTCTTTAATAGTGGTAAAAGAAAATTGAATGGATACATGTAACCTTTATAACTAATAATGAGTACCTGAGAACACATGTTGATTGTTGTAAACATAACTATTTGAAATAAGGAAACTATTCACATGATTACATGCAATTCTTCAACTGAGACATTTTAAAACTGGAAGAAATCACTCGATTATCCATTCTGACTTTCTACATGAAACATGTTTTATGAAGTTTTGAATTAATTCTTGATTCGAGGCTGATAGCTGAAACTGCATTGGAGACTATATTCTTAGGGGAAAATGCAAGACAAAGCCTTATAGTAAGGCTACCACGACCCACGATAAATTTTTTAGCTGAATGTGCTTCTTGTCAACATGCAGGACATGACCAGACAGAAAGAGCTTCTTCCCTCTCCTCATGTCCTAACACAACCTAATGCATCGGGAGAGAGTATCGGTTACGGCCTCAACTCACTTCCAGAATGCTAGAATACCAAACATGCTCTAGCTTGCTTTTCCAAGGAAATTAAGGGTTTATAACGCTATTTTCTCTTTGCTTGTCTTTCTTTCCCTGGAAGAGCTGTTTCTTTCTTCACTTTCTGTAAATAAAGGAACCTGTTATTCGGTTTCAACCAGAATTGACATGGATCCAGACCAACAGATGAGGAGAGGATTTAGGAGAAGGGGAAAGAAGAAATTTGCAGGGATGCCTGAAAGAAGCCTGTAACAAACCAGCCTTCATTAGTTCTTCTCACAGAACAGCTTTTTTTTTCCTGAAGTGATCTGTGGCCCCCTCTATCCTTGAATCATATCTACATACTTCTCTGACAATAAGAGCTTTCTGTTTACTACAGCATCAGAGCCAAGATAGTTAAGGACAAGAAAATTGGATTCTATTCTTCCTTATGAGTCACTAGTAAAAATGCCAGCTTTGTGACTGTACAATCTTTATTATCAAAGATAATATAAGAGAAAGAAAACAACCACATTTTTACATTCCGGGCTATGCATGCACTTCTGGAAGCTGGAAAGTTTCTCTCCAGGGCCATAAACTGAACACATTTGTACATATGGGATACAAATGGAATAAAATCCTCAGTGTCTTTTCTTTCCCTGACACTTGAAAATGCATGGAGTAGAACATTTAACTATGCATATTAATGGCTGGACTGAACAGTCCTTTGGTGCTGTATAGTAGTGGAATAATAGTCTACCTTAATAGCAACATGAAATGAGGAATATGGAAATAAGGGGGCTAGATGCCAGGTTAATATCAAGAGACTACACAGTACTAGTGCCACATGGCTTGGTCGACCACTGCAGACGTTGAGTTTTGCTGGCAGGATCATAGCAAGACTGGGCAGTAAAATGGGACATTCCAAAGCTGAATCTGTTACTCTCCGAATGAATCATTACTTACAACTGGAAAGCTGTTAGAGAATAACTTAGCATCCATAGCTCATTAAAAGCATCTTCAAAGTGAATATTAATTATGTCTTGGAAAATATCAGGTTTTCAACAGTTGGAATGACAAAGTAGGCTAATTCGGTGGGGAGACTTCTCTTGCCCATCAGCAACCAGCCTTCCGCTTATGTTCCTTTGGACATCTCTTGCTTTACTTTCTTGTTGCTGCCAAGAAAATACTTCCATATTGCTGTACATACTGTACTGGACACTGCACGGCCATGTGCTGTTTACAGAATAAGAAAACCAGCCAATATCAAAGTAATTTTCCATACCTCTTGATTTTTTTTTTTAAAAATTAGAAGTTTGTTATTTGTTCAGTTGTTGAGTTTGGGTTGGCAGTACAGGAATTAGACCTCTGCTGTGACAAACTGGGGACCATGTGACATTTCTTAAGCAGGAATTCAGATTAAATGATAAGACCAGATCCTTCTGGCCATAAAATATGCAATTCTATTTTAATAATATTTATTAACATCTGCTACATTATATTATGATATTCTGATAATAGGAAATTGCTTCTATTTCACCCATATACAATTATCCAGTGTGGCAATGGAGAAGAAAGAGACTTATAGAAAAAAAATATGCCATGGAATGATATTTACTATTTTGGGAAAAACTGCCTCAGAGGAGTATATCATGAGTTAACCACAGTTCTTGTAGTTTGCATCTTAGATGGGATAATCTCTAGGCTGGCAGGAAAATGCAGGGCAGACACTGTTGAAAAGAAATTTTATTTTGTAGGCTGCCAGAGTAGAGACTTAGAAATTTCTTCAATGTTTTTGATTAATTTTATGATTAATAAAATATAGGGTAATGCAAGCAGTTTGCTCCATATTCCTTTCACAGCCTCTCCTGCTCTCTTCTCTTCTTCATGACAGTTATAACACCCTTTGTCTAACCTTTTTTCATAAAAACCACCACAGCCACAATGACAAAACACAGGTTCATTACTGGTTTATAGCAAATGTAGATTTGTTTCTTATTAGTACTTTTATTTCACAGACCCACAGGAAAAAAAAGTGAAGAGGAATGAAAGGGAAAAGTGCACTCTTCCTAACTCCTCACTGGAGACAACAGTGTTACTGCTTTCAGTCAGCTCTTATTTCTATTGTATAGTTGTAGTGGTTTGGTCCAAAATACTCATTACTGTTTACCTTCTGTGAGATAAGAATTAGGAGAAACGCAAAGCAGGCACCAAACTTGAAAGAATATAAAGAAGTTTATTAACAGATCTAAAAGAAGAAAAAAAAAATCATACCACACCTTCAGAACACTTCTCCTCCCCCCCACCTTTCTCCCTTCTCCCAGTGACAATGTAAAAAGACAACCCTTCAGATGTTCAGTCTGTTTAGCACTTCCATAATAACCTTGTTCAGTCCATTTAGGAAGAGGAGTCTCTCTTGCCCATGATATGAAAACATTATCACAACGAGACAGCTGCCCGGGTTGGTTCTCTGCTTGCATGTGAGAGTCCCTTCCCATGACTTGCAGCTTTTCCCACAACTGCTTTTGAGGGCCCACTCTTGAAGTTTTTTCGGGTACAATTTTAAGGTTGAGCCATTCAGAAACAAAAGTTCTCTTCACCCATCTCTGGGAGCATTTCATCTCTAAGAACAGAGACCCTTCTCCTTCCCTGGGAGCAAAGGGTCTTCTTCAGCTTCATCTCTAGGACTATCTCTGGGAGCATCTCTAGGAGCTGAGGTCTTCTCCTTTTCCATTTGGAGCAAAAGTCCTCATTGCTTCTATCTCTTGGTGTTCAAATTTCTCATTAAATTACAGCTGTTTCAGCATCTGCTTATCTCAGCACAGATGCTTTTGCTCACAAGTATGAGTTGAACGCTCCACCCCCCATGCTTCATGAAATTACAACGGGTACTCTGATACATCACAGCTTTACAACAGAATTTCAGCTTTAAGCATCTCCTCTTTCTCTTCCCTCAGGTTTTCAGCTCTTCACAGCACTAAACGGGTTAATCTCACCTGGGCCTTGCAGCTGGAATGTCGCTTATTGCTGTTGGTCACATGATCTTTTGCCAGACAGCAGGGCAGCTTCAGCTGAATCTTGGCTGCACTGGAGAGAGGGAGCTGGGCCGCTCCGGCTGCAACATAGCAGGGCTGTGAGGGGGTTCTGTGGGTGGAACAGGGCCCATTGGCTCCAGGATGGCCATGGCCCGGCCTGGCCTGGCCTGAGCAGGGCCTGGGCCAGGCCCGCTGGCCCCTGCATGGGGCCCACAGCCATCTGTCCCAGCACCGGAAACAAGACAGCGCTCTGCCCTGGGGTTTTTCTGTTCTTAAGTGTCCATCACAGAGGCGGTCACAACTTTAAGTGGCTCAAAGAATTGTCCATATTCAAACTGGCCAGCTGAAAGGTTCTGTCAGGTCACAGAGGAAGCTGCAAGCACCCCTTTGCAAGAACATCACTTCCAGGACTATGCTTGCTAACCCATGACAATAGTCTAGTTGCTTCTTGGTGGAAAAACTGCTCTGCTCTGCTCTGCTCCATTCCAGACCTGTCCCTTGTCAGAAAGTGTAACTATAAAGAGTCCACTGGGATACCGTAGTATTTCTAGAGATTTTTGGCCACTAACAAGGTAAAAATAATTAAACCAGCTAAAAAAGCCATGAGCCAGTCTTGCTTGTCAAGGCCCTGTGAAGTTCCAGAATCCCTTTTCAAGAAAGAGGTGCTATGAAGACACCAGCTGATGGAGTAACAAGGTCTAATTTGCTAATTTGCAAGGCGTGGTGTGATACACATTCATCCCAGCGCCTAACCCTTTTTAGTTAACAGGAGGCATGTATTTCACCTAGAATAGGAAGGAGTGTATATTTTCTCATACTAGCAATGACATATTCCTTACAGCTTCTTTCAGACAGCATTCTCAAGGATTATTCCTCTTTCAGCCTTCAAGGCAGCTACATAAGTACTTTTAAGAAAAAAGGCTGTTGAGTCTCAAGCCTTAAATAGTTGTGGTTTGTTTGTTTTTTAAACAATCGGAGTAACATAGAACTATTACCATTGTTCTAAATTGCTATGGAAAGATGATAATTTTCAAAGAAATTTCCAAAGAAATATATGCATTTCATATGTATCCACAGTTCTCTAATTTTCCTTTATAAGACTGTTCAAAATGCTTTATAATTTGTCACTGTTTATGCCTTATCCTAGCAGCATCAGCATACCTGAAAATCCACAAATTCTAGGGAATACAGAAAACAGCTGTTTGAAGCAGTCTGCCTCTTGACAGCCTGTCTCTGTTACCAAGGCACTTCTCTCCTTCCTTCCTGAGCCAAGGAGCCCATCCTGGACTCAATGCTTTTACTCCTAGTCAGACAGAGAAAATGTGTCAGAGGCAAAGAGTAGTGTTTTCCACAAATTATTGACACAGCCCAGGAGTGATCCACCACCTCAGACAGGAGCAGGACAGCTAGGGACAGTTAAGGGCAGCTCCTGCCCCAGGCATCAGCACCTCCCTGGAGGTGGGAACATCCTTGGGTGCACAGGGCTTGGGAAAAACTGCCTTGGAGGAGTATGTCATGAGTTAATGAGTTCTTGTGGTCTCCAGTTCTTCGTGGAAAAGCCCAGATGCTATAGGGCTGAACTGGAGACCAGCCCTGCTGTAGCATCTCTGGGGCAGGGACTGATGGCCCCGGGGGACTGACATGGCATCCTGGGACATGGTCAAGGTGGGGGACAGTTTGAGGAGTCTGGTCAGGGACACTCAGTGCTGCTTGTGTTCTCAGGGCCTTGGCAGCCTGCCAAGGAAAGAAGAGACACCACTCTAATAGCAGCTGCACAGAAAAAATGAAGAGTGCAGTCACTATTTCTAATACATTTAAATCAATGAACCAGGTAATTTGTACTTAAATAGACAGAAAAATGCATAACAAACAATAAACTATTACTAAAGACAAATGCATTTCCAATGTGGTTTTGTTCTTGCATTTTAATAACATGAAAATGCAAGCGAGGTGTACAAAAGGAAACTAACTCAACTTTCTTGCTGACAGGACTTTTCAAATAATATGGTTGTGGTTGATAACCTATCAGTAAAAGAAATGTTTCTACTCATTGAAGATGGTTTGTTTTTTTGCAGCAGTTTCTTAACATGCACAGTGAAGCTGTTCATTAAAAAGCAAATCAACAACAATGAAAAATACTCATCAGTCTGAAACAGTAGAAATAGTTTCAAAATCATGGTGCTACATTGAAAATGTGAGTTCTTTTGAGATATGTGATGCTGCCGTTTCTCTGAAACTGCACAAGTTCAAAACTAGTTTCACTCAATTTAACTT
The DNA here is from genome assembly GCF_965178545.1 of Coloeus monedula. Classification (NCBI taxonomy): domain Eukaryota; kingdom Metazoa; phylum Chordata; class Aves; order Passeriformes; family Corvidae; genus Coloeus; species Coloeus monedula. The sequence goes on along the minus strand of NC_138782.1, from coordinate 103,785,924 downwards.
CCCATTGATCCTTTGGAATTACAGATATTAAACACTTGGTTTCACAACAAACTTAATGAACAATTCTGAGTCTCTTTATGCACAACCACTGGAAATGCATGGACCAGTTGGAATCAGAGATTACAGCAATGTCCCATTGGTCTGCAATTTTCTGGCAGCTGAGAGTCATTGCCTGGATATATATAATGACTTGTGCTGCAAGTTTTTCTCCTGAGAGTTGAATCTAAACTGGAAAATCCTGGCTTCAGAGGATAAACCTACTGAAATAAATAAATCTGTTTCTGTGGGATGTGTAAAGCTGTAAAGGGGGGTTCAGTCCAGAGGACAGGCATTTATGTTAAGACCTTTGGGTAGATTTATGCTCTGAAGAAGAAAAAAGATGATGAAATGGAAGACTTAAAGAGGTAAGATTGAATGTGTGCACAGTGTGAAAGAAATGGAACACTGAAGGCAGAAGGGGAGGTTCAGGCTTTCTGGAACAGCATGCTGATGATTTCTATTAAGCTCGAAATCTCTGTGATCCTTTCCTTGAGTCCAACCCTGTGTCTCAGCTCACAATATACCCAAACTATCAAACCCTTAAGCCAAATATCTGTGGCCACTGCTATGGTCAGAGGACTGCGAGAATCAGGTGGCTGCCATGGCTTGAAGGGTGTACTGTTTGCTGGATAAAAACTGGCTGGATGGCCAAGCCCAAAGACTGGTGGTGAATGGTGTAAGATTCCATTGGTGACTGGTCACTAGTAGTGTTCCCCAGTTTGGTATTGCGAACAGTCCTGTTTAAACTCTTTATTAATGATATGGACAAGGGGATCAAGGGCATCCTCAGTCAGTTTGCAGGTGACACCAATTTGGGTGCAAATGTTGATCTGCTGAAGGATAGGAAGGCTCTGCAGAGGATTCTGGACAGGCTGGATTGATCGGCCAAAGCTAGTGGTATGAAGTTCAAGACAAACTGCTGGGTCCTCGGGTCACAACAACACCCTGCAGCACTACAGGCTTGTGGAATAGTGTCTGGATAGCTGCCGGGTGGAAAACAGTCTGGGAGTGCTGATTGAGAGATGACTGAACCTGAGCTGGCATGTAGCCAAGAAAGCCAGTGGCATCCTGGCCTGTATCAGCAATGGTGTGGCCAGCAGGACCAGGGCAGTGATTGTCCCCCTGTACTCAGCACTGGTGAGGCCACACCTTGAGTCCTGTGTCCAGCTCTGGGCCCCTCAAAGACATTGAGGTGCTGGAACAAGTCCAGAGAAGGGCAACAGAGCTGATGAAAGGTCTAGAGAGTAAGTCCTGTGAGGAGTGGTTGAGGGAGCTGGGGTTGTTCAGCTTGGAGAAAAGGAGGCTCAGAGAGGACCTTATCACTCTCTACAACTGCCTACAAGGAGGTTGTAGCCAGGTGAGGTTTGATCTCTTCTCCCAGGTAACAAGCGACAGGACAAGAGGAAATAGGCTCAATTTCTGCCATGGGAAGCTTAGGTTGGATATTAGGAAACATTTCTTCACAGAAAGGGTGGTCAAACATTGGAACAGCTGATGATGGAAGTGCATTAATTATCAGCCCTAGAGGTATTTGAAAGACAAGGAGATGTGGCACTTAGGGACATGGTTTAGTGGTGGACTTTTCAGCATTAGTTTAACAGTTGGACTCAGCAATCTTAGAGGTCGTTTCCAATCTAAATGATTCTATAATTCCCACCCACGTCTGATATGGAGTGTGAATGTCAGCCTACAGAGCTGGAGCTGAGGAGCGATTACAGAAGGTGCTTCCACCCTTCTTCCACAAAATGAGTGTCTGACTGACTCCGGAGCCAAGTTGCAAGAAAGCTCTTCCTTTCCTCTGTTTCTGACAGGCAGTACAGGCAGCTCAGAGATTTATGACTAGTAATTGCCTTTTACTGGAAACTTCGATAGGCATGAGAAACTCCTCTCTGCACCACCTACCTCTCCCAAGGTCAGGTCCTTTCAGAGATAAACATTTAACACACAGGCAGATCCTGATCTTAGATGTGAGAACCTAGTTCTGCAGATGAGGTTGATCACTAATCAGGCCAGTCTGCTAAATTGTTGAAGAAGATGTTCCAGCTTTGGCATGGGTCCATTAAACATAGAATATTCATCATAGAAATGTAAATGTCAGCTGAATATCCTGATATACAGATGTGGTTTTATGATTACACTGCAGGGGAACAACAACAGTGGGAGTTGTGGGGCATGAGCTGTCTAAACTCTTCTGTGGTCCTGGGGGTGCATGTGTGTTACCTAAATCCCTGCTGAAGTACTGTTTCCAATTCTCTTGGCAGTATTGGATCTACCTGGGATAAACCTTGCTTCCACAATTTAGATGTGACTTGGGTTCAAGAAGAGAGGAATACTTTGTAGTTAGAGTTAATCTTTTGGTATTAAAAGAAAAAAAAAATAGAGTCAGTCATATTAGTCTAGTTTAAATTATCTAAACTGCTTTGAAATGGTCGAGTAAAATTAAAAAATTTGGGAGGAACCAAAGAGCAGAAGATTGTGATATATCAGAACAAATTGTCTCAGAAAGCCACCAAAGTCCCATCTCTGGATGTTTTGAAAGGCAAGTCAGAAAAACGATTGCCAGGAACAGTTGAGGTATATGTCATCCTTTTTTCAAATGAAGAATCTAGATAATATGTCAAGGTCTTTTCTACCTGTGTCTTCTACAATTCCAATTACTGGCTGCTATCAGAATTGCAAGATGCCTGTGTTGCCTGCTATTGACTTCAATGTAAGAAAAAAGTCTGCATTGGGGGAAAGCACATTACCACAACTTATTTGACTGACAAAAGTAGGTTTATTTTTGTGAGGTTCCTTGTGTTTCTTTGTGTAATTGTTGCTATTGAGTCACTTGTGTGTGCTGTAAGTCAATTGTGCTATAGAGGAAATGCTAATATTACATATTCACTGCAGAAGTCCAGATTCCACAATGAACTACCTGTAGTGAATGTGTAGTTTAATAGACCTGCAATGACATCTGTGGTTTCCTTCACTGGAGATGATGAAGGTTGGTGGCAGGAGATTGTGCTTTCAGAGCTCACTGGATGACAAAATAAAACTCATAGATAATTTAAATAAAGACCTGTAAAGGAGTATTTATCCCAATTTAAGGCTATGTAACTGCACCTAGAATCTCATAGAAAATATATACACAAATCCTAAACATTAGGAACAGACTTTTCTAGCATCGTGTCGTGATATATCCTTAATTTATTTTTCTGGTAACCTTAACCCAAGATAGGACTAAAATTATTTGGGCAGATTCTAATAATACACTTATCTGAAACCTCATAGTGCTTTTCTTCAAGAAGTTCTTCTTACATGAATGGGACAGCTGTGGATTTGGTTGCACCTTAACTGCTATGAAAAAAAAAATGGTGGGGTTAAAATAGGCTCAAGGAGTAGCTGATTAGACCATCTTTTTTTTTAAAGAAGAACTGATGATCAGAGAACAGAGTGAGTTAACAGTGATCCCTCCTACCTGCACAAGCTGCAATGGGACTCAGCTCCATTTATTATTCTGAAATAGCAGGTGCACCAACACCAACTAGAGAATACCTAGTATATGTACTGCTTTTCATGTACTTTTTGTATAAAGAACAGATTGCCTTTATTGCTTTTGACCTTACATTTCTTTGTCAAACATATCAATCACTCTCCCTAACCTTTAATAGGAAAGGCTAAAGTTGTTTACTGCAGCAGTTCCTATTCACCACAAGGACACCACCTCCATTCTGAACCAGGCAGATTTGCATACCTACCACTGATCATCCAAAAAGATTGCTTCTTCCCCTAAAATATTTGTCCATTTTATAAATTTTTTTCCCAAGGAGGTCATTCATTGCCAGTGAGGTTAAATCTAAAAGTCAGCAGTATTTGGCAGAGATTTATGTGGGAATAGATATGAGTCTGTACAGCTCTCAGACTGATTAAATAAAGAATGTCATGGGAGTAGTATGATAGTATATGCATACTCCAGTAAATGAAAGTAATGCATTAGAATGCAGCTTTAGGGTCTAATTTAAAAACATAATTCAGACACAGGGAGAAGCCTTTAAAATATTGGCAGATGTCTTTATACTGTATTTCATATAGAGGACAAAGTGGATTAAAGATAAATGTAATCCAAATAATGGTGCTGCTTCATCTATTTTTTCACTTATGTTTTATTTCTCTTAAAGAAATTCAATTTGTAGAGGATTGTTTTCTGGGTTTTCATATTTTTATGCAGATCCGCTTAAAAATGTGAGCAGGGGAAAAAACCCCATTCATTACAAATTGCTGGCTGCTTTTCCTGAGACAGCCTATGGTGTCACAGTTTTTACTCAGCCTAGGTGAAATAAATACTGTTGTTAAAAGGAGCATTTCAATAAGCAGGAAGTTTGATTCCCCTTTTTCTGTCTTCCATCCCCTTTCAATCTCATTATATGTCAAGGTGATTAGGCTTAAATGGTTATTCTCACTTTGGATTCTCAACTTTTATTGTAGCCCATTGCTGAAGGACAGACAGGCTATTATTATCTCTGCTCCATGTTATATTTTTCCCTAGTGACATTTTCTCAGGTTGGTGCTTTTACAACATTCTTTTTTCTTCCACCTCCCTTGCACTGCTTTAGGAGTCAGGAGAAAATGAATAAAAATTCAAATGTGACTCAAGTACATTGTTAAATAAAGTGAAAGATTTGGGAAAAGTTGGCTGGGGGTTGTGACACACGTTTATGTTCTCATGTGTCTGAATAGGCATACAATTGATCCTAAGTGGAGACTTTCCAATTTTCTTACCCATCTAAATGCTTTTAATTGATGGCTTTGATTTTCACATTGCACAATCCCCTTCATTGAGCATTTTTTCCTAAATCCAGGGTTGTGAGGGGATGCAAAGGAAAGCTATTTGTGTTTGTTTTGAGCTTCAGACAGTTGAACAAAATGAATACAAATGTAATGCTGAAACAGTATTGCCTGTATTCAGCATTTCAATTCCATTTTGTGTTTGTCCAATCCCTTTAATATCAGTCTTGCCATTAAAATCATGGGGAATCTGAATCTCTTCAATGGAAATAGGACTGGAATCTCCCAGACTTTCACACTCATTGCGCAAGTGATTGGCTCAATTTTTTTGAGGTAATGAACACTTTGGGCTTTCTTGGGATGTAATTCAGCTGCCAATATTCTCTGCTTTGAAAGAACAAACCCACAGCTAACTTACAACTTAAGTTTTCCACACAAGATTAAGACAAAATGAAGACATTTTCTTTTTGAGGAAAGTTTGTTAATGCTGTTTAAACACCATTCATATTCATTGCCCTTATTAAGTCAGAGTGGTCTTGGAGGCACACCAGCAGTCAGTGACACCAACTCTAATAAACTCCAAGAGATCAGAGTTGCACCCACTGTTTTGTGTCTTTGTTCAGAGGCCTTCAGTATTTACTATAAATGCTAATTGGTGAAATCTTAGAACTCCCTGCAAATAATGTCAAACCCCATCATCTTTACCATTGTTTCTTATCACGCTGATACAAAGCATACTAGACAAAATATCCGAGGGAGAAGGAATGAAAGATTGGACATAACCCTATACTTGCTATAATTTGGAAACAAAAATGGCAATCATATTTTGAACTGTGAGGTGAACTAAACTTTAAAGTAATTTTCTCATTCAGAAAATAATTTCTTTTTTCCAGATATGTTTAAATAGAGACAGACTGGGACTTTTGGAAAGTAAACAGCCCAACTCAGGAAGAAATTTGGATGTTAAAGAAGGAAATGCTGCTTGAAGTTTTCTGCTGCCTGCTCTGCAGAAGGTCCAGCAGGGAGCTCCTTGAATCTTAAAGTCATGGAAACATTGACTGGAAGGAAGCTTTGTAAGCCCTCTTCTCTAGTCTTTTGCCTGTAGCAGAACTTTTGCTGTGTAGGTCAGATCTGTCACGGCCTTGCCTACCAGAGCCTTTAAAACCTCCAGAACAGAGAACTGATCCATCGTGAACTTAATAATTTAAAACACCCATTAAGATAGGTACATTTGATCAGCTGACTGTGTTTATAGTTCCAAATAACCAGGAACAATCCATAAACCTTCAACCAGAAGATGCAAAGCATTTGTATCTCAGACTAGAAATAAAGAAGATGTTACTGTGGGGGTGGTGAAAGACTGACACAGGTTTCCCAGAGAGGTGGTAGATATGCCATCCCCAGAATCATTCAAAGTCCCATTGGACAGGGCCCTGAGTGACAGGATCTAGTGACCAGGCTCGTGGCAGGGAGGTTGGAATAAACGGCTTAAAAGGTCACTTCCAACCCAAACTATGCTGTGCTTCTATGATGCTTAGGCTGACTGGCACTGTGACTGGTCCTCTCCTTCAGCTGTACAAGGTGCTACAGACTGACAGCCTGAAACAGAGACTGGTACACATCTGCCACTGTTGAATTTAAGGAGGTCACCTGTACGTAGCCCTGTTAAATGTGTGAAAGTAACTAAAAGCCAGCCATTTGACTAAACTGTTAGGCTGTGCAGGTTTTTATATACATATTTCCTACTCTGTATTTATATAATACTGGTATTGCATATATTTATATATGATAAAATATACCATTATATATATAGGTATATGTATATATATAGATAATATATAGGTTAAATATTAAGTATATAATATAATTTTATGCTTTTATATATATGTATATAAGTATTATGAGGTAATTTTAAGAGATATTTTCTCTACCATCTTAAAATTTTTAAGCAAAAATAGAGAGGATTTTTATAATTATCTTGTAAAACTGGAGAAAGTGAAGAAAGAAGCCACAGAATAACGACAGGACTGGAACAAAAGTTTTACAGTGAGAGACATGGGGGAACTTGGTTTGTTTATCTCGTCAAATGCATCAGGTGTTGATTTAGACTGTAGAACAGTCTAAATACTTTCATGTGGAGAAAATATTGCATATTTCAGACTTTCTTAATATAACAAAAGATTTGAGAAAAAACAAAGTCTGTACTTAAAGGCAGATTAGTTCAACTTGTGAAAAGGCCGCACACTTATAATAGCAAAAGTGATTAGTTCTTGAAAATAATAAACAGAAGAGATGGTATAGCCTTCATTTTTAGTTACCCTTCAGATGAGGTTATGGATAGAGATAGCTCTAGTCTCAGGGATCAATGAGGTTTAATGCAGTAGTGTAGATGTTTTTAACTTTAAAAAAGGAATGGCAGAAAACGTGCATCTCAGAAATACATTTTTGTGATGTTCAAGATTTGATATATGATAAAAGAGAACAACCTTCATTGCTGTGCAGATTTTGTAGTAGTCCTTTTTATTTTCAATATCTAATTTATATCTTTCCATAATTACATCATGACAAATAAAAAAAAAAAGTTTTCAGAAACTCCCAGTTTGTGTGAATGCCCTATATGCCACCATTTCAAGTTAAGTATCCCTACAGATTCCTGGATTTATTTTACTATGTACATGGCATCCCTTTTAAAACACCTGGAGCTGTATACCTCCATGACTGCAGATGAAACGCTACTGCTGGCCAAGACCAAATCCCTTACATTATCTCATGATGAAGCAAGGGCTTTCCTATCTTCAAAAACATCAGGGGACTCTCAGTGGGAGAGTGAAAGAGAGGGACACGCTCAAGTGAAAATGGTCCTCCAAGCCTGTTTTCCCTCTCTCATGAGCAGTCTACTGTGGCCATAAATAGAGTACAAAACAGTCCTTCAACTTTTACAGGTTAGATTTGTATGGGGTTTTTTGGTTGGAGGGGTTTTTTTTGGTAATGTTTGGTTCTTTGTTTGTTTTTAGTAACAAGTATTATTATACAACTTCTCAGAGAAGAGTACTAGCAGAAATGGAATCATCTTGCAACTGAGAAGCATTGTGAACCAAATCTAAACATGAGGCAATCAATCCTACAGGCTTCAGAGTAAGCCCTAGTTGCGTTCCAGTTACATCCCAGTTGCATTCCACCACAGCAGTGCCCGAGTCTTGGATACACCCTTTGCTAAGGTGAACAAGCCACACAATTTTGTTCCTTCATTAAAACTGAACAGGAAACACAGTGCCTGTCCCTAGTCCTAATGATCACTTTTTGTGAGTAGTGCTCTGGTAGGGTTGTGAAGGACAGCAGCCACTTTCCAGATTTGCCAAGAAACAAAACATAGTAAGCACAACAAATGTAATAATAAAAAAACCTCCTGAAATAAAGAAAGAGAAAAAAACCTTGGAAAATATAAAAATCCAATGTTTTTCAGACTGCAACAAAGGCTACATTTATGAATTTTATTTAATTATAAATAATAAGTGCTTCATAATTTACAGCAGAATAATCTCCCTTAAAATCCAAATGGTTTTGGAAACTTTTTATTTCTGTTTGTTTTATTTGGCTAACATGAATAAAAGAAGAATGTTTTTGGTTTTTAGTGTGGAATTTTCAGTGTGGAAGTTCTGGAAATGGAAGCCATATGCTGTACCAGAACTATGGTAAACAAGAGCAATTAAGAGGTAGATTTTTCTGAAACATGTACATGTGTGAGGAGAAGAGGAGAGAATGCATACTACGTATGTACATATGGCAAGGAAGTGATTAAGCTGAGTACCTGGCTAATAATACTATCACAAAAGTCTGCAGTGTGGCAGAATGGAAAAATAATGGAAAAAGACAGACTGGAAGAAGTTGACTGAAGAAAACATGACCTTTGTCCCATAAAACTTGTATTTAAAATAACTGTGCCTGTTTTAAGGAAAATAGAAAAAAAAACCCCAAAACCAACAAACCAAACCACAAAACAAAAATACAAAATAAAAAGCACCAAATAAAAAACAAAGCAATCTTTGGAAACAGCAGATTTTACAGATTAACTAACTCCCTTCACAGAAGATGGGAATACAAAGTTATGAACAGCAGTGCCTGCTATAGGTTTTACATTTCTATGATGTACTCTGTAGTTCTGGGATTACCACTGAGCAGTGATCTTACCTTCTTTATTTTGCTACCTAGTCTGTGCTTTTCTTCCAGGTGCCTTTTAAATCAAGTACCTAAAATTCCTTGCACTACTAATGAACAGAGAAAGGTGCTTCTGAAGGGCATGAGAGAAAGACTGAATCCACTACCTATCTTTAGATGCTTGAGCCTCATGAGGAATGCTTCATCTTGGTCCATGCTGGGAAGAGTTCTTGGCGTAGTTCTTATCCATGCTGCCTGAACAGACCAGTGCAGGTAAATTGCAGCCCAGGTGTTCAAAGCGCTGCTACCCTGGCACACCATGAACACGCTGATGCCAAGCTCTAGATGAGCTAACAGACAATTACAAAGCCAGAAGGCAGATCACAGGATCCACTTAACCAAATCCATTCTTGAACTCTACACCTCAGAGAATATATAAAAATATATGTACATGCATGTAAATGTACACAGAGATATTAAGGCACACATCAGCCAAATGTCTGCTGGGAGACTGGGCTGACTTGCCAGAGCTCTAACACCATTACACAGCTATGCAAAGCTTCGATTGAGTCATTCTTGTGTTTTGGCTCAGACAGGATGGATCATTACTGGCACTGAAATCCCTCTATCCCAATCACAGCACCATGTCCAGGAATATATTTGAGAACATGATCATTTTAGATAACATATTTTTGAACACATAGAAATATTATTTATTTGAAAATCTAGAGATATAATATCTTTTAGGAATAGTTGGTACTTATCTCTGGTTCCTCTTGTTTTGCCTGGTAGGTCTAGTAAGTCCCAAACTAAAACACAAACTTCTGGAAATATCTGGAACAAGCATTTCTGTCAGGGCAAAAATTCTATATTAGATGTGCCTATATTCTTCTGCTTTATAAACTCAGTCCTCAGATGTATGTTTTATTTAAGATTCATATCTGAATTTTGAACACTTATATATTATGATGTAAGGAATTTCAAGTATCTTTATCAGGTGTTGGCCACAGTGGCACCACACCAGAAACATACAATCTGCATAATCTTCCCCCATGCCACCTCTGTGTAGGGTCTATATGTGGAAAATACAGACCTTTTCTCTGGACTATTAGAGTCTTCATCAACACATTTTCAGGCAAGACTTTCAGATACAGTGTATTGAAAAATGTTAATGCCTACATGGAACTTCTGTGAACCACAAAACACTTCCTTCAGGGTGTGTTTCAGCATCACGTTGACAGAATAGACAATTCAGTCTGCATTGACAACAAATTTGGCTCTATTATCAGTAATGAAAAATATAAGGGATTCAACCTGGCAACAAATTAGCTGAATGTAATGCAGTTTGGCATTAACCTAACACAAAAATGACATCATAAATTAAGCAACTTGAGTTTTGCTCCCTTTATGACAAGAAAAGAAAATTAGGGAGCACTTTCACTTGCAAGAACATCAATTACCATAAGCTACATGTGAAATGCTGCTGTGTTCAGATAAGGAGTTAATCTACTTTACTAAATAAATGTGTCACCATCACATAGGTGAATTATAAAATTATGCACTTAAATTATATGTAACCAATGTATGCTGTAAGATTTACTTTCAGAAATGCTTCGGAAATTTTTTGAACAGAGTGAATTTATATTTATTGCTGCTATAATATATTGTTCAAGCAGTTTAAAATTCAGTAAGTAAATGTACCGCTGAACAAATCTTCCATACATTTAAAAAGGAGGTTAGTATTTACAGCATGACCTTTGTGAATAAAGAAAAGATAACAGTAATTTTTCTGATATAGAATTTAATATAAACATAGAATGAACATAACATATCCAATTCTAGGAGACAAGTCTAGCAGTTAAACACAGGATAAGTGTTTTTAGTTACAGAACTAAAGTAAGACGAGAGTGATATGGCATACAGGTATGAAATCCCTCACATTTAATAAGACTTTGAATAAAATGAGGAGGAAATAGAAGAGGGTTACCAAAATGCACCCTTGGAAGTTTCATGTGCAGGTGATTTGAGGAGTTTGTGTATCTGTTCATGTTTTCACAAAAATGTGAATTTGATTCCAACATGATCCATAGTTCTGTATCTTAGCATGTTCACAGATATTAAAAGATCTTAGACAGGGATTTTAGGATACTTCAAAATTTATTTTTGTAGGGACAGATTAGCCTTGTAGTGCATTTCAAGTAAATACTGCAACATTTGAAAGCATCAGTCATGGCACTTACTTTTATAGCCTATACCTAATTGTTTCAAATTTGAGTTTAAAGTTAGATTGTGCTTTTAATTGATATTTCTATTTCTATACTGGTGGTTAGATTAACAAGGAGGCTGAAATAATTTTTTCTTTCAGATATGTGGGTTATATAACTTTTGGCACATACATTTGGAAAAAAATCTTGCTCTGCTTTTTCCCTTATTCATCTGTAAGGGAAAAATAGTACCTAAGGCAGAAGGATGCAGTAATGTTCAATATTTGAATGGGGCTTCAGAGACTAGTGAACTTAAAGAGCTTAAGGGAAGAGAAACTATGAGATCTTGCAGTTTGACTTGATCTTATACTGTGACTTTCAATATATCTTACAGGATCAATGGCATTTCAGTTTCTTGAAGCCTAACACCTAGTCCTCAGCCGAAGCACTACTTTATGTCTACTGAGAGTGCGTCTTGTGAAAAGATAGCCATCAGTCTGGATAGGAGCATTTTGGGAAACAGGTGGGACAGTCCATCATTATCCTCAGTAGCTGGTTCCTAAAGTTAGTAATTTCCATTGATAAAAATTCAAACTAATTTTAATGTCAATTCACATGCAATTTGGAAAACTGCTGGTTTTCTGTTATGTTTTCCTCTCTCTCCAGTGCCCGGCATTTATCCTGATTTCCACTGTATTTCAAATTAATGCATGTAAAATTAATGGCTAGTTCAGTATGCCCTCTTATTTAGAGGCATTATTTTTAAGAAGAAAGTTTGGATTATTGTGTAAGAACAGACAATTTTATTTTTTTCCTTCAGCGAAGAACATAGTAATGTAGTTGTAGACTTTGTTCTCTGTGGCCCATATCACAGGTAGCCAGCACTCACCACTGATAGCAGAGAGACCTAACTTTGCAGTGGTGCCTAACTCAAGTACCAAGAACTATCTGGGATGAACACAACCAAAGATTGATGCTGAAGGACTTCCTGACTGAGATATTTCACTTTGCACATGGCTACATAGAAATATTTTCTGAACAGAACAAGTCAGTATGAAGGATCCAAGGACACACTGTATTACTGCTTAGCCACCATATTCCTGTCAAGGTTTAAGGTAAGGGAAAATTTTTATTGAATTGTTTTTACATTTGCTTCCAGACTGTTGATGAAACATGTATCAGACACATTGCAGAGCTTTGTGGATGCTCACCAGAACATTATACATGCATTGAAGCTTTCACCAACAGCATCTTCTTGAACTTGCAAGAAAAATGTTAGATATTATATTTTAAAGGAAAGGAAAATCTATTCAAAAATTAATCTTATTTTTTGATTTGCCAATGCAACATATGAGCTTTTAAAGTTTCTCAGGCTTGTTTTGAGAAATCTTTTCTCCTGTAACCAGAACGAGTTATTATTATTGCAAATTCTACAGATCATATTTAATGTGTGGGTGTTCAGCAAACCACACTGCAAGGGTGGTGTTTTCTGTTTCTCTTTCTTCTATAGTTCGGTCACATTAAAAAATATGTGCCAACTATCTTAAGAAATAAAAAACAAAACAAAAACCAAATAGCAACTCTCCTCCTCCTTCCCTTAAGTGATTAAACCTCTAGTATTTACTACATTCTCAAAGGCAAACGGCTTCCACAAAATAAACAAACAGCACAAGCAAAAAGTCACAGCTGCCCACTTTCAGTGTCAGCTGTTTGAGAGATGAAGGGCTAAATGCAGTCCATTTTGTTATCTTGCAGCTGGGTTTCCTATGATGAAATATCCATTGATCCATTCCGTTTTATTGGCTTTAGATGAGTTTTTTCTGATATGGCAGTAGGAAACCTCTCGTGCTATATAATTTAATCATTGTATTGAAAAAAAAAATCTCATACTTTGTAGTTTTTTGTCCTTCATATTCTCCACATGTTTAGAGCATTGAACAGCTGGGGCCATAGAAAACATTTAGAAATTACATTCCTTTATGTAGATCAATCACTTTTGTATACATTGCACCAGGCAAATGAAAATTGTTCATTTACGTGTCAGTGGGAGTTTGACGTCTTAAAAGAATCTTTCAGACATTAGTTTGGGCCACTGTTTGTTTTCCTTCAGAAAAAAAAAGGGTACTATATGTTCAGGAATGAAGTTTTAAAATTGATTGAGAATTGAGAAATGAAATACATAAACCAGTAATCTCTTCCCCCATAATAATATTTCTGACTTTAGGCTGAGAAGCATAAATTCCTTCATCTCATGTTATTTGGGCAGACTTAAACAAGGTAAGAAAGACTGTGATATGCAGTGTAGACTATGAGTAAACAGATGCTGTGAGTTAACAAATAAACAGTAATCCTAACAGAGGTTTGTGGCAGTTATGAAATGCCTTTCACCTCTCGCCATCATGGCCCCTTTTCTGGTAGAAGGACTTGTCATGAGTTGCTTCAAGAGGAGAAAACTTTCTTCTAAATTATCTTATATTTGCAGCAATACATAATAAGTCACTTCCAGATGCCTATGTTGTGTAGTTGCAGTTGTATTCAAGGCACCATTGTACTGAATAAGTTCCTTAAATGTTTTGCCAGACATACCAATGTCTTTTAGAGGCCAACTGGACAGTTTAGGTACTCCTCCACTAAGCTGTGTACCTTGAAGATCACCAATGGCACATTCCCTGATAGCTCAAAAACTTCTGGAGAGGACTGTATCTGAAGCTGTGGGAAATATCCCCCTCTCTGTACATAATTGGTGTATCCTAGTAAGCAGAATATGAAAAGATCAGATATGAAAGGGATATGAAAATGTATGGTGAAAAAAAATAGGCAGACACAGTCAGTTTTAAGACCAACTATATTCAGAGCAGTTGGTATGGTGGATATATACAGAGGTTTGGATCAGAAGTACATATGCTTTATTTACAGATCTTAGGGACATAAGAAAAGGGTGTTGAGTTCTGAGATGTTTTTTATTGACCACAGGGAAAGGCTAATGGAAATACAAACAATAAAAATCCACAGTGAAGAATAAGTTATGAAACAAACTCCCCAACTATTAAGTGTTAGAAATCTGAGGCAATAAAGATTTAATTGCAACTGAAATATATTCTCTGTTTTTTGCATTTCTAGACACCGTACAGAGGACTGCCAGCAGTGGAAACAAATAGGTTTAGTTGTCAGAATAATGGATGGTGAAAACTAGAAGTGCCTGTCAACAATCAGGGTTATTGACTCAGGATAAAACTGTGAAAATCTTCTCACTCTCTCATCATATTCACTTCCCCTGAGTTCACCCTGCTTTATCTGTGAAGTCAAAATAAATTAATTTTCCTGATTTCTGGCCTAAACAATGTGACATAGGAATGGAGATTTCAAAGCCTGCTGTCCTTTTGCTAGAAAAATTCATTGCAGTCCTAGATTTTAGGTGAGAAGGAACCGTTTTGTCCATCTAACCTGATCTCCTGCACAACTGCAGCCAAATTGCTGGGTCACATCTGTATTTCCCTTATAAAATCTATTAAAATTAACCTGTCTGAAATGTGAGCGTTGCAATGTGTTTCAGTGATGAGTGATCTTTTGGGATTGTGAAAAAGCCCCAAGCTAGCAGACAAAACTCTGTAGTCAGTCATATATAGGAAGCAGTTTTCATTTTGAGTGGTCTTCACGACACTTAAAGGGGCTTTGAGGATGCACAGAGGTTCTTTTCCTTTGCATGGTTGAAGACTTGATGCTATTCAAGTTAGAGCAAAATCTGAATGGCTTTCATGGTATCACTGCTGGTAGGTTTATAGATTTTCTTCACAGCTGAATGCCCTCTACATATTACATAATATAAATGTAGCTGTCTTCAGATATTTGTAGTCCCGGGAAGAATATGAATGGTTTATCAAACACTTGGAATGGGTTCAAGGAAACTGAAACCAAATTTAGGTGAAAAATTCTTCTACAGAATTTTTAACTATCCAAGTCTATGTGGACAGGTACAGACAGGTCCATTCTATACTGCTTGTGTCCCACATGGGCCAAGCAAGAAAGAATTCCAGGCCAGAAGACATGTACCAATGTTAAAAAAATACTATGTTTAAGCTGGTATGTCCTCCTACATGACTTAGCTAGAAAACCATGAGAAGTTGTTCAGCAGAGTAGTGCAAGGGATGGCATATTTGCCAGGTGGATAGCATGGCTGTGTGGAATCCAGACTGGAACTGGCATCTGTCTAGACTGGTTGCAGCAGAGGAGATCAGGGTTGTCTGCACTAGTCTGGACAAACATTCCCACAGTTGCATTGCTTTTGAGAGGCAAGTGGTGGTCTCATGACTGCCCAGAAGGTCTGTGTGTCACGCTTCATTGTGTCTTCAAACTGACACCAAAACTTGGGCAGAATACCATAATTCTCTGACTTCCATTTTGTAGGCACTCCTGGTTTCCTCTGCTGTTTGTGGTTAACTCATGTGAGTTGGTACTATCTCAAACCTCAGGTATCTACACCCCCAATAACAGAGGGGAAAGTGGGAAGATGGGTAGTGTTTGCAGAATATACCTAATGAACAATGATTTATGATAATGAGGTTCTACTTCTTGAACTAGTTGAAAGCAGAGTTTAAGCAGTCCCTGCCTTTTAAAAAAATTCAATACTTGTGGTAGAAATGTTTATGTTTTCAAGAACTAAAAATAAGTTCATTGACTTCAAGACTAAATGTGAAAACATGTCCTGCCTGACACCAAATCATAAAGCTCTTGCTGATCCCAGACTATTGAAGAGAATATTTATTTTCCTCAGCCCATAAAAGCTAGCAAAATATTGCAGGCAGCACATATGAGCTGGTGTAAAAGAAGACTGAATGACATCAAGGTCTTTGCAATTTCTAATCACTATAATTCTATGATTTGATTTAAGATCGGTTGCCACATAAATACCAACAAGCTTAGTATTTTTTCCATTTTGGGACATCATGAAAAACATTTTAGTTTTAATACCTATGTAAGCACTGATTTTTACAGATGTCTTATAAGTTGTATAATACATACAGTAGCTACAAATTAGCATATTGTGCATACGTTGCTTTGTGTGCTTTCTGGAAGGGGTCCAAGGATGACTGACTAACACATGGGAAGTTTCCTCTTCACAACATTAACGTGAAGTCAACACCTGCAGTGATGTAAGCCCATGACTCACCTGCCTGAATGGAGGTCTCTTTAGGATCAACTGTTGTGTGCAGAATACATCTGCAACATCCAAATAAATGAGCCCTTCTAAAGTAAGTCAGCGCTACCCCTGTTTAGAATGCAAGGCCCTTGTGAAGGCTGAGGTGAAGCAGCTGGCTAGCAGCTTTTGTGAGTCATTTTAAAAAGCCACTTTCACAGCTGGAGAGAAAATAGCCCTGGCAGCCCTGGCAATCCATTATGAAATGCAAAAAGTCCTTCTCTGGGCGGAAGGAAAACTTCACCCAGCTGTCAAGTGTTTGAAATGTTGGGGGGAAAGTGCGCACACACATGCACATGGCCCTGCTTGCAATGCAAGGCATACAGGGACCACATTACATAAAATTAAATCTCCTCTGAGAATGAAAAAAAGCATAGGCATGAGTTTGCATTGAGAAATGAGTAAGGGTTTTGATAAATGGATGTATCAAGCACTTTCCATAAGCCAGGAAAGACTGGTCTGCAAGTGTCTTTTCTGATTCAAATTCCCCTTTTCAGCATACCTGTATCAAAGAGACACTTGACCTCTGTTTACATTTTGTCCAGCTGTATCGATCTGAAAGTTTCATATTGCAGAGAAAGGAAAATTTAAGTGGCAGAATAATCAATCCCTAATCTCATCTTTTTCCATTTGGCAAATGTGAAATGCGGTTAGTGAATGGCTTCTAAATGTAAATCAATTTAAACCAAAAGTTGCTGATGCTGCATGTTTGCAGCACAATAAAAGACTAATTTAGAAGAGTCCAGAGAATGAAGCAACAATGAATTCAAGTAGAAAGATGTGGAGAAAGATGATTTGCATAGCTGTGAAGCCTGAAGGGATTCCATGGGAATGTAATTTGCTGACCAATGAGAAAGGGGATCTTTAGAAGTGAGGTGCAAACATAGGGTTTCAGAACTTCTTTCTGCAGTTCACCTTATTTACAGCCACACAAAAGGCAGCCTGGGGACTATTTTCACGGATCAGTAGTGACATCTAGTGTCAGTTTGGACTGATCCTGCCCACCTGTCCCACCGAGAAGCCAAAATAACCTGCCTCTGGAGCATTCCTGACTATGGCCCCATCCCATGGTTAGACAGCAACACCACATCACTTCACTTATGTGCTCCTGTGATGACAAATGTAGGCCCAATTGAGGTCTCAAAACTTGTAAAAATTCTTTGGAATTTTTGAGAAGCAATTTCTAAGTTTCTTGTGTCTTTCTGTTTCAGAAGGATTAGCACATAGAGTCAGCCAAAACCTCTTCATTTTAACTTAAGGTACAAGTTATCCATAACTTGGATAGTTCTTGGATAACATGTGACCAGAGACATTTATCAAATTACTGTGTTTAAATGGGAATTAATGAGTAGAAAAATAGCTTTATTATCTGTGTAACTGGAAATGCTGTACGATTGTTTCTGAAAATTTTATTAATTTTATATTTTTACTGTTCCAAAAGGGTGATAATCTGGAGGAGATAAAGAGAAGAATTTCTGTCAAGACAAAGCACGGAAGAATGGATCCTATACTGAAAGACCTAGAGAGACCAGTCAGTTTCCTTTAATAAAGGGAGAGAAGAAGCCCAAATTTTGACAACATATATATATATATATATATATATATTATATAGAAAGAAAACCAACATGATAGCAAAGTATTCTTTAAACTGCTAGACAGAAATATACAAAGATGTAGTGACTGGCAATAAAAAGGAAAAAAATTAGAGTTGAAATGAAGCAAAACTTTTTTTACTCATAAAAGAAATCAACCCTTGAAGAATTGATGAAGGCCTGTGGTCGAGTTTCAATTTCTAGGGCATTTTAATTCAGAATAGGATGTTTTCTGAGAGAAAACATTCCTTCAAATGGAAGAGCAACCATAACAACAGCGACCTATTAGGGCAGATTGTGTCCACTCTTGGAGATTTTCAAGCCCTATGGAACTTTGTTTGAGCTCATAGATTGCCTTGCTTTGAGCAGGTGGTTAGACTAGAAATCTCCTCAGGATTGTTCCAATCTGACTTTTTCTTCAATGCTATGATCTTATGACTTAAGGAAGTCTGGGATCCTATGGCAAGTAATTTGTAGTGGTTTGGTCTAAAATACTCATTATTGTTTATCTTCTGTGAGATAAGAATTAGGAGAAATGCAAAGCAGGCACCAAACTTGAAAGAATATAAAGAAGTTTATTAACAGACCTAAAAGAAGGGAAAAAAAAAAATTATACCACTGTATTGGGTTGACCCTGAGTTGATGGACAGTCTTTAAGACCAATTACGCTTCTCACAATTTACATATTTAAACCGCACAGAAAGGCAGGACTTCCCCTTTTTGTCGGAGCTCCCTTGCTGGGAGGTGGGGGGGGGGCTCCGGAGCCTCCCGGCCCCACTGGGCCAGGCCGGGGCCACTGCCCCTTTCCCCCTTTCCCAACGCTGTGGCACGGACCCTGGGTCGCTGGGGGGGACTGTTCCAGAGCCGCAGGCAGCTCAAACCAGCCATGGACTGCTCACAGCTAAACCCATCCAGCGCGGCTTCTGGGGACCGGCGGGTCCCTCTCCTCTCCACGCGGAGCCGGCGGAGCCTCCTGTCTGCAGCCAGCACACTTCGTGCTGAACTGAAGAAGACCCCACACAGCCAGCAGCACAAAGGGAGCGAGGCTTTCCCCACCGTAAAGCCCGAACAAGAACACTCTTCAACATGGCGGCTTCAGAGTCAGAGAGAAAGAGAAGTGAGTCCCGTGGGACGGAGCTGGAAATGGCGAAGGGAGAAAAGAGGGCGGTGCCACGATTCTGGCGCGCAGCTTAAAAGAAACCTTCTTGCATGCCGTGGTAAGAAACTGTAATACCACAAACTGTTTGTCTCTTTAATCCATTTGAAGAACATGGGGGGATGGAGTATCTTCGTGTGCCTGTGAAGATTGTGAAGAATGCCTATGCCAGGCTATATAGAAGTAGTAAGAGGCTGCTAGAGACTTGTGGCGAAGAAGAGCCTTTGTGTGCAGGCCAAAAGAACTTATCCTTAAAAAGATGAATAACCCCATGTGATGGCCCATGTTTTGCAGTGTGAAGGAACTGTGAGATTTTACATGGGAGAGATGTTCTACACACAGCAGATTGTTTGTTTCCGGGCAGATCTGCTGTTAGTGGCAGTTTAGGAACCACGTGCAACTGAAGGAAAAACCCTTTTTTCCCTTAAGCATAAGAGAGAGACTTTTCAAGAACTGGAACACTGACTAACATCCCATGTTCTGTTATCCCTTGTGTGAGCTAGGTAAAAGGAGAGAAGTGCTGGAGGGGGGGGGGATTTGCTTTAATTTTGTTTTGTTATTGTCTCTTTACTTTTAATTCTATTAGTAATAAAACTCTTTCATTGTACTGCAGCTGTTTAAGGTTTGTGCCTGCTTTGCTTTTCTCCTAATTCTTATCTCACAGAAGGAAAATAAGTAAGTAATGAATATTTTGAACCAAAACCACTACATTTAATTGGTGTTTCTGCCCGGTTTCGAACTCAACCTGCTACAACCACCTTCAGAACTCTCCTCCTCCCCCCACCTTCCTCCCTTCTCCCAGTGACAATGTAAAAAGACAACCCTTAAGATGTTCAGTCTGTTTACCACTTCCATAATAACCTTGTTTAGTCCATTTAGAAAGAGAAGTCTCTTTTTGCTCATGCTATGAAAACATTATCACAACGAGCCAGCCGCCCACTTCCAAATATTGTTCAGTCCATTTAGGAAGAGGAGTCTCTCTGCCTGCGTGTGAGTCCCTTCCCCCAACTTGCAGCTTTTTCCGCAACTGCTTTCGAGGGTCCACTCTTGACGTTTTTTGGGGTACAATTTTAAGGTTGAGCCGTTCAGAAACAAAAACAGAGGCCCTTCTCCTTCCCTGGGAGCAAAGGATCTTCATCATCTTCATCATTAGGACTATCTCAGGGAGCATCTCTAGGAACTGAGGTTTCTCCTTTCCCATTTGGAGCAAAAGTCCTCATCTGGTTCATCTCTCCCTGTGCAAACTTCTCATGAAATTACAGCTGCGTCAGCATCTGCCTATCTCAGTGCAGGTGCTTTTGCTTACGAGTTGAACACTCCACCCCCCAGATCTTCATGAAATTACAACAGGATACTCTGATATATCATAGCTTCACAACAGAATTTCAGCTTTAAGCATCTCCTCTCTCTCTTCCCTCAGGTTTTCAGCTCTTCACAGCAATAAAAGGGTTAATCTCACCTCGGCCTTGCAGCTTTGCAGCTGGAATGTTGAATTTTTCTCATGCAGTGGAGAGGGGGGAGAGCCGAGCCGCTCCGGCTGCCCACGGCAAGGCAGTGGGGGGGGTTCCATGGCTGGAACAGGTCCATGGCTCCAGGATGGCCGTGGCCTGGCCCGGACTGGCCCAAGCAGGGCCTGGCCGGGCCCACTGGCCCCCACACGGGGCCTGCAGCCACCTGTCCCAGCACCGGAAACGAGAGAGGGCTTGGAGGGGGAGTTTGCCTATTCTTAATTGTGGATCACAGAGGTGGTCACAACTTTAAGTGGCTTAGAGAATTGTCCATATTCAAACTGGCCAGCTGATAGGTTCTATCAGTTCCCAGAGGAAACTGTAAGCACCCCTCAGCAAGGACATCCCTTCAGGGACTATGCTTGCTAACCTATGACATCATTCTAGATAACTTTAGGAGTCTAACCTCTACAGTCTATAAATGATCCAAGAAGAAAATACTGATTCACAAAAATTACTCCTGAACTTTTTCCAAATTAATTTTTTTAAATTTAATTTTTTTTTTAATTTAAAAAAAAGATTGACATAAGGAGAATACTGTAATTTCCTAATGCAAATTCAAAATCAAAGAGAACTCGCCAAGATAAAGATTGCCAATGCAGTCACAGAATACAGGATGGTTGAGCTTGGAAGGGACCTCCATGATGTTGGAAGGGATCAGAAGTCACCTGTTTCAACCCTTTTGCTTGAGGAGGGCTACCTAGGGCCAGTTCCCCATGTCTGTGTCCAGAAAGCTCTTGACTGTGTCCAGGGATGGAGCCTCCACAACCTCTTTGGACAACCTGTACTGGTGCTCAGTCACCATCACAGTAACAAAATCCTTGCTGATGTTAAGCCCCTAATATTCCTGGAACTGGTTTCCAGAATTAGCAGCTCCATCACCTTCCCAGGAACTGAGATGAGGCTGACCAGCCTGTAGTTCTCTGGGTCCTTCTTCCTGCCCATTTTAAGACAGGAGTGACATTAGCTTTTGTTTATATTCAAGCACAGGAGAAGAAGACATTTCCATAGGTGTTACAGCAGGAGGGCTAAAAGGCCATTAATATTGCAGCAAAAAAGCAGCAAAAAATTAGTCAAGACAAGAAAAAAAGAACAAATTAAAGACTCAATTTAAACATCAGCAGAAAGAATTGAAAATTATATGAAGTTATGGGAAAAGAAATATAATGTCTCATGAAGACACCACAGGCAGATTTAGTCCAATCAAATAACTTTTCTGTGTTGCTGGGACTTGAGATAGATGGGAATATGCGGTAGGTTGCAGCTGGATAAGAGGTCTTCTAACAGGACATTTTTAAGTGGGGTTTTGGTGTGTGGGATACCCAAAATTTAGTCTAAGAAGAACTAAATAAAAGGAAATAACCCTTTTTCTTCTTAGGATGCTGTACTGAGGAAAAGCAGTGGTATAAAGCTGCATTAATGTATGATCTGTAGCCATAGCATCAGAGAGAAAGTTATCTGAGTTGTGTTCTGTGGATCAAACGTGACAGGACTGTAGGCTGAGGCAGAGGGAAGAAGAGGAAGGAGAAAAAGAGTAAGATGAGTGCAAAGAGAAGATAGCATCATTTCTTTGCTTTTTCTGGTCTTCACACTGTCCAGTTGCCCAAAAATACTAGTATTTTTCAATATCAGTGACTGCACTTACATATATATGAATAAAAATAGGATCATTAGAAGTGAGTAAACATTAAAAATTTAGCTATTTGAGGCATATATATGTGTACGTGTACATTTATACAGTTTATTGTATGTTACCAGATTAAATATTTACATTTTTGGGGTTATTTTTAAAATGTCTCTCTTAACAGCAGAACAAGACACCATCCCAAACCACAAGAAAGAGGTTTGCCATTTCAGGCTGGAAGAAGCCATACACAGCTATACCACATCTGTTCATTCCCCTTGAACATGTAAGGAAAACAATACTCTGAAAACATTGACCAGAAGTGGATGATGTAATTCCTCATGGCAAAGGAGCTCCAGTAATTGTCTGTTCATGATCATCTCTGTCCATGCATGTCAACCACCTGTTTTAAGGTCTCTCATACTTCTCCTATTTAATATAAAGACAGATTTTTCATCTACACCTGGTCCCAATAAAGCATATCAGCCTTCATTATGCTCCAAACCAGCAGAAACACTACTTTGCAGTGCATTGTCCATACAAACAATCTAACCAGCCTATAGTACAGGATCAAAGAACAGAACAGTTTAAGAGTAGCGCTATCTATTATTTTGTGATAGCAGATGTGTTAAAAAATTTAATGAACAGAATAATGGCTCTGCCTTTTTCATAATGAAAACCAGACTCCCCTGAGCCTTAACCCACAAAGTCTTGAACAAATTGAGTAAATATTAAGTAATATCTTTAGCCATATTTGCCCGGCACCTTTACACAATCTTCAGCACTGCTATTAGAAGAGCAAAACACACAAGTACATTTATGCCTACAATTTCAATTGTACTTAAAGCTATGCACAGCTCTGATAGTGCCCAATGGGTGCAAAATCATCCTAGTAAATCACTGTGTTTCTTTCCCTTCATCATCTCCTTTGCATTTTCATTCTAAAACTGCATCACTCCATTCTGTCACTGTTCTTTTTTACTTTGTTTTCTTCTTGATTAATTTGATTAAATAGATTATCACTATACATGATTTCCCACCTTGCTTAGTTTGATTAAGCGGATAGCAGATGCTTCAAAAGAAAAAAACCTGAAAGTTCTAACAAATAATGCCTTTGGTTGTCTTACTCATGGGCCGATCAATACCATGAAGCCAAAAAGATGATATTTCCAAACTCAATTATAGTAAATATATATATGTATTTTTTAATGGTAGATGTTTTTGTTACTGAACTGCTATTTCCATTTCCAAATCTGGATAACCTCTTCAATGCCATCTGTCAGAGAGTTTCACAGGCTCTACATATTCTGTGAGAAAAGGTTATTTCTTGCTCTCTTCCTTTCTTGTGCTACCTGTGAAAGTGACACAATATTTGCCTACTATTTCAAAATGAGACAAGGCGAAAGATCCTAATTACACCATTTCTATATCCTTAATTATTTTTTTGCTTTAGAATGAGATCAGCTATTCGTCTTCTCAAAGATAAACACTGTCAATACAATCATTCAGAACATCATGTGGATGGATAAAAACATAGCAATATTATATTTTCTCTTTTTTTCTCCCCGTCACGAAACACGTTCAAGTTCATTGCCTTTCTCCTCATGCCACCAATACTCTTGCACTGACAGAAAATATACTGCAAAACAGTGAAGTATGTTCTCAACAGTATTCTGTTGATAGAAGTGGTTTTGATCCCTCTAAATAGCATCATGAAACTGATGAAAAAAATATTTTCCTTACCACAGAATAATAGAATTTCTTAGGTTGGGAAAGACCTCTAAGATCATCAAGTCCAACCATTAACCCAGCACTGCCAAGTTCAGCATGAAACCATGTACCTGAGAGGCACATCTACATATCATTTAAATTTCTCCAGGGTGGTGATTCAGCTACTTCCCTGGGAAGCCTCCTCCAGGACTTGGTGACCTTTTCTGTGCAGAAATTTGTCCTAATATCCAATCTAAAGCTCCTCTCACACAAGTTAAGGCTGCTTCCTCTCATTCTATCACTTGTTACCTGGGAGAAGAGACCAACCCCCAGCTTTTTACAACCTTCTTCCAGGTGCTTGTAGAGTGCAATTGAAGGCCTCAGGCAACATAAAGGCTTGGTTGATTTCTGTGATTTAAAAAAAAAAAGAGAAATAAATATACAGCTACAAATTCTAAGGCAGAAACACTTCTAAAAAACTGGTTGCACAAGTATAACTTTATTTTCTGAGAATAATTTCATGATGTGAAGAGGTGGTAGACCAAAATAGCTTTGTCCACCCTTGATGATAGCTGATGTCATAACATATAATAGTGATGTAGCTAAAGCTGTATCTCTGTGTATAGAGAACTAGCACTGAAGTAAAATCACTGTGGGCAGTGCTACTCTGCTGGAAGAAAACAAGCCTGAAGTCTAAACCAGACAAAAGGATGTGAAATCAGGACTGCCTGGCTGCTAAGTTAGCATCAGACTGAAGATATGTTAGGACAGGAACAATATCCAGTTTCCGTCTTCTGTAAATCTGACTTAACTGCAATTGTTTGACTAGCTCCAGTCATCACTTACAGTGTTTTTTTTAGTATCAGATATACCAGTGGGCTGTTGTTTGTAAAGGAATAGTTAAAGAGTGAGTGGTAGTCATTTTATAGAAGATGGAAATGAGTATGCTGACCATGAGGCAGAGAATTTTCTCTCATTTATCTCAAAGCTGAGAGATAGAACCTTTATGTATCAAGACAGGTACCATCTGCACAGGGTTGGATGCTCCAAGGCAAAGAACATAATTTGAAATCCCAGGGAGTCCCAATAGTTGCTGTTTTTTGTAATTTTGGGTCCAGATTGATGTTGGGTTGTATTCAGGTGGGTTCTTTCATGGACACAGCACCAGAAGACATGCTCATGGACCTGCTGGGACTGGGAGTCCCATCACAGCAGGAGGGTGAGCAGGATCACCTAACCAGCACTGTCTCCTGTCAGCAATGGAGAAGGAGAACTTCGTCTCACCTTGTTTCTTTTTCAGGCAGGTTTTGGACCCAGCTGAATGCCACAGGGAGTGCCAGGACACAGTGTGGGGCTATGGCTCCCAAGGGCCAGAGTGGCTCAGCACCAGGGGCAGCCCCAGCCCTGGGCATTGGGACAGGAACAGGATGAGGCTCAGTGAGGTCATGGCCAGGATGGACCAGGCAGAACTGCCTCAGGACCCTGAAACAGGAACTACCTGAAGGAGCAAGAGTGCCATCCTTTGTCTCCAGACAAGGTCAGGGAAGAGGTCTAGCAGAGCTCATGTGGTTGTGCTGGCTAGTACAGGGAGCAAAGTTTCAGCAAAACCTGCAGAAGATATTCTAGCTGTGCAGGTTGCTGTTTACTTCACTCAGTTTCTCTTTCTTACATTTTGTTTTGTTTTATTTTATTTTATACTACTTTTATTTTTATTTTTATTTTAATTTTACTCCTATTTCAACATGAACAAATATCAGTGACCCAATAGAGATCTCCTCACTCCCCTGAACATCCTTGGGGTCACTAGGAATAGACGACTTGTCAGGAGCCTGCGAGGTTGAGCCGGGGCAGGGAAAGGACTCAGGAAATAGCAGCATGGCACTAAATAGATATCTAATTTCTTCTTTAAAGTGATATGATTTTTAAATTGTTTTTTTGCATTGGCGTGTTTCCTCTGCCTTGAGGTCTGGAGGGGGAAAATGTAGAAGAAAAGATGAAAATAAAGTTGACTTCCAAGACTGGAAGAGAAAGATTGCAACAGGCATTTGGAAAGAGACTGGAAAAATTAATAAGTAAAACTCTTCTTGAAATATTAGAGCTTCTTTGTCTGAAAAGACTGGCATAGAGAATGGAAATAAAATCAAAATGAAAGCCTTTGTACATGTCCTATTATTTAATATATTTAGCTGCAAGACTTCAGAAATTAAATAGCCCAAAGAAAATATGTTGGTAGAGTATTTCATACAGTTTAACAGCAACAGAAAGAATCTGAATGATTCAAAAAGCTTATATAACTGTTTTGTTTTATTCATTTACATAAATCACATTTACCGTAGGTGTTTTATTCAAAATAAAGTTTTGGGAAAATAAATTGAACAGATGAACCTAGGCAAACCTGGTGATTTTTTCATGAGTAGTGTTTGATGATAAAAGCATAAAAGCATAATGTGGTATCATTTCACCAAGGCACAATATGGATCATCCATATGGAGCAGAAGTTGATAACACTGCAAAGAAGCAAAAATAAACAGAACAGATGTACTTGTAAAATCAAGTCTGCACCCACCCTGAGTACCTGTTTCTTTGTGTAGAAACTTCTTCTGCAAGTTTGTCCCACAGTGTTGCTGGAACAGGAAATCACCCATGGATGCTGCACTGAGGGCTCGGCTTTATGGTCTGACCGTTGTGGAGAACAGAGCTCTCACAGCCCCAGTGTGGGTAGCTTAGCTCCTCATGGTACTAAGCAAGATGGCAAGGGAATACGTTTTATTTTCTATCATTCCTCTGCAGCCTTCTTGCAAAAGTACAACCTGTGTCAGATTCAAACCTCTGTAGAGGTCAGGTACTGCACTGGTTTAGTAGAAACACGTCTCTCAAAATGCACTGCGTGGTGTGGAGTCATGAGGAGACTCCTGGGGTACAAGAAGCTCTGCTGCTTAGACTTGGTCTGGCTCTTTGGAAATACCGTACGTTTTCAAACCTTCCCTTTTTATATCCTAGAGAAAATGATACAGTTTCCATTCACTTGTGGAATGTTCACCTGTTTTTTCATCTCAGCAAATAAAACAGCAATTACTTGCACAATGTAACTCCAGCCCTCATGTCACAGTGTGTCTCCCATGCACCTAAGCAGACAGAGCAGCTCTGTTGAGCTATCCGTGTGCTGAGTAAGGATAACCAAAGCATCTGGACAAGACTGTTTTAGCCTGGTTGGGTCTTATCATGAATCAATACTGGCTTTGTAGTTATGGAGGTTCAATCACTGATGCCTCCTAGCTGACAGTGAGGTTTATTCCTCCACTCTTTATCAGCTGCATTACCAATAGCTGTTTATTCTTCTATACCCTTTGCTTAATAAACAGTTGAAAATGTCCTCTTCCACTCTTTCTTACAGGCCCATATCGCTGCTCCTTTAAATGTTAATGTATTTATAAGCATGCTGTGCCATTAAAACATACACCAGAGTACTTGAAATAAAGTGACTGCAAGCTCTGTTGTATGTTTATAAATGCATCAGAAAGTACTTAAAATTATATGAAAAGCTCTCAGTTGTTGTTTTCTTCTTTTTTAAAGCCCATCTCCCTTATTCCATCAGTAAAACACGACAGATGTGAATCAGCAGCTCAGCAACTTGGTGGAATGAGCACTTACGAACCAGAATTTTAAAAAGTGGGCACACAGGAATAGGTTGTTCATGACCTAGCAAGGCAGATCATGTGGTCAACATCTGGGAGATACCATACATGGACTCTGATTTAATAAAGTAGTCACCCATCTGCTGCTTTCTCAGAGTGAGGAGAATAAATAGCATGCCACATCCCACACACTCCAGCTGTCCCCAGCATCCAATGCTCTGCAGTTCTTCTAAAAATAAAAGAGAAACTTTACTGTATTTCAACAAAGATTACTAGTCAAAAAAGAGAGAGAGACAGTGTGCAGTAAAGAGACCTGTTTAAGAGTGCCTGTAAGCCCTTCAAAGTGAAGAAGAAAGTTGTCTTTTGTTTACAAGCTCAATATGAGGGAACATTGTGCTGCTGCACCAAAGAAAGCCAACAGAACAATGGATTGCATCAACAAGGGCATCTCCAGCAGAGATAAACTTGTTATCTCATTTTACTCAATGCTTGTCAGACCAGACCTGGAACACTGTGTTCAGTTTTGGTCCTCATCATTCAAAAAAAGTTTGTGGACTGGCTGGTGAGGGTCCAGAGGAGGGTCACAAAGATGATCAAAGCAATGGGAAGGACGATATATGAGGAAAGGCTGAGGAAACTGGGTTTGTTCAGTCTTCAGAAAAGAAGGCTTAGAGGAGACATTACCACCGTGTTCCAAAATTTAAAGGATGGCTGCAAAGAAGACAGAGGTTCTGCTTTTCCAAGGAGTCACAAGGAAAAGACAAGTGATAATGGATGCAAGTTACTTCTGAGGAGATTTGAACTGGACACAAGACGAAATTTTTTCATAATGCAAAAAATCAGTCATTGGAATAATCTCCCTAGGGAAGTGGTGGATTCCCCAAAATGGGACACTTTCAAGATTCAGTTGGACAGGGTGCTGGGCAATCTTGTCTAGACCATGCTTTTGCCAAGAAAGACTGGATGAGATGATCCTTGTGAATCCTTCCAGCCTGGTATTCTACAATTCTATGATTGTGTGATTTTATGATTGTTTGAAGAGAGCCTTCTCTTCAAGCACTGTCATATAGCTGGGCAACATTTACATCACATGCCATTCTGTCTTTTCCAGAAGGTATTCTAGTTATTTCTCCTATGTTCTGGTGCTGGTGTGTTGATATGCAGTGGTATCACTACAAATGGATCACTGAGTCCACAATTAATTGACTGTGGCTCAGTAATGAACACTTTGCAGTTTTACTCACCACAAATCTCCTAGCATGAATCAGTGGAACAGTATTCCTAACCGTGCTATAGTAGTGTGAGCAAGTTATTGCAGAACTTTAGACGTGGACCCTCCTTTCACTTAGAGAGGAGAAAGGTCTGAGGCAGTAGTCTTTCTGTGTTTCCACAGGGGAAAATTACAGGCAGATCATTAGAAAGAATCCAGACTGGAGAGTTCAATAAAAGTATTAGGCATAATAGACAAATAATAATTTTCCACTCCAACTCGGATGGGTGCAGACTTAATTTATTTCTTTTTACTCAACCTTAACATCCTTGAAAGTCTGGAATATAGCAGTATTCTGTCTGGAGCAAGTCAGAAGATTAAGCAAGGTATATATTTTTATGGGGTCTAGTTCTAAATTGTTTACTGATTTAACTGATTTATAGCAGAAAACCAATAAAATGATAACATGCATACTTCTAAAATATGCTTTGGATCTGCATTGCTTTCAGAGCAAATACCATAAAGCTGACACTGCCATCTTCCTGGTGCAACGCAATTTCTTGGTGAGTGTAGCAGGACCTCTTGCTTTTCAAGGTCTATCCACTCTGCAGTCAAGCATGTAGTCACAGCCCACAGAAATATGCATGTACTTCAGTTTGCTTTCCTCAGAGGTGAAAAGCCTGAAAACCAGCACAGGTTCAGCCCCTGAGACCACACCCCTGATAGACTTGTGCTGCCAGGTCTGAAAATTGTTCTTTATTTATTCTGTGCTTTCAGTATTACTGGTGTCAGGGGGAGATTAAATGAAATATGCATTCTTTATATTGTCTAATAATAGTGTAGATGTAACTAGAGTAGTTTCCTTATTTTCTGCTTTAGTGAAATGTGCTCATAGTTATTAACATGAAACCCTGTTTCTATACTTTTTCTGTCTTTTTCAATCTGAATCATACAAGTGCAAAATAGTCCCAGCCTACTGTAACACACTAGTGTACCAGTTTAGACCTGAAAACAACCTAATTATGACAGCATGCTGCTGTCTGGAACTGGTGAGCCTCTCTGATGCCTCACTAAACACAACTGAGTCTGAACCCACACGGTGCAAAAAATTTGGGGCCACATGGAGAGAGAAAATGAAAAATGTCACATGATGCAGGAGGGGGAAGGCACAAAAAATGACTAGTCAGTGTTCACAAGGATGTGTAAACTGCATCATTACTTCAGGGACTTAGTACCAAAATTTCTCCAGCAAGTTTTCCTGTAATTATCCACTTATCTATTTTTATATTTTATCCAAAAATGTGTGTGTTTTACATTAGATCATTATTAACTGAGACTAGTTTTCCAGGAAGTAAAGTTGTACAGTTTTGTCATCTAACTGCATGCCTCATCAGTTCAGCTTCTGTAAAAACCTTCCTGAGAGATGGCAAGGGCTGTCACTACCTCACACCTCTGCATAACTGCAATGCAGACTCCAGCACATTCAAAATGAAGAGAAATCAGGAACAATGGTCTTTTATTTCTTAGATAAATACTTTAGCTACTAGCCTATACATGATAAGTAGGTAGTGTCTCCGAAAAACTATTTCACATGAAGCTGATAACAATCCAGTATGTCTATTCCCTTTGCAGATTTACTAGGGACTGAGTTCAGATTCCTAGCTGTTTTTATCTACATGCCTGTGAAGCATTGCTTGGATATTTTCCTTTATTTCCTAGAAGAGATGCTTTGGACAAATGTAAGCAATTAAACACAATGGGAAGACTTGAGCTAAAGATAAGGATATGTATTAAATTCAGTGTAAAGGCAAAAAGTAGATGTCCTGGAGTGCTACATGGACTTAAATGAGAACCTAAATCTAACACAGGTGGAATTCTAGAAATCTGTCCCCCAACACACACTCTAGAGTTATGATGATGTAATGGAAAATAGGATGGCATTATCCAAGACAACATGTAATTCCATGAAAGAATTTTACTCTAGTGGAAGCAAAACAACTAAACTTCTGACAGATGTTTAGAGGATTCTCAGCCTTGTACAAACAAGTTATTATTGGCATTGTCTAAATGTACTCATATGCCACCCTTGAAGTGTGAACATCCTTGCTAGAATTAACAATGCATTACTCTGAAGTATAAACATGTGGGTGATTAAGAGGTCCAACCTATTGCAAGTCTTATTCACCTTTGAGTCTTTCTTACCAGGTCATTTATTGTTTGCTCCAGTTTTATTTAACATCAGACATATAAAAACTATCATCTGAACTTTGTACATTCCCCGTCTTCAAGGATTTCTTCTTGCAGCAAAGATATTTGCCATCTGGTGAACCTCCATACACACAAAATTATAATTAAATTGCCCCTGGTCCCTTGCATTCTGTTTGTCAGAATGTTCTCTGAAACAGTCATGGAGTGTGTTATAAAGTTGGATTTTATTAAAGCAATTGGTTTTGTGTAAGGTTTTTTTGTTTTCTGCACTTCTGCTAAAGAAGTGGTACTATGAACAACATTCTAGCCTGTTTTTAAGTTCACAAGACTTAAATGTTACATTTGTATAAAATTATTTTTCAGTTATTCCATTAATTCAAGTTCTATAAATCTTATTGCTAATTCTCTGTTTTGAACCTTAGCCCTGCACAAGCTCCTTGTAGAGATCCCTAGAAGGGCATTACACCTCTGAAAGCAGGACATTTTTGGGAGTAATTTTCTGCCTTGAGGAAAACCTGAAACTCCTTGATGAATTATCAGCATATAATTTTGTGTGGCCCTGATATGTAAAGTAGATTATACAATGGTACCTAGTGTAGAGACTTCAGTTCTGGCTATGAAAGCTGAATGACAAATTCATAGCAAATGATTTATTCAATTACAAGGCCCTCCATCTCTGCTCAGAGAATACGAAAGAGTAGAGAAGTATTGATTTTCCATTGTCTTTTTTTACTTTGGAGACTGATTGTGATCAGCATGAGAAAACTATTTTTTCCTTAATGTTTGAAATCTGACTCATGCTGGCTTTATCGGAAAAATCATAAAGCATTGTTTCTCTCCTCCCTGAATGAATGCTGTTCTTATAACCTAGAGGGCATCATAATGAAACAATTTTTCTTTCTTCCAGGCAAGTAAATATAACAGCTAAGATATTTTAGATTAATTCTATGTGTTTTTCTTTTGAATGCAGAGGTCTCTTGATGTGAGTATGAGCAGCCTATTGTTCTGAACCATACTGGACTCCTGCATCTTAGGTAGGCCTAGGGAGGTGAGACAGGGAAAAGAAAGTTTATCACTATCACGTTTCTCACATTACCTCAAAATAGCTGTGCCTGTATAGTCTTTGTTTTGGTCTTTGTGATTATACCTTGCTTAACTGCACTTGTGTCGCAACTATGATAAGAAGGAATGAAAACCTCATTCCTCTGATTTGGTTAAGTATCACTTTCTGTAAAATAGAATAACTGCCTTTATGGATCACTTCCACAGAGAGAGAAGTAGTTTCAGCAGTAAATGGAGAGATTTTCCTGCCAAGCAGACTTCTGTGCCCCAGGTTTTGCAGGGGAGGAGCCATAACATCAATAGCAGTATAATTTCCATATTACAAACCAAAAGATACTCTTAGGTGAAAACCTCACAAATAAAATAGTCAATTTTCTGACCTTGGTTGTGTCCGTCACACGAAAAGATGTGCTACATATCATCTGTGTGCCAGGATTGCTATTGAGTGGATGAATGGGCACTATCCTTGCTGAGAACACAGTATGGCCTTTGCCAAGGTCATATTCCTGGTTCTGCACTAAGAAAAGCTTTTCTTCCTATCTCCACTTCCATGCCCGGGCTACATCCCTGGGACCAACATCCTCTGCATTTTTGATTATCATATTGGTTTTTTTGCTTTTTCCCATGGAGTAACTTCTGGTAAATGCAATCAGTGCTGTCATCCTCTTGCTCCTCACCCTGCTCTAAATATCATCAGCTTGACCCTCTCACTCTGCTTCATCCAAATGGCATCCTTTAATGTCTATAATGGCAATGCTTTAACCAACCCATGGTTAGGGTTCCATGGTGTTGAAACCTTGGAAGTCTGTCAAGATTCATAGTTTATATCATGTAACCATTAACATTTATTAGTAACATTGAGGGATTTTCTAGGGACTCTGCAGCATAGACTTTGCTGCCTAAAGGCCCTCAGATGCCGTGAAGAACAGAATCTCAAAACCTTTCTCTGTTCTGCAGAATGGGCAAGAGCACAAGGAACTGCACACCCATAGCTGGAATAATTTCCCCTATTTCAAAGCAGAATAAAGAAATACAGAACTGTGTATACACAGGACTTTGCCTCTTGTTCTAAGAAATGCACAAACAAAAGCTGTCCTTGCTCTGTTTTTCTCACTGCCATTAATGCACCTACCACATAATACTGGTTTAGTTGCTAGGAATTAGCAATACATTTCAGGCACATTTCAAAAACTACGGAAAAACAGTCTTCACATACACTGAATAAACAACTTTTCATGAATATCCTACACTTCAGCTGCCTCAATACAGTAGAGGTTTATTGACTTACTGCAAGCTACATTTGAATGATTGCTTCATATATTATGATATGCAACATTACATCCTGTTTCTTTTCTATTTCTATAGCCCAAAGACTTATTGGAATCGGTGTGTCTCAGACTCATAAAAAATACATGACTTTAAAAAAAGATTATTATATAAAAATCCACCAACCTTGAGAAACTGCAGAGGTGGGGGATTTTTGTGCTGGAATTCATTTTACTTTGCTAACATTATCCCTGTGTATCTTCAGTTTGAAAGTACAATCTGGCAATTTATAATAAAGAGCCATGAAACAGCTTTCCAGAAAGGAATTAAAAAAAGAAAAAATTAAAAACTCCCAGAAATCTGGGTGCCTGATTGCAAGTGAGAATAATATACATCAGAGCTGGTGGAGAAAGAATTCAAATAATAATCTCTGGTATATAAGGACTCTGCTATTTAGGCAATAAAAGATGGGTAATCTTCTCCCCAGAGCTTTGCAATATGAACAGAAAATAACCAAAGTAAAATGTTTTACATGATGCTATTTTGTGTTATGATTGAGTGAACCAGAGAGGCAGATGAGAAGCAGCACTCCAAAAGGGAAATATTGTCACTAAGGGAGAACTGTCAGACTACTGAGGTGGATGTTTCTTCCCAGCAGCTGAGTGGTAGGGTTCTGAAGAATTGGAGGGCAGACGTAGGGCTTAGGCCAGAGCAATAATCAGAATTGGCAGCAAGGCAAAACACTTGGTTTACAATGTAAGATCCCCCACCCCAAAGCATTCCTATTTGGTATTTTAACCTAAAATTTTACAGCCAAGGAAAAAAAGATGTACTTCTTTGACAAATATATATAAGTGCACCTATTTAGTGCAGGTGTTGGATTTAGAGGCTAATAAAAATCTGAAATAGCTACCTGAAAAACAGCATTACAAAATACAATCTCCGCACTAAACTAAAATATTCCATAGGTTTTAAGTGTAAAACTCTCATTTTATTAGGGACTATACAGCTCTGTAAGAAAGTGATCTCTAAGGCTCATGTTCTTTATCAAAATCCTTATAATGTTCTGATCTAGTTCTAGAGAAGTGTCAAAGCTCGGTTACATACAGTTAGATGTTTGTAGAGGAGGTTGAAGCTGTCAAATTAAGAAATGGATCACTGCCTAATTTCTTGCACTTCAGCTTTTTCAAGAGCTTCCATAAATCTTTGAAGGAAGTATGGGCTATATTTAATCTTGCATTACTCTTAAGTAATAGACATATCAAGGTAGAGTTGTGGTACACCTATGGCTTACAGTGTCTCCAAAAGCCTTGTTCCCTCTTTATGTCACTGACCCATTCTGTTGGGTCAGCATCTTATGAAAATCGCTCTCTAAATGTAAGTTAGACCAAATTAACACTGTTGAATTAAACAGGGTACAAAATAGACATTTTCCAGAACAGTGTGATTGAATGGAAGTGAGTTCAGGTGCTCATGCAATAACCCTCAAAAGAACCTTATGATCCAAAATAAATATGAGCCAAAAGATATGTGGCCATATCCCACAATGCCAGTTGTCTGGAGCAGACACACTCAAAGTGCACCCTGTTGAAACTGGGCTATTGTGCAATAAAGTCACATACCCAGAGAACAAACTTTAAGAACCATAACTTTGGGTGTGTGATACAGATAGTAAGAAGGGTCACAGGTGCTTTCAATCATCTATTATTAGGTTTGCCTCATGTTTAAAGTTATCTGTTTCAAAGACAAGAGACCAAAATACAGACTGGAAGTGCAGAAGGTGCTTCTCCTTTAATTCTTTGTCCCTCATCCATGAAAATGAGGAATTATAATCTGAACACCTTGAAACTGTAGAAGGAAGATAGATGCCTAGATGCTTAGACATGGACAGTAGTAGAACAGTAGAGGCCTTTTCTGGTGTTGTAATATTAAAAGCTTTTGGGCATGTAGGAAATTTGGAAAAATGTGTGAGTTACTCTATTTGATTGAAAGGCAATATTTAAAAAGGCAGGTGAGTCCATTAGAGACTTCACTCACACTACTCAAAATGTCAGTATTCTAACATTTTTAATTCAACTGAGAAAATGAATGAAAATCAATGAGTCATTTCTCATTAAAAATGTATTTAAAAGCTATCAAAAAAGTTTAGTAACAGGTTGTCGTGGTTTAATCTCAGTGGGCAATTAAACCCCACACAGCCACTCAGGCACTCCCCAGCAGTGGGATTGGGAAGAGAATCAGAAGGGTAAAATGTAGAAAACCTGTGGGTTGAGGTAAAGACAGTTCAATAGGGAAAGTGAAAGCCATCCACACAAGCAAAGCAAAACAAGGGATGAAATCACTGCTTCCCAAGGACAGGCAGGTGTTCAGCCATTTCCAGGAGAGAGGGGCCCCATCACAGTAAGGGTGACTTGGGAAGATGAACACCTTCCCTCTTAATGTTCTCCCCTTCCTCCTTCTTACTCCCATTTTATATACTGAGCATGATGTTTTCTAGTATGGAATGCCCCTCTGATCACTTTTGGTCACCTGTCCTGGCTGTGTCTCCTCCCAATATCCCATGCACTCCCAACATCCTCACCAGCATGGAGTACAAAACCAGAAAAGCCCTTGTCTCTGCACAAGCCTTGCTCAGGAGTAACAAAAACATCATGATATTATGAACCCTGTGTTCAGCACAAATCTAAAACACAGGCCCATACCAGCCACTGTGAAGATAATTCTATCCCCATCAAATCCAGCACACAGGTGTTTCAGAGTTGGTGTCTTATATTACTCAAGACCCAAATACTTCCCCAAAATTGAATTAAACAAAGCTTAAGACCCTCAAAAGTCTTAGATTTGCTTTCTTAACATGGAAGCATTTTTACTCCATAAAATTACTCACATGTATAATCACTTGTACAGATTAAGTAGAAGAGCAAGCAAAATATTCAACCAGTATATCTGCACAAATTTGGTGTCTGTCAAGAAGACATAATTTCCTTGCCAAAAAGCTGAACTTGCAGTCTAACTATTCCTCTTGGGGCTGGTATATAATGAAGTACAAACTCCTTTGGGAGTTGGTTTTGCTGCTGGAATTCAAACTAGAACAAGCAGACGCTACGGTGAGATAAGGAATACTCCTGCTATGTTCCACAGCTGCATCGCATGTCTGCAGTGTGCAATGTGAAATAGTCTTTGGCCTCCCAAGCACAGGCAATGAGCCAGCAAAGCTCTTGCATGGATCTTTGTGCCTTTGCTGTCTAACAAATGTGGTTATGTGCTTCGTCGAAGAAATGGATCTGTGAGGGAATGGAACCGATTACAGGGAGCTCCAGGTAAGGAGCAGAAAGGAAAGTGTGTTGTAGTCATTCAATCGGCACAGTCCTTAAAATGGAGAGGGCACACAAACAGATTGGAAATTTCAACAGACAATGCTGAAAACCTCTGAACCTGGGCCTTATTCTTGTCCATATTTAGCTATTTATCTGCAATGCTTTTTATAGCTCAAATCTTACTTTTTGTTCATACAGCAACAACAGCAAAGGAAGATACCTCACTTTTCCAGCTCAGGAAGAGAAATCTCATAAGAACTGTAGCAGAAAACATAAGCCCTAATGACTGATGCATTAAAAAAAAAAAAAAAAAAAAAAAAAAAAAAAAAAAAAAGAAAAGTATTGCTCTTCTTTATGTCTCTAAATTTTAATAATTTAATAATTGATTTGAATTTTATTTTATTTACATGATTTCCATTTCTCTAATATTGAATCCTTTGCACTATTTCAAGGGGATGAGGAAATTTTACAGTCAGAGAACTCAATTTCAGGTTGTTTCAGAGCTAGACCTAAGAGTAAGTAACAGTGATATACTTACCTAAAGATATCAGACTTTTTTGTGCTAATGAGTGTCTGCATTAAACACCTAAATGTTTTCTATAATGAAATCAGCTTTCTAAAAAACCCGTTGGAGTGCCTTTATCTTGGAACCAGCGCCTGTGAAGGTGAATTAGGGAAGCCTATCTGTACCAATGACATAATTTACTGACTGAGTACCAGTTCACCAGTTATAAGCAAAAATCTAGTTTCTACCTACATTGCAATTTACATAATTTGAGTAGTCATTTATAAACTGCTGATTATTGCTCTTGGGCTTCCACAAAAACAAAAAAAAAAGAAAAAGAAATGGCAGGAAGAATTAAGTATGTAAAGGAATGTAGGAACATAGCTGCATTAAACAGTAATACCTTACCAGTGAGACAGCAGTGATGCACTTCAAATATAATCATGTTTCTGACAGAAGTCAAGGTCTTCAGAAAAGTGTTTTCTAAGATAAAAAATGTACTAGGTAAAAAAATGTACTAGGTAATATTCCATTATGAGTATAAACAGCAATTTTTTTGTTCTCTTTATAACACAATCTTAGCACTCTGTAATCTAATCATGGATGTTCTAATATTTATTCCTTTTTAAAAACTTATTATTTCTGCAAAGTATACAGAGCAGAAAATGAGTCAAGTTCTTACTAAGTGGCACAGAGTAGTTCAAGTAAGTCAGTTCTGGAATGAATTAAGTGATAGAGAATGTAAACAATAGACAGTGATTTTAAAAGAGAAACCAGGCCAAGAGAAGTTTGTGAAGAACAAAGAGATAGGGAATATCCTAAATGCAAAATGGAAGAAAAGTAAATGAAAGTGCAAGCAAGTCATAGGGAAATCTAAAAAAAAAAAAAAAAATTGAGAACATGAAAATAGAAGTTATACTTGAAAGATTCACAAAGAGGATCTAGGAGGCCTAATTTTTTAAGTTCATTCTGAAACATCTTAAAGATCCTTTTAAGAAAAAAAGTTGAGAACTAATATTAGAAATCAGGTGTTTTTCAAACCACTCAGGAAGGCATCCCTATAAAACAAAAGAATGAAATTTGTTATTTAGAGGGAGAATCTTCAACTGAGAAGTGATCAAAAGAGAAAACTGGAAAATAAAAATCCAAATGAATCTTTTAAGGCATACAGTAAATTCAAAACAATATTGAAACATAAGGACATGAGAACATTAGATTAAAAATTATATAGAGGATGGTAGAGAACATTGCTGCTAAAGTTTATCTTTGTTCAGCTCTGTATCTGAGAAGGTAGCATGGCAGTCATGAAAACTGTGTGTGAGGAAAAATCCTTAAATGAAACAAATTCACCTGATTAACGTACCTAAATTTTGACTAAGCCTTATGTGTCTTAAGTATTTCCTGACTCATTTACTTAATTTATCTATGGAAAGAATTACTCCGTTTTAAAGACCTTCAGTGATAGAACCTGAGTGATCAAGCTTAAACATATAAATTAGACAACAGGCTCTCTTTCTGGTAGCTTTAGATTTACCAAATTATTTTTACTTACTAGAAAAAAAAAAAAAATTTGGCCAAATATTCATGAAAAAATGCTTTGTGGGGCATTTTAACCTATACATAAAACAAACAGAGTAGGATTTCACTTTAGATTTAGGTTATACTGGTAAAAATTCTGGTGTTATTAGACTTCTTAAACCTGTTTACATACACAGTTGAGACAGAATTACACCAAACGCAATATATTTGACCATAAACAAGTGATGGAAGTGGGAGATACAGTATAACTCAAAAACAGGGGAGTATTTAACAGAGAAGTAGAACAGTTCCCTCAGTTCATGTAATTGTCACTTTTGTGGATAGGATTATTTCTAAGCAAATGTTGATTTGTGGAGTCCAAATGCAGCCTTAAACAAGTACATTGCAAAGCAAATAAATAGCAAAAAATGGCTATGTATTGGCACCCTGACCAAGTACCTAGTAATAATTTTTTTCAGGAGATACCAACATGTAGCATTTTGCAATGTGTATTCAAAACTATATGTACTCACAAAGGTGATTTTATCAAAGAAATTGGACTGTCAAGGTATGTTAGTTTCTCAGTAAGTTCACCTTGCCAAGCTTCCAAGAATAATTTTTTATGGGACCAGCAGGAGGAAGTGTTCCTTTTCGTCAATCCTTCCTTTTCACTGTGAACTTTAAAATTCCCTAGTGGAAGTAGAACACAAGAAAAAAATTCATCATATTCCTTAAAATGCTTTAAGCTATCAATAAACCAACAGAACATGAGTAGGCTGCTGATTACATAATCAAACTTGCAATGTATGCATTAAATCTGTTTTAAAAAAGCCCTCTTCACTGAAAAACTATAACTGATTTTTTTTTCAAATGTGTAAAATAAAGTTTTATTAGGAACCCAGTTAAGTTTCTACTCTGTAACACAGAGTAATACAGTAGTTAGCTTTAGTAAACTGAAGTAATATAGTGTCTGAAAAATGTCAGTATTTTCAGTACATATTACACCAAAAGCATAGCTGGAGAGTAGAACTAATTTAGGGTAAAATATATTCTGATAACTAGTGCGTGGCAAAGCTAACAAACAATGTTAAGCCTTTCATGTGATACATCACACAGTATCCATATGGCGAGACATAGTTATATTAGTGATTCCAAATGAAATTGAACTGATTATTACAGCCATGTCAGATTTCTTTCTTCACACATTTTCCTAGCAATTATTCTTGCTTTCTAAGAATACAATGGTGTCACCAGCTGGATTAGGTGTT
Organism: Coloeus monedula; assembly: GCF_965178545.1. NCBI lineage: Eukaryota > Metazoa > Chordata > Aves > Passeriformes > Corvidae > Coloeus > Coloeus monedula. The sequence continues at coordinate 103,745,986 of NC_138782.1, read as the reverse complement.
CTTGGTCTGCTGTTCCCAAAAGAATACACTTTATGTTTTTAATTAGATTATTTCAGGACCAGGATGCCCTAAAGCATTGAGATGGAAAATAAAGAGATGAAAATAAAACAAAGGTAGAATTATACACCATAAAAAAAAAAAAAAAAAAAGACAGGGTGAGGGGAAAGACCATCTTCTGATACTTATGGAGGGGCTGGGTTAAGGTATGCTAAGAGGACTAGATAAAGTAGATGTAAGAAGTGGATCAAAGAAGGAGACTTTATTGAGCAAGGGTCTTAAAAAGAAGTCTAAGGTAGCTTAGAGAAATAGCAGAAGAGTTTTGTGGACTCTGCAGATTGCAGGTTGCAAATTGTTCCGAGTCTGCTTTGGTACAGAATTCCCATTGCCCTAGGAGCTCCACACACAGAACAGAATGGCTCTCTGGGCTCAAACATAGTCTTGCTCAATTTATTGTCTATGAAAGAGCATTTGCATGAACACCCTCAAAGTCTGTAATCTAAGAAAAAACAAACACACTTTTACTGCAGCAGCTTAAAATTTTTTTAAACATACTTTGTGCAATTCAAGTCGAAAATTGTAAGATGAGGCAGATGCAATTTAGTTCATTTCCCTTAAAAAGAACCCTAAAAGTAAAATATATTGCTTAAGCAGCAGGCACCTTTTCCTTTTCAAGCTGCTTCTTATGCCTCAAGCAGGATGCTTATAGTCTGAGGATTTTTATTACAACAAAAAAAAATTCTGGAACAATGCCAGAGACTCCAGCAGCTGTGAGTCAAAACTAAATATCACATGGGTGGGATCGCCATAGTAACTAACTCAAATACATCAGATACACTAGAAACTAGTCCACTCTTCAGTTTATCTTTCACCTGAAGTATAAGTTGTGGTCACTTTCTCTTTTAAAGCTTACTAAAGAATATTAATAATAATGTGATATTATTAATAATATATCAATAATATATCAATAATATGATAATCTGTCTGCTTATAGGCATTTAGTATTCCATAGATATAAAATATATTGTACCAAGAAAGAAGAGAGGAGTTGGTGTCTGATAAAAAAGAGGCACAAAAAAGTATCACGAGGTCCCTGCTTCACTTCAGAGCAGGGTTAAGCTCCTCTTCTGTTTGCAGAAGGAAATAGACCCCTTGTGGCTTCTGATAGTCAAGATGAAAAAACCAAACTAACCACCTTCAGTAGCAGGTCTTGGGAAAGCAATGAAATCATAGCAGATGGCAAACACCACAGCTCTGGACCTCCTCATGGTTTGAAGCGTGTTGGCTCTGTGGGCACTAGTTAGCAACGATGTCCTCAGCCAACCTGGGACCCCCCTCCCCATTGCTCAGGACCCTGTTTCAGCCCGCCAGGGCCATAAGTCCCTGCTCTGGCAGCACTGCAGCAGAACTGGTCTCCACTCCATCTTTCCCCCATCTTCTTTTGCCAAGATTCATCACTTGCCATATTGGGGGCTGTTGATGGACCAACCTGAGCCCCATGGGCGAGGGCATGGCCAGTCCTGGGACAGCCTCAAGCCTGGCTGCCCAGCTCTGGGCTATTTGCTGGTCCATACTGTTCTGGACAGACTCTGTCACAGAGAAGGTGAACAACAGGGTGGATCACCACATTCAGCAAGTAATTAGCAATAATTCAGTGAAGAAATGGAAGACGGCTTTGAATGCAGGGCTTTTACTTGGTTTAATTTTGTTCAGTGTTTTCACTAACAATCTGGTAAATGCAATAAAAGGTGTGATTATTAAAAATTTACTGGGGCTACCTAGGGGGAAGGACAACATATTGGTTGGAAAACAGCATTTAGCATTGAAAAGGGTCATAACTGCATTTTACTAATATTGGGATACAATTCACCACAAAAAAGTGAAAGGATCTGTGCTTAAGTAAAAACTACCAGAGGAAGAAAAGGATATGGAACATCAGTCCCTTGGAAAAGAATCTAAAGGCAAGGGTGAAAGAGAGTTCCGTTGAACCACATCCAGGTATAATGTTACTGAGAAGAAGGTAATCATGGCACAGGAGTATACCTGGCATGACACATCAATTAATATTTTCTGCTTCATCTGGCAGAGTAGAAGACTTGAGCTGGGGTGTGGCTACAGCACAGGCAGTCTACAGGAGAGTAGTGCAAATGACCTGAGGTTTAGAAAACCTAAATTTATGAGGAATGATTTTATTAAAGAGTAGAAATTTCTTCTCCCTTAGAAGACTTGAAGGAGATCATGATAAAAAACCTTCCAGTATGAAAGTCTGTTGTAAAAAAGTGAGAAGGTATTCTGTGTATGTAGAATAAATTGTGACAAGAAACAATGAAGCTGAAAATTTAAACTGTGAAAAGTTAAGAAAAACAGAGTGCTGAGTATTTTGTTTTGAGTCTCTCCGCCACTGAGGTCTTTAGAAATATGCTAGACAGCCATCTGTCAGAAATGATAACATGTATAGTTAATCTTGTCTTCAGGGATGGACTGTCTCTTAGAGACCCTTCCAACAGTCCTTTAACATAGTTATTGCCAAATCCCAGCAGATCTTTAATGGGAACATTGTCAAGATAGTATGTACTGCGGTATCTGTAGAAGAAATACACAACATCTAGAAATATAGCCCAGTGAATTTTAAGATTAATCGTGCAGGAATCTCTGCACTTAGCTCTTGTTGCTGCTACAGTTTGTGGGGAGAAAAAAAAGACACAGCATATTATTGGTTTACAATGTTAGGTTATACTAAATTACCAGTACAAGGTTTTCTGGGGAAACAGAAATTCAAGGACATTTCAAGGACAAAGAATGTCAGATAAAATGTTTGTTACTGCTACAAACCCCATGACAGAATTTATTTAGAAGTATCAAAGAGAACTTCAATGACACATTGTGAAATCTAAAGAAAGGTTCATAGCTACTCTATGCTGAATACAGCATTTCTGGGATGAAGCTTACTTTTTGAACAGTAAAGAAAGAAAGATTTGTGGAAGGAACAGTATTAGAAAAAACCTGAAACTTTAAAAAGGGTAAAGCATACAACCCAGGGGAGCTGAGTGTCAGTTTTTTGAAGAGACTGACCACTGAGAATTCTCTTTCCTTTTTATGTCAAAGGCAAGAAGGCAGAAGTCTAAGGTTGAATTCCTGTTTCTGCTCTTCTTCTGGTCCTCTGATGAAAGATTTATTAAGTTCTGAAAAACAAAATAATTTTTTGTTGTTGTTTTTGTTTGGGTTTTTTTGGGGGGTGAGAAGGGTGTAGATAATATGGAACTGGAACTGGTTTTGGCATATATATGACTATTAAACTGTACCCTGTTGTAGTTGAGCTCAAGGGAAGATCTCAACTTGAGAAGGTCAGTGTGTGTCCCATACTAAATGTTTTAGAAAACAGTTTCAACCACATTTGGCAAAGTGAGGTAATGTCAGAATGTACAATAATGTAGTAATTAACCTAAAAGAGGATTTAGGTAAAGTCTAAGAGGCTTTGGTGCCACATTGAAGGACAAATGGACAAGTTACTGTTCAACAGGCATTGGACAATTCACGCAGATATTTACATCAAAAACCAATTCACCCCATGACTTGCAAAATTACGTTGATGGCATCAGCTCCAGCAGAAAGCACAACTGCAACAGAAGTGCACAATTGTAATGGTGCTTTGTAAATGGCAGAACTGTTGAAAGATCACATACATATCAGTCATTGTAGCTAAAGCGCAATTTAAGGGAAGGGATGGGCAGCAGTTATTCAGAGTGTCAAGAGTAAGACCAAATGACACAGTCTATAAGGTTCAGGCATAAAGAGTGCAGAAGGAAGTGGCTGGGTTAAAAAAAAGACAAAACCAACAGGCCATGTGTATGGTAAATCTCATTGGAATCAGCAAGGTGGTACAGAGTCAACAGCAGGACTAAGAATGCTCTGGATACGTGCATCTGATCTGGACAGGTTGTGATTCCAGATGGCCAAAAGACAAACCACATCCAGTTTCAACATTTTAAATGTTTAATTTTATTAAAAAGTCCTAATGGAGTTTTTCTGAGCAGGAAATGGCATGATCATCGCTATGTGCAGCTCCAGGTGGGAAAGAGTGCATTATTGTAATTTTTATTTTGAGCGAAGTCCTCCTGGTGTGGAGCAGCTGCATGGTCCCTAGGCATCCTGAAAGGTGGCACTCCAACAGGATGTCTGGAAGCACGGCTGGCATGTCCCAGAAGGGGCTGCTCAAACCAGTTCTGCACAGACAGCTGGGAAAGTGCTAGTTCCCATGTTGGTCACTAGTGTTCAGAGTGCCAGCTTGGATGCCAGTCTGTCAGAATTTAAACTGCCTTTACAAAAGCTATGAACTTTATACAAGAAAGGAGTAGGCAGCCTGCAAGGAACCCAGCAGGGATGCTTTCCAAAATGATCTAAGACATTGGAAAAAAAATAAAAATATAAAAGATTTTTATTAATAACATGGAAGTACAGTTTGAAAAATGCAAAATATAAAAACATCATCATTGGCTGCTTTTCTAAAAGCAACTTCCTACCATTCACAGGAGGCACGACCTAGAGTGTACTAGATATTTAACTTAGCATCATGATCCTAAAAATCCTTAGGGATTTCTTAAAGGGAAAAAGTTATCGGGAAAAACTTATTTGGACTTTTTTTCTGCTCCATTCCTTCCTACAATCTCTAATCATGTTCTTCTTCCTGCTAATTAAAGGCCAATATTCTGCAGCTTAATAACTGTCCACGATTCACTGAGAAAGAGAATGAGCTGTCTTATTCTACGTAAAATTGTAAAATCATCCATGAATCTCCATCTCATCATCCTTTATTTTTAGAAGCAGGCTTGACAGCTCCTCTTCTGGGCCTTGCTGGCAGCATGTTAGATGTAGCTCCTCTGTGCATTGCACCTTGGACAACACCAGCACAGAGGATGTAGAACACAGGACATTTAAATGGAGCAGGGCATAAAAAGGCTAAGGGTCCAGACTATTAAACCTCACCAACTGGCCATGTCTGCCTGAGGAGATTTCTAGAATTATCTTTAATTAGTGGTAACAATTCTGTTGTCAGAAAGAAGAGATGGATATGAGATTTGAACCCCTTAGCCCCAAATGTGCTTTGCAGCTGGCAGGTAGATCACAAAACACTTTTTTCAAAAGCCAATAGCTACCAAAAGCTAGGGCTTTGACTGCTCTCTTTACAAGACATGGCCACCAGATGCCATAAAAAATAGCTTGGGAGTTTTAAGGCAGCAGGGAATACAGGCTTTGGCTTTCCTATAGGGATTTGCTTTAGCAGTTTTATCAGTCTCAAACTTAAGCAGAAGGAGATGTCAGGAGTTTGCTAGGTCTGAGGGGGAACATTGTTGTTACACATAAGCACAGTACCTCTGTGTCTTCCTGTGACATAACATTACAGACCTCTTTTTATCTAAGCTACTCAGTGATATTCATTAAATAAAGCCAAACTATCCACACCACAGGTTAGAATATTCACTGCCAATGCTGCATAAATATAAACCCACAGGAATCCTTTGACTACCTGGGTCAACCACTCAGTCCTATCTGCTAAACAGCTGTGAAGTAGCAACTGTGATTTGCCTGCATCACCTTAGTTACTTAAACATAAGACATGAATGTCTTACTAGAAGCTCTTTTGCAACAAGTCAACCTCTAAATTAGCTTGTAGATCCATTAGACCCAGAGCTTTGTTTATATTAGAAATGCCAGAGACATTGTAATTTGCTGTTCTTTTTAGTTATGAATACCATGGATTGCAAGATGAAGTGGAACAACACCAAACAATAAATGAAATTAGGGAACAGTTAACATCGATCAGTTCATGTCTGTTGCCAAGGGCAATCTTGGTGTGCCTAATTTTAAATTCTATTGAACAAATTAATGTGTAATTTCCTTATCATGAACAGTGCCTGATCAGAAGAAGCTTCAAGAGGTAAGGAGTGCTAATGGATCTTGAAATTGGCTCCTAGCCATGGCAATGAGCCTGGAGCTGAGCATCACCATTAATGGATGGTCTAGAAGTACAGAGTGAAGAGATAGCACATTGGTCATAGACACTTCTTCATCCTGTATTTTCTTTATCAACATTCCTTGTCTTCAGAGCATCTCTGCCTTCTTTCAAGATTTTTTTAAAATGCCATCAGGATTGTTTATTTTCTTTACCTCTATATTTTCTATTCCCTTGCACTCTTCTTCCTTTGGTTTATTTTTAAATGCACCTAAAATACACTGGAAGAATTTTAGGAATCAGCTGTGTGTCAATTTCTGTAGCAGCAGCAATCACAACTGCAATTTTTGTGTGACCAGACAAGTACGTGTTCAGGCATGCACACACATACCCAACTGCTGAACTATCTTGTTGTAGCTTATTTGTGATTTGGTGAAGGAAACAGAGCAAAAGGATGAAAAGGGAAGATGCTGTTAATTAGCACCTCTTGGTACAAAATCAAAATAATCTCTTCCTCTTTTTTTGGTTTTTTTTTTAAATATGGGACAGAAAGCCATTTATACTGGAAATGCACATGTACTTCAACTACATGTTGTTATTTTTGTAGAGTGTATTTAGTCGAACTGGGTTTTGTGACTGAAAATTAGTTTTCTTTCATGGGCAATCTAAAGGGCTTTAAAACTTCATATGGAAGTTGGACTTTTAATAAACCCTTCATGATAGTCAATTACATGTAACAAAATTTCTTCAAAGAAACTAATAAACCTGAATGACTTCCACAATTTTTTAGAAAGCTTGTTTTACAAGCACATTTTTACAATATCACCATAAATGTGTTTCCTACTAAGAAAAGTTAGAGTAATTTTCTTCTGGTTCTGGAGATCTTTGTTTCTTTTGTAAGGGCAAAATGCATTTCCAGATTTCTCAACAGAAGCTTAGAAAAGGCAGAGGTTTCAGCTCCAATAGAATCCAAACAGAATTATTTGATATCCTGGGTATACAAACCCACCTACCAAGAGCAAACACTGGGAGGACAAATGGCAATTTTGACAGAAGTAATTTAAGAAATTAACCCACATAAACCCCTATCACCAGCATATATCAGAGGGCAGAACTGTAGGATGAAGGACAAAGAGGAGAATGCACAAATGTGAATGTTGAGGGCTGAGGAGAAAAAGAGTGGTAGGGCACAGAAATGGCTTTGATGCCCAACACAATGATTAGCTTTGATTTTCATTGTGCTGTAGGTTTTCTCTGATCATACTGCAGAATTTGTTCAAGCATTGATGTTGTGTATTAAGATGATCCTATTAGCCAAGCATGATTCATAATTCTTATTGAGAAATTAATTTTTGACTTCTCCAAAGAAGGTTGGTTTTGTGACAACATTTTGCTGTGGTGTTATTTTACAAATGCCGCGTATGATATACAAGAGACCAAATATCTTCTTTACCACTGGCAAATACTCTCTGCCATCCATCAATATCAAAGTTGTTTTATATAAGGTCATAAGTGAGAAGCTGAGCAGTATTCTTTTTCATTAATTCACAATAATCATCCTTTTTGATATATTCTTTAAACATAGCCCAGAGAGGTAGACTGTGTATAAAAAGAATGTGAGATCTGTTCCTTGCACAAAGGAAAAGTATTTTGTAGCAGGTTCAGTTCGAAAACCAGGCAGAAACACCAATTTAGTGTAGTGGTTTGGTCCAAAATGCTCATTACTATTTACCTTCCGTGAGATAAGAATTAGGAGAATCACAAAGCAGGCACCAAACTTGAAAGAATATAAAGTTTATTAACAGACCTAAAAGCAGAAAAAAAATCATACCACACCTTCAGAACACTTCTCCTCCCTCCACCTTTCCCTCTTCTCCCACTGTAAAAAGACAACCCTTGAGATGTTCAGTCTGTTTATCACTTCCATAATAACTTTGTTCAGTTCACTTAGGGAGAGGAGTCTCTCTTGCTCATGCTGTGGAGACATCTCCACAAGAAATTCTCTCATGGCTTCAGTATCATGAGACAGCCGCCCAGGTTGGTTCTCTGCTCACATGTGAGAGTCCCTTCCCAGCTTTTCCCACAACTGCTTTTGAGGGTCCAATCTTGAGTTACTGGGGTACCATTTTAAGGCTGAGCTGTTCAGAAACAAAAGTTCTCTTCACCCATCTCTGGGAGCATTTCAGCTCTAAGAACAGAGGCCCTCCCCTTTTCCTGGGAGAAAAGGGTCCTCATCATCTTCATCTCTAAGACTATCTCTGGGAGCATCTCTAGGAACTGAGGTCTTCTCCTTCTGATTGGAGCAAGAGTCCTCATCGCTTCCATCTCTCCCTGTTCAAACTTCTCATCAAATTACAGCTTCTTCAGCATTTGCTTATTTCAGCACAGATGCTTTTGCTCACAAGTACAAGTTGAACGCTCTACCCCCCCTGCTTTCATGAAATTACAAGGGGTACTCTGATATTTCATAGTCCATCACCACCATAGCTTTACAACAGATTTTCAGCTTTAAGCATCTCTTCTTTCTCCTCCCTCAGGATTTCAGCTCTTCTTTCTTTACTTAATGTCTGCAGGCTCCATCTGTTCTGGAGGGAACTTACAGCACTAAAAGGGTTAATCTCACCTGGGCCCTGCAGCTGGAATATCGCTTATTGCTGTTGGTCACATGATCTTTGCTGGACAGTGGGCAGTTTCAGCTGAATCTTTGGCAGCACTGGAGAGGGGGAAGCCGGGCCGTGCTGTCTGCATGTAGCAGAGCTGGGGGGGGGGGGAGTCGGGTCACAAGTGGAAGGCTCCAGGATGGCTGTGGCCTGGCCTGGGCCTGGACCTGGACCCTGTATGGGCCCAGCCCAGTTACCTGTCCCCTGGAAGCAAGAGAGAGCTTTCCTGGGGTTTGTCTATTCTTAAGTGTGGATCGCAGAGGCGGTCAAAATTTTAAGTGGCTTAAAAAGTTGCCAATATTCAAACTAGCCAGTTGATAGGTTCTGTTAGGTCACAGAGGAAGCTGTCAGAACCTCTTTGCAAGAAAATCACTTCTGGGACTATGCTTGCTAACCCATGACATATATAAATTAGCCTTCATTCAGCTAAAAGCAATCTTGAAAAATTTCTTACCTGTTTTTATTACTGATCAAAATTATACCTTCTTAATCTTTTTATTCTCTACAAATTTAATTCCTCATTGACTATTGTTGCCAGTAATTATTCCTTCAGCTTTCTCTCCAGGACCTTCTATTCTCATATCTCAACTTCCAGTTTTGCCCAGTTTTGCTTCCTTAATAAACTATTCATATCTATATATTCTTTCTAAGGTCCTGGTTGTTCTCAGCAAATAAAAATTAGAGTTCTGGTGATGCATTCTTTGGTTGATTATAGAATAACACCCTTTGGTTTGAGTGAAAGTATCCAAAATTATACAAGAGAAACTTGTAGCCCAAACCCCCCCCACATAGCTAGCACAGGAGGATGATGTCCTGTTGAAAGCAAAAATCTCATAGTTGGAGAAACTGAAAGCCCCTGAGGCAGAACAGCACAGTTCTGCATGGAACAGACTCCTTGAGGGAGTGGAAACTACACTTAAAAAAATTTGTGTAGACATTTTCTAGGCATCAGGGTTTATATTCCTGGTTTCCTAGAATTCTAAAATAATGCATCTCTAGTTGTTCGATAAACAGCTCCTGAGTTCACTTAGAAAATTTTGTCTTCACAGAATCACAGAATATGCCGAGTTGGAAGGGACCTATAAGGATCATCAAGTCCAAATCCTGGTCGTGCACAAGATCCCTGAGTCACACCGTGTGCCTGAGAGCATTGTACAAATGCTTCTTGAGCTCTGTCAGGCTGGTGCTGTGACCACTTCCCTGGGGAGCCTGTTCCAGTGCCCAACTATGGAAGGTGGGAGCCCTTGGCACAAGAGCCCTCTGCGCTCCCTTGGAGGAGAGAGGCCTGAGGGCAAGATGACCTTCCCCAGAGATAAACAACTTTCCTCTGGGTCATGGCGAGAAAGTGAACCACCCCAGCATCCTTGTTTCTATATGGTAATAGCCTGAACCCAGTTGGCTAGTTGGTTTCTACTCCACCCCCTGCCTTTCCCATAAAAAGCCCCTGTTTCTGCCCCTCAGCAGGGAGTTCTCATCCCTGGCCTTCCCTTCACAGAGGCTGCTGGACAATAAAGGCTACCTCCGTGGAACTGCTATACGAGGCTCCTGTCTCTCTATCCCCGAGTTCACCTTGGGTGATTTCACAAAGGGCTGAATCACAAGAGCTGAAATCACTTGTAGCTGAGAAATCTCTACACTTGCTGAAATCACTTGCTGCCCAGGGAAGCTGGCCACTGCTCCTGGAAGAGTTGTTCCTTGCAGGACACTCTTTCTAGGAAGGTCGTGGCACACCGGGTTGTCCCCCCTCGGCTCCTCTCAATAGCAACACCCAACCACCCTCTGGGTGAAGAACCTTTTTCTAATATACAACTTAAACCTCCCTTGACACAGCTTCATACCAGTCTCTCAGGTCCCATCCCTGGTCACCACAGAGAAGAGATCAGTGCCTGCCCCTCCTCTTCCCCTCATGAGGAAGTTGTAGCTGCAATGAGGTCTCCTCCAGGCTGAAAAGACAAAGTGACCTCAGTCACTCCTCATACAGCTTCTCCTCAAGGCCCTTCACCATCCTCATTGTCCTCCTTTGGACACTCTCTAATAATTTAATGACTTTCTATATTGTGGCACCCAAAACTGCCCCCAGCACTCAAGGTGAGGCCACCCCAGTGCAGAGCAGAGCAGGACAATCCCCTTCCTTGCCTGGCTGGCGATGCTGTGCCTGATGCACCCAGGACGGGGTTGGCCCTCTTGGTTGCCAGGGCATTGCTGACTTAGATTCAATTTTTCACTGACCAGAACCTCCAGGTCCCTTTCCAAGGAGCTGTTTTCCAGCTTCTCATTCCCCAGTCTGTCCATACATTTACAGCTGCCCCATCCTAGGTACAGAATCAAATGCATTTTCCCTTGTTGAACTTCATCTGGTTGGTGATTGCCTAGCTCTCTAATTTGTTGAGGTCTCTCTGCAAGGCCTCCCTGCCTTCAAGGAAGTCAACAGCTCCTTCCAGTTTTCGATCAACTGCAAACTTATTATCCCTTCCAGTCCTCCGTCCAGGTCATTTATGAGGATGTGGAAGAGCAGAGGAGCCCTGTGGAACCCCAGGTCACCAGTCTGATGTCACCCCATTCACTATAACCTTTTGTGACAGACCCATGATCCAGTTGCTCATCCATCTTATGATGTCTTTATCCAGCCGAATACTGGACATTTTGCAAGGATCTGCAAGGATGCTGTGAGAGCCAGTACCAAATCCAGAAACATTGCATCAACTGGCTTCCCTTGATCAGCTAGGTGAGTTACCTTGCCATAAAACAAAATCAGGACTGATAAGCAGGACTTTCCTTGCATGAAGCTGTGCTGGCTGTGACCAGTTACTGTGTTGACTGGATAAGTGAAACATTAAAGTCTTAACTGAACCTAGAACAAGGTTAGAACTCAGACAAAACCCAAACTTACTGGGAGCAGCCAATAGTCAAAATACTGAAGAAGGAAAAATAATTTGAGCTATTTTTTCTACCTTTCCTGCCTAACTAAATGCAAGTGAATATTCTACAACTGATGCAAACACAGCAATTAATAAATGTTCTCCCTTCATAAGAATTCAAATTGTAATTGAGTATGGATTCCTGAAATTCTTCTAACAACTTTGCATACAACATTTCACAAGAATTAGGAAAAAAATTGTATAGAAATGTATCATTCTTTGCTCCACTAATAACAAAAAGTGGTGGGCAAAATTCCATAGACCTTTTGTATTTTGTATTTGTAGAATTTAGCAGTGCACAGATTTGTTGTTTCTCTCCACCATTACAGCATTTGTTATTGTGTTGGAGTTATGAGATCCTCTGATGCACTTGTCAACTGTCTTGCACAAATATTCATGTAGAACAGGTTTATGTACCACAGGGGCACTAATCACAGGCAACAACTTCTATATTTGACCTCACTGAAATGTTAATACTCAAAATAAAACATTCCCAAGTCCATGCTTAGGAAACTACACAGCAAATCTATTACTCAGCATCTGTCATGAGTTTACTGCTTAATTTAAAACAAAAGGAAGAAAAGCTGTTTGTGGATGACTTACCAGTTTGGAACCAACAATTTGCCACCTGTCATGTACCAACAGTAATTTAAACCACCTTAACTCTACACTCAGATTATTAAAAAAAAAAAGATACTTATGGGCTGGCTCCTCAGAGGGACAGCATTATAAAGACCTGCAGTGTCCAGAAATTGCTAGCTCCAATTTTCCATATAATGTAAACAATTAAATACCAATAATGGGATTTACGGATGCCACAACATGGACAAGCTGCTACTTACAGTAATTAATTGAAAATGCTGAGGACACAGGTGGAACTAAAACCTATTATTTACCAGGACCAGATCAAAAAAAGTGCTCTAGCTGCTAACTCAGCCATCAGAAATAGCAATCCATCCTTGGATTGTGGTGTTTTAACAGGCATCCAAAGAGAACAGTAGCATAGTTTCTTTGAGCATTCCTGTAACATGCTGGATCCCCAGCTCAGCATCTTCTTCAGCTGCCTAACTTGGATGTGTGGTTATGTCAACCACTTCCCCATATTACTCAGTCTTAAGTTACTTTGAGATGACACACACACAAAGTTTCTCTTTAAAGAGAATGCTTCAACACTTTAGTTGTTCACAAGAATTGCAACCCACATCTGCTATTAGCCTTTGCAGCGTTCCCCACTGGCCCCTGAAACGGCAAAACTGTAACATATTTCGGAACAATGAAAATATACTGACAGAGTCTGCAGGTGAAATGTTTCAAATCCTTACATACAGGACATACAGTCCTGCCCCGCACAGCTCACCACCATTAGCTTTGTAAATGCCCAGCATTTAAAGGTTAGGAAGTTAATTTGGGGAGGTAAAGATTACCCAGCAACTGAGTAGAGATGTTCACAATTTCAGCACGATGGTTGCAGGTTAAAGCACTTTTAAAAACATAGTACTAGAACCTTTGAGTCCTACAAACTTGTCAAAATACACTCATTGAGGGGTTTAAGTGTTTGGCCAGCATTCGTCTTCTGAGGACCCAGGCAGAAGAGTGACCAAAAGTGCATGATTCGACCCATCACTACAGGAACCCTCATATTTTGCTAGAAAAGAAGATAAACATTATAGTCCTCAGCAAAATGGCACATCTTCTCATGTTATGCTATTTCTAATCTCCAGAAATGCTGTCTGAACATTTCAAATTAAATCATCAGAGATGAAAAAACTCTTGCTATGTATTCTCCAATATGGAAAACTCAACTGAGAAATTATCCCCACAAGATAAAACATACTAGGAAATTGTTAACTGGCTGGCTTTGGCCAGTTTCTCTGTCATTTCCAGGGCCTTGACTGTATGAATGTCATTCCTGGACAACAATTGTTCATTATTTTCTTTCATTTTACAGCTGATTCCCATACATCTACATAGCGATGCAGTTCCTCTAAAATTGCCTTTTGATATGTATAATAGTTAATGAGTTCTCAAATAAAAACACAGGTGCATTAACCAAAGAGTTTAACAAATGCTTTTAATTATGGGAACTGGATGCAGACCACTCAACAACTGTGACCTTTGGTTTAGGCTCTGAGAGTCTCATTACAATAGAAATGTCCCAGCAGCAGCAGAATACAAGGGTCAGCTTTGTGAAAGATCCCTATCAGCAGCTGCTGTCAACAAGTCAAGGCACAATTAAATACAGCAGCTAGTTTTAGAGTTGGTCTGACCTTGTACTCCTATCTGCATGGTCCCAGGATAAAAATAAAATTGGTAATACCAACATTAAATGATCAACTGCTTCCCTCTAAGCAGGATAGTCCTTTATGCAAACAGGAATAAAATGTGTCATTTAATAAGGTTTCAATAACATTTTAATTGGAAGCAAATTCAAACTAAAACTTGATAATGAGGTGAATTTTAAGCTCATATACATGCCATGATCAAAATTTACATCTCATAATCTTTTCTAAAGTGATGTTTAGATTGGGTGTATTTTTAGCATGTATCAAGCAGAGCTTGACAGAAGGTGCCATGATAGAGGTGGGCATTAAAAGATTGTTTATTTTGAAGTGTGCATTTTATTGGATGGAGAAGCTTTATAGTTTGCTGTCAGTGAGGGACTAACAGAACTAAACCTTCTGGAAGAGATGGAAATGCAGCAACACAAACTTAATGGAGAAAAGTCAAGTATTTTTAGCTTGGGGTAAATCTGGCTGAAGTCTGGGAAAAGTGGGACAATCCTTCAGAAGGTCAGGAGTTTGTAACCTAACATTATTTGACATAGATCTGAATGCAAAAAGGTTACTTCCTCAGAAGAACAAGAGCTCCTGGTTCCAGTCTGTCCTAAGACAGGACAATTGCCAGCAAATGCCTTCCTGGGAGCTGTTTTACCACTCTGGTTCTTATGAACCCGATGGTTTCAGTGCAAGCAGCACGCTGGAAATGCAGGGCCTGGACTTATGAGGACCAAAGGTTCCAGTGCTTGGAAGGGTCTGAGCATATTTACAAACTCTGGGATATTGCCGGCTGCTTCCCTGCAGACACCTAAATCCCACTCTCCCCAGCTTCTGGGTGAGCTCCTGAGGTGTGGGGGCAGCAAGCAGCCAGTGGGGTGCACAGACATGGCACGGGTACAGCAGCTGCTGTGCCTAAACTTGGTGCACACCTCGGTGAGTGATCCAGGGAATCCCTTCTTCACTTGAAGCTCCGTACTGACTTCATGCTTAACCCTGAGCAACATTTATTTAACCTGTATAAGACTCAATTTCCCTGACTGTAGTGTGACTATACAATAATACTTCCCCAGCTTTAAAGACTATGGTGCATACAAATCTCTGGAGCATGTAGAACAGTATCATTTATTATTATTATAGCCATTTTTCAGATTTGGAAATCTGATAACCCCCTCATCTGTGTTATCTTTTGTGGACATATGTGTTCTATTTAACCTGTGTCTTGAAGCAGCCCTATCATTTGACAATGTTTGCTTAACCAAGCATTTCTTTATTTTAAATTTATATGTCGTAAACTCCTATAGTTTATTGATGCTTGAAATACTAGCTTGATTTCTGTTCTCATCTCATACATCACAATAATTTTTTTGCTCATTCATACATCATTGTCAATAAATGTATTTGACATATGCTACCCTGGTGTATTTTAAAAAGATATTACACAGAAATGTAGTCAAAGACCTACATTAGACAAAGGGGAAACACACATTAACTAACTTTAGGGAGTTCAAGTTCTTTCCAGTCTATGGAACAAAAAGAGTAATGAGGATGCTCTGTATCAATATGAAGATGTTTAGCACTCAAAATCTGAGTCCTTAAACAGGAATTGGTCTTAGATCAGAAGAAGATTGCATGCTGAGTTTTGCAACAGTATTACAAATTTCCCACATGGCATTCATTGAAAATAGATAATTATTAAAATTATTGCAAATATCTTGAAGATGGCAAAGCTAAGATGCAGATACCTTTTCTTTCACACATCTGTCACCAAATTTACATGCAGCAGTGTCAGTACTAAGTCTTTCATACTCTTTGGAAGAATCCAGTCCCTTAACTCTTAATCAAGTAGGTATTTTTTCTCAGTTGTGATGAATTAAGCTGCACCCAACTCATTCAATATAGTAATGAGATACACTAAAATGTAAACGTATACTTCAGTAGATATTTACATGGTTTTCTCCCCAAAACACCATCTGTATAATCACAGACTGTTTCATGAGTGCTTTGATTAGGGGTAGTTTAGGTTCTTCATTTGGTGTAAATAATTTTGCAACAGTGTTTTGTAAAAGTGGCCCAGTACTTCATAGCTGAACTGTTTGTTATCTCTTGGTACATAACTAAAGCTTTATGTATGCCTATATGAAATAATCTCAACTTTTGTGAACTCTGTGCTTCATTCATGCCCCAAAAAATAACCAGAAGACAGTGATAGTGAATCCATGGTCACTTTTCATCATGGTAGAAGGTCAGCAGATGGGTTTCTAAAGGTTCTATATAAGGATCACCATTTAATATGTTTACAATGATCTACGAATTGCAAAGTGAGTAACAAGTTAAAAAAAAGTGTGAATAACCCAAATCATAGTCACCTTTGGTTAAATCTGGAGAGGCCAGAATAGAACATAAAAAGGACTGAATCAAGTTACAAAAATTGTCAACACAATGTAAGAAAACAGTTGATAACTGGAAAGCGACTTGAAGAAAATATATTGTTGTGAATAATGTTATGTGTATAATCTTGTCTTTAACAATAGGTTAAGCAGTATTCTGTGTTAGTTATCCAAAATGCAAAAATACAGACTGCTCAAATGTCTCATGGCAAAGGGAGAAAGGAAATGTTATGGACTGCTCACCATGAACTTTTGCTCCATGTGCAGTTGTTCTGAAAGGAAGAAAATAAGTTCCTGAAGTACATAAAAAATGGGATGGTAAGTAACACAGAAAATGTCTTCTTGCCTTAGACTGGTATCTTATCAGAGAAAGCATACTGCAAAAATAGACAGGTTGAGTGAAGATAGATAAGAACAAGTTATTGGTATGGGAAAAAAATCTCTCCTTCAAAGACTAAAAGATTATTATGTTAAATGATTAAAGGGGAGCATGATAAAAGGGCGTGAAATAAGATTGAACTGAGAAAGTAGATTTTACAGGAAATCACCCTTCAACACACTGAAAGTAAATGTTTCTAAAGCAATAAACACAATTTCTACCCAACTTGTGATTATATAAGAGAAGTTATTTCCAGAGCGTGGTTTTGACTACCGCAACTGAAAAAGCTTGAAAGCATTTGGATGAACAGGTGATGAATGGTAGAATAATAACACTTGGACCTATTCACTCTCACACTTCAGGTTTCCTTTTTTTCAGTGGTTTTTGGGGTTTGAGTCAGTCACCCAGGTCTAAGCATGCATATAACCCTAGTGCAATTTGGGATCCCGCAGGATATGCCATGTCATACTGGCCACAGGACGATGTCTTGGTTAAGTTGTGGAGTCTCAGATGACTCTAGATATCTACAGACCTTAAAATTGTCACTGTCAGAGGAATGTCTGATCTACAGCAGCCACAGGTCTACTGTAATGTGAAATATCACAAGTTTCTACTGAGTATTTCCACAAGAATGAACAACAACTTGGTGAAGAAAAAACATTCATAGTGAACATCAAAAAGAAAGTAACTGAAAACCAGCCTGTAGTCAAACCACTATTTTCAACAATATACTCAACAGAGAACCCAGATTCTGCAAGACAAACTCAAAAGGAACAGGAAGATAGAAATTGTTCAGTCCTCCCCTTGGTCACCTCTATCCACCTTACACGAGGCCATGCAGCTATGAAAGTTAATGATAAACCTGCTGCCTGCTGCCTTGCAGGTCTGTAAGATCGCATCAAGTACCTGATAATTATTTTTCTGAATATACTTCTAGGAAAAGCTATTATGTTCAGGCCTGAGGGGGTACATTCTGCTCACTTCCAACCATTTTCTTTACAGATAAATTTCTTCCTTAAGTTCTGTTTAACTACTATAAGCCTGTAAGGACCAGTTTGTCTCATTTTCCAATGAAGGTGATGCTGAAAAAGGAGGGAATGGAAAATACTGGTTTACCTCAGTATGGAAGTCTGATTTCTGCCAAACAAATGAAGAAAATATTATACTTGCTTAGAACATAAACATACTATCAGGAACATAAACTCACTGCTTCAGGAATGTTACATTTATACGTGTAAAAAAAGACTGTTTTTATTTGAAGGAAATACCTTATTCACTTACTTATTTTAATTAAAAACCCAAGAGCTCCTACATCATAACAAGAGCAAATAGTGGCATTCATCATAAACAATGGAAATATTTGAAGTTTGCAAGAGCATAAACAGATTTACTTTAAATTGGTAAGTTTTTTTCCAAACCTTCTGTCATGTATAGAAGAAGGTTTAATGGCCATGTTACCTGAAAATGCACATCTATAACGGGGAAACAGACAACTTGTGTAGCGTCTGTTCTGAGGTAATTTTCTATCCCATTGTCATTAAGTAGAAGATGAATCCTTTAATTATACTTTAAAATTCAGTCATGCTGTTATCCCACTAGTTAATTCAATTAAAATGAACCCTTGTTAATTCAATCAAAAGGAATCAAACCAACTCTTGATCTGTTTTTCTTTCTTGTGTTTTTCTTTTGCAGGAGGTCTGAGGGGATAAAGGGATGAAGCATGAACTAACACCAGAGTGCTTGTTCCTGGGCCCTGACAAAACAAACCTCACATCCTCTCATGCATATACAGCAGCTCCCTGTAGGAAGGGGCCCTTCACCATTTCAGTAGCTTTTCCACATGCTTAGAGTTTCGTCTGTCACCCCCTTGTCCATGTGCAAGCAGCAAAGATATCATCAAATTTTTAGATATAAGATTAAAAATGGTGATGGGAATGGGGGTGATTTATTTTATGTGATGTGCATTCATGTTTATGCATTCATGAAGGCCGTGTCTGCAAGATCTGTAATGCCAGCTTGCACACACTGCACAAATATGAATAAATGAATAATTGTTTTGATAATATTAAACAGCATGTGTGATGTAGCAGAGCAACATCTGTTATTAACGGTATAAACAAAAGGAGTTTTTACTGATTGCGTGTCATTCTGCATAAGGGAACAATGTAATAGGCCCAATTTGGTAACTCATTGCAGACAGCAGGAGGGATTGTGTAGGCCTGCTGTGAAAAACAGGAACAAGATTAGAGTAACAGTTCCTTCAAATGTGGAGAGCAAAAAAGCTCTATAAAAGTGCTAGAGGAGGAAAGAATAAAATGTATATAGACTTTCTTGAGCTCATAGAAACCATTTCTCTTTTTGAATGTTATCATCTTCCCTTTACTTTTTCCTGCAGTGTCCTGCAGTGAGCTGAATAGCAGTAGCTAAGTAACCTGGATTTCAGAGGAATCTGTCAATGTTAAATACTTCTAGGCACCACCTAAAATAATAACCATATAGTTATAATATCCTTTATGACACCAGGAATCAGGAACTATAAAAATAAGTATTACCTGTTCTAAATTTATTAATAAATCTTGATTCAAAGAATGATAATGTATACTGGGGATTACACAAAAATGCAGAAAATTAGAATGTAGTTTTGGCTATATGGTTGAGCAGAAATAGTATCTCACTGCTGCTTAGAGAAGTGGTGTGACTCAACACAAGCACTTTTCTGATCCCAAGATGAACTTTTTCAAGAAAATAAGCCAACAGAAAAGACACCTCTCAGGTTACTTTTCTATTGGTTAAGACCTGTGAGCCACTTTTCTATGAGGAGAACTGAACATGAGTAAATACAAGAGAAGTCAATGGAGTACACAGATGAAGTTGCCTGTTCTGGATGCTGCTTGCTGTATAATGAACTATATGGTGAAATTGGACCTTCAGTCCACCAAACTGATTTATAAATCAGTATGTCACAGTGTCTGTCTGGATATTTCCTCTTTGGTTTTACTGAATTAGCACTATTGTGCAACCACTTTTACATGATTATTTATTTCCAACTATTGATTGGAAGCCCCCAGGTGTCTCTGAAGTTCACCCTGTTCTGAATCCATACCTGAGCTCCTCCCTCAGCACCACCCAGTTGCAGTATCTTTACCTGACTTATCTACAGCTACCTTGTCACTTGATTTCTAAGTCTATCATATATTTAAAACCATGCACAAAATGAAATCTCCTTTCTTAGCTAAACATATCAAATGGCTGTCGTTCAACAGCTTTCTGAAAAATTACAGTGGAGCATCAAAACACAAGCAGCAAAGTACTTAGGAGAAAGAGTAGTACAGCTATGTAAAAGTGGGGGACTTCACCTCCTCTGCCATGGGCAGCACTGACACTCCATTTCTCACACAGAACAACAAGAATTCAGCTCCTTTCTTCCCACCTCCTGATTATACAGACTCTCAGTCCTGAGCTTGCCTTCTTTAGAAAGCAATCATGAATAGGCTTTCAGTTGCACAGTGTGTCTGAGACAACAAGTAAATGCTCATGTTCTCTGCCTTGTACAATTCTTTGCTTTCATTCAAATATATAGCTGTTTGGGTTTTTTCTAACATGCATAGAAATGTAAATGTCTCTTTCAATTATTTCATGTATAACAGAAACTTGGAAATTTGTTGTATTTCCACTTCTGAACAAGGCAAAAAACCGCATTCCATGCCCATCATTTGTCTTTTCATTTAACATTTGAATTATTTGTTTACAAAACTGAGAGCATCATACTGAGCTCATGACATCACTGTAAATATAAGCAAACGTTTCTAGTGAACATTCTGAGAGTTGTAGTAAACTGACAAGTGTGAGTCTTGCATGGGTATGAATATGAATGCTTCCTTTTATTCCTTCTTGATGAGCCGGAGGGGTTTATAGAGAAACGTATAGGACATTTTCATGAACATTCCACTATGGTAAACATAATCATTAAAAGATATAGTAACTCCAGAGAGAGGTACCTTCAATAACTATCAGGAAATATTTTACCTGAATCATCAGTCAATCTTAGAAATCTTCCTAGAACAGACATCACTAAACATTTTAATCTACTGCTTAATCCAGCATTCCGTACAGAACTGACAGGTCAAACAGAAAGCATACAGCTTGCAGGATTGGAACAGCAATCTCATTCTTGAAGCAAATCCAAAAGTATCTGAAAGAAGAGTGGGGGTGAAAGAGAGATGTTTGTTATTCTGTAAGCAATTAAAACCTGTCTCTACCTGGTGCCAAAAGGACTGTAGCAAATCTTTTACTGTCGGTCAGAATTAACCTAGCATGTACCATGGGAGGATCTTTAAATTATCACAGCAGGTTTTCATTCTAGTCTTGCCTATTGATTGTTAATACCTTATCTCTCAAAGATTCAGTATTAGAAACAATACCCTGTACTCTACTTCATCCATTCCACAACAAATAAAAACTACAACACCACAGGGAGATCCTAAAATCCCCACAGATACCAAGGAGAGAACTTCTTTGGAAAAACAGAAGAAATGGAAAATCTGACCACTAGCTTTTCAGTTCATTCACACCCTTCAAAGCAGGGTTTTAATGCAGCTTCTATGGACCTTAGAGGAAATGGAGCAAGACCAGTGACAGAACATATAAACTTTGTGGAAGGTAAAAGCCAAAATGATAGTCTGCTCTCTTCTTTCTGAAATCAGGATGCCATAAAACCTTGCTGCTAAAGAAGTGCATTTTGGTCTTACTATAAAGAAGAATCTTAGTTTCTGAGAAAGGCAATACAGTCCCACTGAACATTCTTCTCTCCTGTCACGAAGGAGAAACATAAGGTGTCCCCTTATGCATTCATTTCTGTGTCATTAAATGTCTTTACAGGACACAGAGTCATAGCATGACTTCTTTATAAACTACCATGGAGAAGAAGGCATTTTGACACCTGAGATGAGTGACACAGAAGATTATTTTCACTAGGATGTCTCATAAACCAGGGGACAGTTCAATGCTACAACAATACTGATATATCTTAATGTACAAGTTGATCCTTAAGAATTTTTTCTGAACCAGTTTTGGATAAAACTACACAACACTGTGGTCACACAATTGGTACGAAGTAAATATAACTTCAGAAAGGAGTCCCAGTCCACCCTTTCTAGTCAGAGTAATACTGAAAGACAGGAATAAATAAATAGAATATGATTTGTGAAATCAAACAAACAAAAACTCCCTCAGAAAGTACATTCAATATCCAGTATCCAGAAAGAGAACTTTTTCAGATAAAGCACCAAATGCAAAAATAAAGCACAATTATTTTCATGCAGGTTTTGAGAAATACATTTGGTCCATTACTGCATAAAAAATTTACAGCATTTTCACCGACATAAATGTCTGTGACCTGATTTGCATAAAAGAGAAGGACACCAGGAGTTGTTATGACAGCAAAGAGCAAGAACATGGTTGCAAATCTTTCTTCCATCCTATGTTAATTAAATGTACCACAGTGTGTGAAGTAGCTCTCAGCAAACTTGTATTTTAAAATTCTTGAGTGTAATTGAAAAACTCACTGCAAAGAATGCAAACGGCTGCTGGACAGATCAAAGAGCATATGAAGAGTTATTTAGCAGGTTTGCTAATGGAAAGATAATGGCTTTTATCAAGATGATGGAACAAAAATAAAGCAGCAGACCTGAGGATAAATTAAAAGATGGAAAGAGGCCTTGTAAAATGAAGCAGTAACACAAATCCATTAGCTGTAAACACTGGGTAATATTAATCCTGTAAATGGTACTCCACGTCCATTTTACGCATCATCTTGGGTGAAAGGTGGTAGCTTGTAGCAGAAAATAGGTGCTCTTTCATTTTAATGGTCTTGAATAAGGCTGTTGGCCATATTGACAGCTGTGCCGAGTAGCAGCTGGTAGCTAGGCAAAGTTGTTTAATGTTTATAACAAAGAATAATAGATTTGGATGGTTTAGAATTAAAAGCTTCTTTTATAAGTATCTAGAATAAATATTCTAAGATGTTGGAAAAATATTAATTCAAAGGTAATTTTTTATAAAAATGAGGTTTTATTGAAAGAAAAGACAGAAAAAGTATGAGGGCAATTTTCCACACCACATACTCAGAATCATTAATCATATGCTCACTCAGAACCATAAAGTTTTAAAAAGTAAGGAAAAATTAAGTATTTTCTATACAATAAATATTTATATTAAATGAGGAAAATGCAAAGGAAGAGGATATTGGGCCTGATCTGGCTCCCAGATGTTTTCAGTAAGAACTGGTCTGAATCAATAGTTTGTTCAAAATATATTAAGAAACACAACTGAAAGCAGAGGAGTCCATTACTTTACTATGAGATGTTATGGGACCAGGTTTTTGTTGTTCAATCAGTTAAAAGAATCTTAGGAAATTAATCTTCCTTCCCTTCCTGCCTTCCTCCCTTCCTGTCTTCCTGCCTGCCTTCCTCCCTTCCTTGCTTCCTTGCTTCCTTCCTTCCTGCCTTCCTTCTTCCTTCCTGCCTTCCTTCCTGCCTGCCTTCCTGCCTTCCTTCTTCCTTCCCAGATGGATGGAATACTTTAGAGACATGAGAACACCAGGTGCTTGAAGGTAGGAAGAGAGATAATCAACTGTTCTGGTTTATTGTTTAGTAAATTAATTTATTATGTCAGGCTGGTAGACCAATATTATTTACTGGTCTGTGAAGTTACTACAGCAGCATTAAAAAAAACCAAAAACCAAAAACCAAACCTGCCCCCCCCCCCCCCCCCCCCCCCCCATGTTTTAAAGGGGTAAATTGAAAAACCTTAACCATAACTGTTTTGCATAAAATCATGCAGGTTGCTCTCAGCTACACTGATCTATTCAGCTTTTTCAACAAAATTACCTAGTACTGATGGTTCAAAGGAGGACTTAAAGTTTTAATGCAGCATTTCAGTTCAGTCCTGCAGACAGTGAATAACCAGTTTTTAGAACTTGCTATGTTCTTTCCATTTCTGAAATGCATATAACAGGTCACAGACTGGGTTTATTTTTGTAGCCATCTACTACCCTCAGTGCCTTACTTTGTCAAAAACTTTAACCCATGAGGGCAGAAAACCCATTTTGTGCATTATGTTCTCTAATGCAGACAAGAAGCAAACAATTTCTGCAAAATCTTAGAAAAACTTTCTGCTGTTTCTTTTTGTGGAAGAGTGTCTCATCCACCTGACTCATCAAAGGTCCTGGAGCTAAAGGAACTGGACACTGAGGAGCCCTGTCTGTAAGTGAGGGGTTCAGTATTCAGTAAGATGGGCCATCTCACTGGAGTTGACAATGTACCAACCACCTGGGGCATTGATAATTCCTATTTTCTGTTTTTCAAAGGCCTTTTTAGGCAGTTGCCTCTTGACAAGTCTGGTTTTATATTTAGAACTCATTACACTCTTTAATGGTGTACAGAATAACTATTTCATGTTACAAAATTCAAGAAATAGAAATAGGTGAAAGTGGTTGGATTACTTGGCAATCTCAGTACGTTTCAGGGCATGTCATTGCACAGAGTCAGTAATATGATGTAACATCTTGGCAATATCTTATCCAGTCTTCGAAGTAAGTTTGATAAAAGAAGCTCTTCTCTAAATGAGAGATAGAACAAGGGCTAGAAAAACAAATAATGTGATTCTTTTTAAATATACTCTTTATTGTGAGGAGGAAAGGAAATCTCTTCAAATACTAAAATAGGTTTTCTAGTTTAAAAAGACTATCATTATGAAATTATTTCTGGAGAGCAAAATTATTCTGTCAAAAACTATGATTTAAAACTACTTTGAATTAAATAAAACATCAGCAGAGATTGCCCTGTATTTCACAAAGCTGATTTTGTGGTATTTCGTAACACTTTTTCATGCTCAGGCAAGTTAATAAGGAAAACTGCTTATCCAGTGATGGCCAGCCACAGATACCTGATGTGCAATTGTAGAGCTGCCAACAGTTCCAGAGTTCTTCTCTAAAACATCACCTGGGTTTTCTATGTTGTCAAGCTATGACATGCAAAGGCATTGTAAGTGCTGTGAGTAATGAAGTTTCTAATTGTGGCTCTGAAAATGCCATCAGTCTCCAAATTTTTAATGCATGGTGGCTAAAAAAAAAAAAAGGCAGAGAAGTTTTTCCCATTATAAAGTTGGAAAGAAAGTTCAATGATAAGCAAAAGACAAATGCAGCATTATGCTGGACATAATCTTGGCTGATATAAGTAAGTGAGAATAAATATTTTAAAATTATTATTACAGTTTTTAATAAATATAAATACCTTTCCAGATATTTATATGGTCATTTCTGGTGTACAGGTATGGAATGGAGCTGAAAGGAGCTGTCATTATTTTTAGGTGCATTGGAAAAATTGAAAACTGATATGGCATTCTGTGATCTCCCAGGGATTTGTTTCACTAAAAACATGGGAAAAACAATGGGGAGGTGTTGCATTTGGTTTTCTGTCAGGGAAATAGTTGATCTTCTGGAAAGTTTTTGATTTTTTTAACCAAAAAATAAAACCACATATGTTCATTTCCACAATATTGACTGAATGTATGCCAGAGAAGATTAATTATTAGGAAAAACATGTCTGTCAGATTTAGGAATAATGTTAATGTATGACATTAGGGGTCAGATTCAGTTAGGCAGAGAGCAGACCTGCACCAGTTCATGGCCTAAGACAGCATTTCTGCTACCCAGTGACTCCACACAGTGACTTTATCCAGCTTTGACGAACACATACAGTTTCACTGTCCTGTACAGTTCATAAAAAAGAGATAATCCTTTCCTCATACCTAATAAAGTGCTTCTCAGCTTTACTGTCTATGCTCACCCTGGGCCATTTTCATTTCCTATTATTGGCACCACTTAGTTTATTTTGAAGACATGGCCAATCATTAGTGTACAATGCTAAGTCATGGCCATTCTCAAGCATCCTTTGAAAGGACACAGAAATCTAAGACTTCTGACTTACTAAACCCATAGAAATTCATGTGAAGTTTAGTACTTAGCTGTTAGTTATGTAGCCCTTATTTAGTTACACTCATAGTAACTAAACTCATAGAAAGCATGTGAAAATCTCTGGATCGGTAATAAAGAAAAAAAGGTGAGATTGTCCTGTCTCTCTAAGGGAGATACATAGAGAACAACACAGTTTTCACCCACTCTGTGGGAGATAGCCCAAGAGCCCACCAGCATTCATGAACTGGCTGATGGGTGCCCATGCATGTAGCTCAGTATACAGTGTTTGCTCTCCTGGAGCCTGCGTTTGTCACAGCAAGTCTTGGAAGAGACTGCGCCTCTGACGGATGGTGCAGAAGTTTGCAGGGCAAGGATCCAATGGAAAAGAAAACGTTTATGAGTTTTGCTGATACAAACCAGCCCATTTTCCTAAAACTATGTATATACTCAGGCCTTCATGCTATAGGAAGCAACTTTCCAGCAAAATTACTTTTAAGTTTGGACCATGGAAGTCTTCTAGTTCCAAGTTCATCAAATGGCACAGTTTTCCTGAACTAATTTAGTCCTTGTCCACTTACATTTTTCTCCATTTCTACAGGAAAATGATGGGCTGTAAGTAAAATGTGCCATAATTCAGAGAAAATTAAACAGCTTCTCTGTATGGAAGACATGGAATGTCACATTTCCAAGGGTGGACACAGAAGAATTTCAGGTATAAGGTTTCATATAGGTTTCTTGAAAGAGCTAGGAATAGCAGTCATACTATATTTTCTATGAAAAATTGGGTGCCTAGACCAAGCCACTTGGCTAGGTCACTCCTCTGCCATCACTGGGGAGACAGTCACCACAGGAAAGGAATTCTTCCATTTGTCTTTCTCCATTACTTAGACAAGAGGTCTAAAAGAGCAGTGTAGACAAGATGACAAATGGTAGATGAGCTAATCCTCTCCCTGTGGGACTGATAACAATGTGCTCTAACCGTGTTGAGAAAAGTGTCCCTTGGTGAAAACCTGGAGTCACATTTCTTTCCCTAGGGAGCCTCCTGTCTATTCTTAATGACAGGGGACACTCCTGTTGCTGTCTATTGTCTTCCTCCTGAGTACACAAAAAAGGTTATGTGCGCATTATAAAGCTCCAGAAAGGAATGGATCCTCTGAAATGTGATGGCTTTTATGGCATCATGTTCTTGCTGATGTTTGTCATCTTCAGGTGCACCATTCACTTCAGACAACACAGTGCTTTGCTCCAACCTTTGTAACAAAACACAGGGATACAAAAGAAATGCCACTAACAATAAAAATCTACAGCATCAAGAACCAGTATTTATTGTGACTACTATTTACCATGGCTTTGGTTTGACATGATACCCCATTTCAGAGAAATTCAAATAAATCCTAGCACTTTTGCCAAAAGCATGATTTTTAAAACTGTAAAAGAAAAAGATTTATTCATCCCAGATATCTGCCACCTGAATTCATCACTTTGTTTTAAATTGGAATGCACACCCAGGATTTTCAGATGTGATTTCCACAGAAGTTTTCTTTGTACAGAAAGAGATAAATTTTAAAAAGTTGAATTTTGTGTTATAAAACTTTCTTATAATTAGCTTAATGCTTTTTTTTACTGGTAGCATAACTGAAGAAAAAAAAAGTTATGTAAGAACACCACTTAAAGGCTCTAAATTATAAACAAACTGCCTAAATAACACTTCAAGACAAGTAGTAAAATAAAGTATTTCTCAGATGTGTATGTATTGGAAAACCAATTTGTGTAGAACAAGTTCTCAGCTGATTTTATTAACTTCACACCTTTCTTTCCTTATAACTCCAGCAAATATTCATAGAAATTTCGAATTTTTATGTTGTGTGTGCATCTTATCTGGTATTTGAACATCCAGAACTTGCATTCTCAAGTCAACACTAATGCACGTAAAAACAACTGGAAGCTCACTGTAGATAAAATGAGACATGGAGTGTCTATTTCTACTCATGCCAGAAGCCAGGTAAGGAACTGAAATCTGAAACAAAAATACTGTTCAGGTCATAATCAGATATGTCCATTTGGGTGAGATATATGTGGCTGGAAGAATTAAATTAGTCATTTTGACTGCAATGCAAAATCACGTTTATGAATTCTGTGCTTTGGACACAATGAACCAGCAAACTGCTATGAACTGGATGGCAACAAGGCTGGTGGCTATAAACAAAGAGGCAGACAGACAGGTGGAAAGAATGACAGGCAGACAGAAAATGTGAAAGAGAACTAAGAATAATACAGTAACAATAAATTATATCACGAGTTATAATATGCAGGAGATGCATTCTCAGAAAATTTACTAAAACAGTATTTTACCTGCCATTGGTAACTAATCACTTGACATTTAACTTTTTATGCTGCCATTTTGTGATAATATAGAGAATTCACAATTATTTCTACTGTCTTGTATGGGGAAATTAATGCATGCCAATATATATGGGCAAAATCCCCAATATTTGTAGCAATTATGAACAGTCTTAATCCAGTCAATGATTAAATATATTTTTTCATGCTATTGGATTCCCAAGAAAAGGAAGAGTTAGAAGTTCTCACAGTATTCCCCCATTCTCTGAGATCCTACATTAACACAAGTAGAAATGGTGTTGCGTACAGTTCTGATATAAATATTATCTTTAGAAAACAATTAAACCAAATTAGGAGTTATATACAGTCTTTGAACTTAGAGTAGATTGTCCATGAAAACAAGAGAATTTGTGGCTGCTAACATTACCTACTATTTGGACTCATTCTTATTGCTCATTATAAAAAACTTTTAAAAATTACTAGTAAGTTTTAAAAACTTCCACCAGTTGAACTATGCTTTTACAGCCTGAACACGTGCCTCTGACTGTTCTGTTTGTTTTCATTTGTGCATGTTTTTTTTTAATCTTTGCCAAACCAATTAGGTTATCTTGAAGAACAGAGGAATGAGGTCAGGGAAAACATTTCTTGGCAAAATTAGACAATTCTGAACATTTGCCCAGTGAACGTCACCCATTTTGTGCACTCCAATGAAGAAGGGTTCCTGTCCAGAACATAAGGAGTGTGTAATTAATGGTCATCTCATAACATATGCACACAAAGGATTATAAAAAGGCTGGCCAAACTTCTGAGTGCTTTTGGTTCAAACTTTGGGTTACTTGAACTTGTAACTTAATCATGCTCTTACAACACAGCTTGTTGTTGTTGCTGTTTGCAAGCCTTATTCATCTCCTCACTGAAAGTTACTGGGAAATAATTTGTCTTGTACATCATTGCAGTGTTCAGCTCCTAGTGAGACTAATGCAAGAATCACAAATTATGTCATCTCTTCTTCACAAATCAAACAATGCCTTTCCATAACCCCAAATTCCTATTGCTGATAATATAGTGGTTCTAGTTTTGGCTGGGTTCAGCTTTTCATACTGCTGTCCTACTGCTGGCTTATCGTTCTGTTGGGTTGTCTGGCTCCTGCTTCCCTCTCCTGTTGCAGCTGGGTTGGCTTCAGGCTATGATAATTTTGCCTGCAGTCTTTACCGCCTGCTGTTCTATCAAGGACAATAATGCTTGAGGCTGAACCTTAAATTTCTAAACCCTTTATTCTGCAAAGCCTTAAGGCACATTTTACTGCTTCAAGAACCAAATCATGGAGTGATGTTTTTGTAGGTTTGTATTATTTTCTATTCCTGGGACATGAACGTATTTCTGGCAAACACTGAGCAGAGTCGCTCTAAAGACTGTACAGCATAGATGAAAGTAGATTTGTTTTTTAACACAAGAATTTCTAATTTCACCTTTCATATGCACTGGTTCTCTTACAGAATTTCTTTTTGCAAAGACAAGTTAGCTAATATTGTAACATAAAAACACTATGCATAGTTCCTTTCAGGGAAAGTGCAGGGAGAAAATTTATAGTAGGTGATACACCATTCACAATTTTTTGACTTTGTAAGTAAATTTTCTCAGGAGAGATTTTAAAACATGCACTCACCAACTTGTAACTAAATAATTAATTGTCAGAGGACTGTGCTCTACTTTACCATTTTACATGTGGAATGATAGCCACTCAGCTATCCAAGTAATGTGTGTCATGTAAAACCAACATCAAGAGAGTGAGAATCTATCTTTGTTTCTGTATTGTATTTGTTGCACCAGATCAAGAGCAGCTTTGTAAACTTTTAACAAAGTGTATAGTATTATTTACAATAATTAGAGCTTTCTGAAATGGCTTTGCTTTTCTACTCTGTCCATTGTCCTTTTGTCTGACTCTCCATTTTTTTTTCCCTGTGCAAGGGAAAAGAGGATATTTACAAATCCTTATAGTTCTATATATTCCCACAAAGCAGTAAATTCAGTCATTAACAAATAGCTTCAGATTTAGAATAGTTCAGTGGAAATCAAAGTATTTATATGATTAATGGTAAAAGTGGTTAAGTACATTGATTGGGACCTAAATGCAATAAGCTTTATTTACCACCAGACTGAATATTTTGTATTTGTGTTGAACTGACTTATCCTGTTTTGATTTTCATACCATTACGTCTTATTTCAGTGTTAGCAGTACAACCATAGCCATTTAAAAGTCCTAGAGTATTCCAAAGTATAAAAACCTTTCAAATTTCTTTTTAAAGATTCCTTTGGTCTTAAAAAGCTCAGATGATCACAAACAGGAGCAAAAGCAACACTTTTTACAGAAGAAATATATCAAGAAGAGAAAGAATGCAGCTCTTTACTTCGATTTAGATTTAGATTTAGATTTAGATTTAGATTTAGATTTAGATTTAGATTTAGATTTAGAGGTGGGTCAAAATAACATATTGCCTACACAAACTGAGCAACTGATACAGCCTTTTAGATATAGCATTTTTAGTACTGTAGAAGGATGACATTTAAAGTTAAAGCTCTTACATCACCTTGACTGCAAAGACAAATGTGTATGTATGTTTATGTTACAAAATAGATGCAAAGGACCTTATGTATAGTATATGAGTTGCATTTATAATATGTAAATAGTTTCTCCCATGTCAAGCATCTCAAAATACATGCTAAGGAACACTGTCCATAAAGGTAAATTATTTGACTTCTGGTTTATATAAAAAACCACAAAGGTTGCAAGATTAAAGCTTCATTCTTTGTTTTATTGTAATTAATGGAAAAAACACATATTGACCTTTGCAGAGCACTAATATCAGTCTGTGACTTTTCCAAAGTCATTCTAGAGGTTTGTGAAATAAAGTCTGTGCTATTCCTACATACTCTGTAGGACCTTCCTACACTCTTGGTACAGATACTCAGGGCTACTAACCACTTTCTCTAACATTGATAAATAACCATTGATCAAAATGCCTATCTACAAAATGTTCTAAGTTGTCCAAGTGTTGAGTGATAAAAATAAGTTTCACATTAATATCTGATTTATAATAAGTACCAAAAATGGTAGAAAAGGGCTATTGTTTTATCTTGAGGAAAAAAGGATCCCTTTCCTACAAAATCACAGTTCAAGGCCCTTTGAAAGCTCCAAAGTTTCTCAGTTAAGGTAAAACAGAAGCCAATCTTTATTTGAGAGATAAAAACATATGTTTATCTCACCTTCTAATCTTGTTCTTCTGGCTCCAGCAATACACCCTCAGCTGCCAAGCAATCTGAATGTACATCTGCCTCCAAGGTGTATCTGCCTCCAGAACTCTACGGAAAGTGGCCAGCTGTGATGACATATAAACCAAAAATACTTGGAGAAAGTGAGGAAGAAGCAGTGTCTCAATGACTCTTTTGCAACCCATCTGTGAGGGGCCAACACAAGAAGTCTGGCTGCTTATCAGAGCTGGATACAAGCCATAACGTTCATCTACAAATGAAAACTTTTCTGAAGCCTGGGGACATTTGGCTTTGTGTGTTCAGTAAATAGAGAGGGGCTAGTACTAAGTGTAAGTATTTTAGCTCGTATAAATTAGGGGGCTGTTCTGGTGCAGATGTTTTCTTCAGATTGGTGCCCATTAATACTGCTGAATGAGGACACAGCAGAAAATAATTTTAGATTGAAGACTACTGACAGTTTTCCACAAACCTACTAATTCTGTTTAATAGGCTTGTTTTTTGGGATATAATTTTTGGTTCAAGAAGAGAAAAAATGGGTTGGTAAAAGGAGGGAAACTGTCCTGTCTCTGGGTAGTTACAGGGCCTGATTTCACAGAAGGCTGTGGCATTTATTAGCAATCAGTAAGAAGAGACAGAGAAGCAATTAGGAGCTTGCAGTCCAGGCAGAGAGGCTACTGAGAGAAGAGGGCTGCAGGGAGCTGTGCCTTGGCACAGAAAACCAATTTCATAATGACCAGAAGGGAATTACCGAGTTTTCTCTTACTCAAGCAATCAATATCCAAAAGTCCTAACAACACAGACCTTCCCAGCAGACAGAGTAGGCAGTGAGAGACTGAATTAAAAGCCTTTTATTTTCATTGCCTTTTGTCTAGTTACTTTGAGTTTCCTCTTCTTGAAAGTTAAAGATGTCTATTTATATTCTAATGAAAATTTAGTAGATTTTAGGTTGATCTATCTCAAAGCTAGGTAACTTGGAGCCACACACAGGCACTCAGTCACATGAGATGGGACACAGAGAAGGTGAACTTTCTTTGTTCTCATGATAGGACAAAGAGAAAACCAAAGTGTTCATTTGTTTACTGAGCTCTTCACTTTGCTCTGGAAGGATATTATTTTTCACTGTTCATCATCCATGCCAAATCTTCCTTCAGCTTGCACGGAACAGATAAAGAAGAAAGTTTTGTTTTGTCTTTTACTTTTTTATTTTTTTGTTTACATTGACATTCTTTGTATGTGGATATTCTTCCAACTCACATATAGACTACTTGGGAGAAGCTGAGGTTTAGGGTGTTTGGGAGCTGTTCTAACTCAGCCTCCAGAGGCAAAACAGTCTTTCATTAAAAGAACCACTTGGGAACAACAAATATCTCTTTTTTCTCCCTCTCTCCCCACTCCTCTGACAATGATTTATCCAAAGCTAGAGGACTACGCATCCAGCAGATGTGTTTGTCTGCACTATATAAATCCATACTCCCAAGCCTAGACTGAATATGTGTCACCTTTATGTCCGGAAAATGCCATGTCCCACAGGACAACTTGTTTCCAATTCTTTGCCTTGTCACTGTCAAGCATCTGAACCCTGGTGCTCAAATATATCTGCACCTTCTGTCTCTCAGCCTTCTGATCATTCAGACCCCTCACCATTTGGTTCAGGGTGAGGTACCATACACTTCAAATATACAGCCTGATGGCTTAGCTGCAAACTTGGCAGTATTTCTCCCTAAGGTACACGTGCTAAGATTATAAATATCTCACACTCAGGGAAGCTGGATGGGAAAGAGTATTTGTGGTGGTCTCAAAAGAAAATTAACCCACATCTAGAAAGTCCCACTGGTGAAATACTTCCCTTTGCAGAGTGGTTTAAAAATGCTTTGTTGAGCTTTGTGACCTTGGGAAAGCCAGAGCATAGGTAGGTGAACAGAGCACGTGGAGAGTAGGAAACTTGTTGGCTCAATAAAGGATAATTAAGACATAGAATAGCTTCCTCCAGGCTTTGTTGACCACCAGAGAGCTGTGATATTGTCTGCCTTAGCTAGAGAAAAGGCAGGAATGTGGCACATGTCAGTCAGGCTGGTGGCAGTAAAAGACTGATGGTTGAGCAAATGTCTGCAGTAGAGTCTGAATTGCTTTGGCCTTTTCATCAGGCGGGGCCCAGTGACCCAGCAAGGGGGGTTTGGTTTCATGACAAATCATGTTCAGCAGCAGGACTTCATATTTCTTCCAGTTTTCCCTGCAGGTCTACACCATAATTCTATGTGAGACTTCACAATGAAGAAGGTTAAATGAATTGTTAACTGGGAAGTCTTGAATAAACAAGCTAAACTCAAACAGAAAACAAAAAAAACAAACAAAAATCCTGAAATTTTTGGTTTTAAAAGGGTATCTTTTCTTTAAGAGCACTTCAAGATCTGATGAAATCCCTAGGGTGCATGAATTACTAAGGCATGTGGTAAATACATAATAAGGTATAAAGAAGGACAATTGAATACTGGAGCAGTAACTACAATAAAGATCTGCTAAAAAAAATTGACCACTTCCAGTTTCTGCTATTGGCTGTTTTAAGAAATATCTGATATAAGTAATTGGTGCTTGCACTGAACAGGATATTTGTATTTTCTGTTTTAGCCTTTGGAGAACCTTGGACAGAAATGCCATCTGAACAGTTTAAGAGTAGAAGTTAAGAGAGTATTTTTTTAGGTGATTTGAAAACTCTTCCCTTTTTGTGTCCCTAACTCTTATTTTCAATGGATGTTTGAGCTCAGCTAGGTCTGTCTTTAACATTAGAAAATTTCATGTAAGATCTTGCCTTCTCAGTTACTTTCTGCAGACTGTTTTATTTTTTTTAGTTTGCTCTCCCCCAACCCAGGAAGGTCTTTGAATCTTTTATGATTTTTGCTGTTGTTTTTGCTTTTCTTCTATTAGAAAAGTCACAGAGATCTTCTTTAAATCTGAATTTCCAACTGTTGTCTCCTAAATGTAACTTGTTACATCTGTTCATAAGATTTTATAGTTTATGCTCCTTCTCTGGAACAACCCTCAGTACTTCATAGCTCCCAGAGCTTCTTCTCTGCCAAAAAAGTAACAGCATAGGTACATAAAGGTAGATTTCTATCCTAGATCTGCAAAAAGAAACCACCTCTCCTCTGCCCTTTATCCGCTTCTTGACAACTTAGTGCTCAGCTTCAACTGACTTACTTTGAGGCATATAGGGAGCCTCTTTTTAGAGCTCACTTACTATCTGTATCTCAGTATTGAAATCACAGAACATCCCACATTCTGCACACATAGAAATCCTCAGTCCTGGCACTGATTCTCAGTGCTATCTATGAACCACGATCTACCTAACAAGATCCTTTCTGAACCATTCTGCCAGTGTATTCTGCCAAAATAGCTTTCTGGATTTACCTTTGACACCTACAAGTGAATGACATTCCTCAGGCACTGCAAGATGTATTCTTTCTCTGCTAAAGGAGCATTCCTGTCTATCTTCTGCCTCAATCACTAACAACTCAGTTTCTGATTTATTCCAGGTTCCTGGGTGTGTAAACTTTACAATTTTCTGTAATAAGCAAAAGGAACATAGAAACAATTTTTTTTTAAAATACTTTCCTCTTTCTTTTTTCTTTCTTTGTGTTTAATTTTGTGAGCAAAAAATTGATCATGCCAGGAAACTCAGCTCCTCTGTTGTTTCAGATCCAGGCCACCATGTCAAGAAGAATGGGAATGGGCTCAGCAGTCCTTCCAGCTGTCCTGTTAAGAAGCTGTTCAATTACTTAGAGGAGAAAGGCATCAGTCCTGAGCAGGCCTCATATGTATATGTTAGTCATTGCCAGATGAAGCTGTTATACCATCTGTTCTTCTTTCTTATGACTGCAAATCTTTTTAAGACCCTTCCTCAGGATGACACAGGCAATGTAGATACTTACAAATGCACAAATTATTGTATAGCATACTGAGCATGGATATGATAGATCAAATTCAAATCCAGTAAATGCTTGATATTATACTTCTGAGACATGATTTCTCTGGCCTATTTTAGATACCTACTTTAGATTTAGATAAATGTACCCCAAGGTGCCCTCTATGAATTATAAAGAGAGGCTATGTTGAGTACTTGTAGACATCTGTGCTGTCAACTCTAAAGTTGGGCAAGATGAATACCATCCGTAAGGCCTAAGAGTAGTAGGGCTGCCTGCAAGGAGAAAAAACAGGTTTATGCACTGTTCGTTTAATCTTTAACAGCTCACTGGAACACAGAGGGCCAGCAAAATTTGGGTTTGGTCCATTTCCTCACAGTCCTGCTAACAGCTGTGGCACCTCACACTCTCCTAACTCCTGTTCCACACATTTTTTCCTAGCTCCTTCGAAAGGGGTGAAGTTGCTGTGCTATACCATAGTCACATGTACATCTCTGCTAGTCCTGTTACACAGCATTCCTCTTGCAGCTCCATGAAGATCTTCTGTTGGATTAACCCAACTCAAATTGTACTTGAGGTACCAACTCAAAAAAAGAAGGCCTTTCCTCACACTGGAAGTTCTAATATTCTGTAGTAAGTGGGGCACAGAATGAAATTGCAGTGCTAACCATGCACAATTTTACAACGACAGTTAATTTCATACATTAGTAGACCATTGGAAAAATAAGGATTGCTATGCAGATATTCAAATCAAGGCACAAGTATTTGCAGGAAGATAATGTAAGTGAAACAGAATCTATAGAAAAGGAAACATCTTCTGTGTTCAAGTCTTTTGTATTGTAACCATAATATTTCTTCATATTTCTATCTTCATACAAAGCTACTAGGAGTTTAGACTGAATATCCGAAGTACGTTTCATGTATAACAAATTGCATGCAAAAGATTCAACCCAGAAATGGGACAGATGGCATTTGTACTGCCACTGTATCCTGGGAGCCTTAATTCCTCACATTCATGGGGGCTGTAGTGATTCCTGATAAACCAAAATACTATGTAACCTCCTTACCTCCCTTCCACGCTCTCAGATTTCCCTCCCTTGCTTGGCACCACACACTTCTGGGATTGTGTTAGCTGGTCCTGCCCATATTATGAACAAATATTGCTCTGTAGGCCCCACACCCCAGGATACTCCAAGGTTGAGGTTTGGAGGTTGAGGCTTATCGAAGAATACAAGAAGATGTAACATTAAACTGAATAACTTTAATAAATGTAATTTTATTTGATAGCAATTTCATTTAAATTTTTATACTAATTCTCAACTGATTTCAAGTATGTTCTTGTTTTGCCAGTATTATTCAATGCCCCATAATTTTAGACATACAAGTGCAAGTCATTGTTTCCAACTAGCTTGATCCTGAATTCACACAGCTATTAATCAGTTTAATATGCTTCGTGTTGCTAATTTGAAAAGCACATAAGGAAGAAGTCTGTGCAGTACAGATATGACAATTAGTGAAACAATCCTTTTTCTAAAAATTTGCTTGGGTAGTACAAATTTCACCAGAAACTTTGTCTCTTTGCACTAAAGAAGAGTAAAAGAGACAGTTGTTCTCATGCCAACTACTTTTGGTGCCAGAGGTAGCGATAGAAATATGTTGCCTCTGGAGGTTCAAGAGTATTTAATAATCCTCCCCCTCCCATCATTATTTTCCATTATTGGTCCCTCTTCTCTCTTCCTTGTTATCGTCTAGAAAACAGGCAAGTGTGCAGACGCAATATATAAAACTTAAAAAACCAACATGTCCATAAAGAACTAGTTGTCTGCCTGAAAGAAAAAAAGAGAAAATGAAGGAGGCAATGAAACTCCAAGAGAGAACAACAACCTTGACTCAAATTGTGTCATGCTCAGGTGCAGTATAAGATTCTAATTGTAAATCACATTAAGTTCTGACTTCAGTTAAAATCTTAATGTATTTTTACAATATTTGTGCTTGATTTCTCTCACAACATGTGTTTAGAACTGGTAAGATTAAAAAAAGGCTCTTGTGGTGGCCGGTGAACCAGTGGTACAAGGGACAAAGAGAGTCCTCTGGTGGGACAGACCCTAGTATCAAAAGACCCTCCCCAGGTTAGAGCGAACAGGAGAAGCTTCCCCCAGGATGCTTTGTGTTGCTATGCTAATGTACCCCGGTTCTGCTTCCCTGGTTGGCCATTGGCCTCTCGCCCCCTTGCTGCCTTATATGTCCCATGCCCTAGAAGGTTCTCCACTCCACGTTCCCCCCATTGGCCTTTGCCCCTCGCCACTCCCCCAGAGCCTCTCCATTGGCTCCCATTCCCTAGTCCTGCCTTTGTACCGCCCCCATGCCCACTGATCATTGGTCCTTGATGCTTGATCTGCTCCCGTACTTGGACCCTCTATTGTTCCTTGTCTTCATCCCTGGAACTATTCAGGAGTGTGGCTGCAATAAACCCTGTCCGTGGAACTCTATACAGAGACCCTTCCTGCCTCTTTGCCATCGGCCCATTTACTGGAGCTATCCATGCATTTGTGCGTGCACGCGTGTGAGTGTGTGGTGGTCCTGCCGAGCAGCTTCGTTAAGGAGACGCTTTTAGGAAGGTCGTGGCACATCGCGCTCTGGCACCACAAAAGCTGCATGGCCAGCGACAGGCCCTGAAGTGTTTGAAAGGGGGGAAATAAAGCTTCTAACCAGAGGAATTTGCTACATTGAAGAAATTAAGAAAAACAACTGAACAAAGTTTCTTTACCTAGATTATAATAATGGATATTGGCTGAGCTCAGGATCTAGAATCAAAGCAACTAAAGACTGAATTTTTATGAGACCTTTTACAAAATCAGAGAATAAGCTGAGTTGGAAGGGACCTATAAGGATCATTAAGTCCAAATCCTGGTCATACACAAGATCATCCCTGAGTCACACCATGTGCCTGAGATCATTGTCCAAATTCTTCTTGAATTCTGCTGTAACCACTTCCCTGGGGAGCCTCTTCCAGTGCCCAACCACCCTCTGAGAGAAGAACCTTTTTCTAATATCCAACTTAAACCTCCCTTGACACAGCTTCATACCACTCTCTCAGGTCCTGTCCCTGGTCACCACAGAGAAGAGGTCAGTGCCTGCCCCTCCTCTTCCCCTCATGAGGAAGTTGTAGCTGCAATGAGGTCTCCCCTCAGTCTCCTCCAGGCTAAACAGACCGACCAATTGACCTCAGTCACTCCTCATACAGCTTCCCCTCAAGGCCCTTCACCATCCTCATTGCTGTCCTTCGGATACTCTCTAATAATTTCTATACTTTCTATATTGTGGCACCCAAAACTGCCCCCAGCACTCAAGGTGAGGCCACCCCAGTGCAGAGCAGAGCAGGACAATCCCCTCCCTTTCCTGGCTGGTGAAGCTATGCCTGATGCACCCAGGACAGGGTTGGCCCTCTTGGCTGCCAGGGCATTGCTGACTCAGATTCAATTTTTCACTGACCAGAACCTCCAGGTCCCTTTCCAAGGAGCTGTTTTCCAGCTTCTCATTCCCCAGTCTGTCCATACATTTACAGTTGCCCTATCCCAGGTGCAGAATCAAATGCATTTTCCCTTACTGAACTTGATTGCCCAGCTCTCTAATTTGTTGAGGTCTCTCTGCAAGGCCTCCCTGCCCAACAGCTCCTTCCAGTTTTCAATCAACTGCAAACTTCCTTATTATCCCTTGCAGTCCTGCCTTCAAATCATTTATGAAGATGTTGAAGAGGACGGGGCCAAGGATGGAGCCCTGTGGAACCCCACTAGTGACAGGTCACCAGTCTGATATCACCCCATTCACTATAACCTTTTGTGACAGACCCATGATCCAGTTGCTCACCCCATCACATGATGTGCTTATCCAACTGAATACTGGACATTTTGTCTGCAAGGATGCTGTGAGAGCCAGTACCAACAGCTTTACTGAAATCCAGAAACATTACATCAACTGGCTTCCCTTGATCAGCTAGGTGAGTTATCATAAAATGAAATCAGGCTTGATAAGGACTTTCCTTCCATGAAGCTGTGCTGGCTGTGAATAATGACTGCATTGTCCTTTAGGTGTTTTTCAATACCTCCTAGAGAAATCTTCATAACCTTGCCAGGCTGAGAAGTGAGACAAAGGGACCTGTATTTTCCACAGTCATTCTTCTTGCCCCTTTTGAGAACTGGGACATTAGCCTGCTTCCAGTCAGCTGGGAGCTTTTACCGTGCCTATCTCAATGTAAGTGCAAGCAGTCTACTTTTGAACTTAGAGACTCATGATACTAAACAAAAATTAGGTGGTTGATAATGTTATCAACAGTAGACAATAACCCAGATGAAGATTTATCTGATCTAACTTAAATATTCTATGGTATAAATATCTACCACTGTTCTAGTCCTAAAAGATTCATTTTACAGTCATCAGAGAGAATTCACATATCTAAAATGGAATTTTAAAGCCGATGTCTAAAATAGACCAGACTAACAGATTTAGAGGTATGATATTCACTAATTTATTGACTGTTAGTGGATTTGAACGAGATCTGTCATTTCCATGATCCATATGTGGCCTAGAAATCATCTTTGAATTTAAATACCCTGGTATATTTTATATCATGTGAGCATATTGGTAGGCCCTCACACAGAGTAAGGTGAATGCCAGAGATAAATGTCTTATGTGTTTTGTCTTCACATTATCCTTCCTCAGTTATAAATCAATACAAAACATTTTTACATTGGCAGATAGTGATGGAACGAGGGGGAATAGTTTTAAACTAAATGAAGAAAGATTTAGACCAGATGTTAGGAAGAAGTTCTTTACCAATAGGGTGATGAAGCACTGGCATACATTGCCCAGAGAAGTTGTGGATACCCCATCCCTGGAAGAGTTCAAGGCCAGGTTGGACGGGGCTTCGAAAAACCTGGTTTAGTAGAAGGTGCCCCTTCTCATAAAAGTTGAAATGAGTTGGTCTTTAAGGTTCCTATCAAACCAAGCTACCATTCCATGATCAGTGGCATGTATCACATCTGGCAGAAGTGAATGAGGCATTTCTTTCTGGCTAGATGTGGCAGTGTCATGTAAACTATACTTGCTACCAAGGTCTTCTTTTTTATCAAGACGAGCTAATGGTTTAAAATATTAGATACTGTTTATTGTCAGCAAAAACTGCTTTATTAGCAAGAAATTGCTGTTTCTTATTAAAT
This sequence comes from Coloeus monedula, assembly GCF_965178545.1. Lineage (NCBI taxonomy): Eukaryota > Metazoa > Chordata > Aves > Passeriformes > Corvidae > Coloeus > Coloeus monedula. The sequence goes on along the minus strand of NC_138782.1, from coordinate 103,705,702 downwards.
CCCATGAGTCCATGTAATTCACTCACCTGGCCACAGACAGGATGAATACATATTAGCCGTATTCAATGCACAGCTAGCCCCATTTAGAGCCCCATATAGAGCCTCTCAAAAAGGGGATTCCACAGCATTCCTAAATAAACTGCTTCAATGTTTAACTTTTTCAACCTTAACAATTCTACAATTCTATGATTCTGTAATAGGTGCAGTAAAATCTTCTTCCTGATGGGTAACTTAATTCTCTTGCTGAAATGGAAGCCCATTGCCTATTGTTCTATCCCCAGCAGACAGGAGTATATCTCTTCCCATTTGCCAGCACTTTATTACATGCTTATTCCACATATAATAGACATTTCATGCCTACTGAAAACAACCTCTTTGTAACTGTTATCTGTCTAACTAATGTAGTTGGAAAATAACATGAATATTGTGTGCATCTGTGTATGTAGCAATGAGGTCAACAAAATTCTGTGCTGTTTGAGATTTAGGTATTCTAGGACTATTTACATACTGTCAATCTGACTATTAGTCCCTTATCCTACTCCCATGAAGATGTCTCTCAACATGCAATCCATCAGGATTCACACTGATGGCACATGAACATGAGTCCAAGTAAAGTAATATTTTTTATAGTGCAGCTTTGAAGAGCTGTATCTGGTGATGTTCTTTTTCAGTAACATGTTAAAGAAAACTAAACTTCACAAATGCTATAAAACATCATTCAGTTTTTTGGCATCACTTTAGTTTTATATTACAATAAGGTATCAAAACCCCCACACTCTTCATAAATCAGTCCAATACAATCTAGTTGGAGCTAATTGTCATATTAGCTATGCCGCAGTAAGAATATCAGTACTAAAGGGGTTTCATAGGCAAGCAGAATTATGCCCAGGTTGTGTTTTTCCTAGGAATTGTACTTCATGTTACAAGTCAAAATTTCAAGGAGAACTGTATCAGCTGGGTGCACTATAAAACATTATAAATAAAGTCATAGCACTCACTGAGCTGAATTCAAAAAGAGTCCTCCTCATGTGTTGTTAATTATTTTTCTCTGTCCTTTGACTGAAACATGTTCTTGGAAGGATGCAATTGTTTCAGATGTGTTATGGATAATGTGTTTAAATGTTAACACCTGTAAAGATAAAAACAAAAAGAGACATAACACCATTCTTATCCCATATATAAAATCTCAAAATCTGTATACTAAATGTGAAGCCAACATTTTATTCCCTCAACAGTTTACAGTTCATTAGCAACAGCATTCACCACCATCTGACAGTTGGCCAGAACACTGATCTAAACTAGAAGATAATGAGGTTAGAAAATATCTTAGAGCACTATAAGAGCTATGGAGTATCATCAGAATGTACAAAGAAAAACTGAAAATGGCAAATAGATTTCTGTTTTAGAATACCTCTGCAATGCCTCTGTGGTACAACAGAATGAACTCTACTCTAAAAACTTCAGTGATAAAGCCTCAGGAGTAAGCAACTCTTGTGACCAAAACCCAAAGCAAAACAGGTTTCTTTCAGGTCCTTTATGTGGTACTTACAGGACCAATAACGGGAAATAATCTTTTGGCCATCCAAGGGATGACACTCAGTGTTTCCTTGCTACATGGCATTTAAGATGGGGCAGCACAGATTTTCTCCCAAGTTTCTTGCTTCAAAATGCTGTTGGAAGAGGAATCCAAAGTATTAGGTGTCAGGGGACATGAACTATTTTCCAGGTACTAAAAGATCTACATTATTGCTGTCACATAACAAATATTCATGTATATTTCCTGTGGAATCCTATACAACAACTGCAATTCACTACAGCTTTGTAAAATAATCACATGCACAAACATACTTATGTATAGTTACCAGTCATGGTCGCAGATCCACAAAACCAAATAATTCCAGAAACCTATGGCTTTTGCAAACAAACATTACACAAATTAAGTGGGGAAGGATAAAAGGAAGGGCAGTAGGAGAGACAAAAGGCTGAGAGGAATACAATTAAAGGCTTCAGAATGGAAAATTCTTCTAAACGTAAGATGCAACCATAACTGCTGGATTTTAAGTGTGATTTTAACAAATTGACTTTCACTTAAACCATCCGTTTCTTCACTTTCTTTTCCAACAGCTTTTGATCTTAAAAGAAAATATGTTTCTGAGCCCTTCTTTTTTTGTGTCCAAACATAACAAAATCATTCAGGAAATGATCCACTTACCTATGGCAGTAGGGAAGCACAGGCCATCTTTTCCTTTACAGGAAAGAGTGCTGTATAGGCACTTAATAACTACCAGATACACCCTCCTTCAAAAGTCTTGGTGGTGCCTATGGGAACACTGATCAGTAGACACTTCTGCAACAAGACTGGCAGCAGTGCAGACTTTTACCCAACACTGCACCCTGGATTTGGTGATGAGCAGGGGGATGCTTCAACAACACCAGTATAGTTTGCTAGGAATGAGAGTTCTCCACTCCATTAATTTGGGGATGCCTCAGTTGTCACAAATGAGATTGGTTAACAGCCTAAAGGAGAAGGACTTCAGAGAGTTCAATATCTAAGTCAGAGAATACACACAGTCAATTGTTGAGCCTGGACAGCTATCAAGCAGCTCTTAGTTCTTACAGTCCTTCTCACTCACAGACCTGAAGTACTTTACAAGATACTTCTGCTACTCTCTTTCACAAATGATGGACTGCAGGTGAGAAAAGTGTGTGTGGAAGCAGAGAAATTAAAACTAGAATTTCCTCTAGGTTTCACTCTTCTCTTGCCATGAACTACCAGTAGAGATGCAAAATTTAAGCCTTAAATACATAATATTGAGTGTTATCTCCTTATATGGATGTGTATGTACTAAGGAATTGGGAAAAAAAATTCTAGCAATTTTGGTACAATTTTGGCCATGTAGGTGGTCTGGCCTGTTTTGTTGAGATACCATCCAGGTTGTTTTGTAATTTTGCTAGAGATCAGTGAAAATCCATCTCAAGCATTATAATGATTATCTCATTTAAATTGGGAGCCAATTTGACTGCCCAGAACCACAGGGTACCTGAAAGAGAGTTTCAGTCCATCTCTGACAGCTCCTGAGCATTGTGGGCTTTCATGATGTTTCACTGTGTTGGGGAAAGAGCTTGAAGAGCTGCACATGCTGGATAAGGAATTTTCTTCCCAAAACATAAGCTGTTCCTTTAAGTGCAAAAAAGAAATCAGGTAACTGTATCCCAAACTGCCAGTTAGATGAGAATCTCTAATTCTTGTCTTTTCAGCAGGAATTAATGGATAAAGAGTTACTTGCTTTATCCTGTACGGTGGAATAGTCACACCTGCTGCGCTTCCAGTTCAAAGAAACACAAGGACATGTGATTATACCCCAAACTAATTTAAAAAAAACCCTGGAAACAAATATATTTCATTATGTGGATCTCATTTAAGCCTCATGTGTCTCCATTCTAGACTGACATTTATGCAGCCTGATGTTCTCTTTCTCTTTAAAATAATACTCATTAAAACACATATATCATACATATTTATGTAGAGACATCTCTATCAACCATTACAAAATGTAATTAGACATTTTTGGTTTGTACTATTCTGTTTCAAGGCATAGAGAAGGCTGTTTACAAGTATGCAGAGAATAATCACGTACTCTCTGGGAAGTCTTACAAATTATCCCTGTTTTATGTGCCTTAAACTTGAGCTATGCTGAATATGAAGTCACAAATATGGGTTATACTAATGTGTTTTCCTTTTGCAAGAGTAATTACTTGGAGTAGCGATACTCCTTATGTGGCTTTACTTCAGTTCCATAAATCTGGTTTACAGCTCAAGGATGATGGACCACATTGAAAACACAGGATCTGATTTCTATTAATAAAAAAAGAGGTGATAATCCTAATTAGAATTCAAGTTGCTTTAAATGCCAACCTTTATAAGAACATTTCTACATGGAAAACAGCTCTATATTCTTCAAATATTTTCATTTATCTTTTTGGTTCATCAGAATGATTCAATATTAGAAATGAATATTTTTTGGTAAGACTGCATTTTGTTCTTTTTCTTTGGATCCTAAAAAACTTCAGTGAATTAAAAAAAAAAAAAGCACACACAAAAAACACAAACAAAGAAAACCCCAAGAGATTTGGCTGCTTCTTTATTTAAGTACTGATACCTTGCTAATTAATGCTACTTAACTTGCAGAGCAGAATGTGGTTATTTTCTTACAGGGCATATCTTCAAATCACTAAAAGATAGTGTAACTAGTTTCCAATTTTGAATGTGTTTAAATTTGACCCCTCCACAGCTTGCCACACTGTTTAAGGAAACACATTCTTCTTTTTAATCTCTTAAAGTCTGAAGTTTCTGCATAGTATTTATTGAAACATGCTTGTTATGAAACATGCTGTAGCAATTATGAATTACCTAACCACTTGCTGAAGGTAACCCGATAATGATTATTTTAATGATGTTTTGCTGCTTTTAACTTCTGAATGATGCATTGGAAAAGTCTGGAAGATTTTTCTTTGAGAGAAATATGGGAATACTTTCTTTTAGGGTCCTGAACCCAAAGGTATGGAAATGCCATATCTTCAGTAGAGACATCCTTCACCTCAAATATTGGGATTTATATAGCAGTATAATGGTCATGAACATACTCTGGGTACCCTGAACCCACATGAAGTCCTGCTGAGGTCACTGGGCTTCTTCTGTAGTGCAAGAGTTAATACAGGCTCATTGGTCAGTGAACCATCCCATCATCAAAATACTCTGAGGATATTTAGATACTCTGAGAAATTTTAGTTTGAATTGAAAAAAACTCTGATCTTTTGTGTGTTATTCAATTTAACACATCTAGTCCAAAACCACTGCATTTCAGTTGGTCTGCAGATGGAGTCAGACTGAAAGAGGAACAGAAAGTTGTGAACACAATAGTGTGGTTTCCCCATGCATTTAGTTTTAGATACTGAATGTACTGCTCTTTTGCAAATATCCTTCAGATCACTGCAGTGACAGCAGCCTTGCTTGCTGGCTGAACTGGTCTGTTTTACATCACTTTTAGACAGTGCTATTCCACTAATGCATTAGACAAAAGAATTGCCACAGAACAGGGGGTCATAACAAATGACTTTTGAAACATGTCCAGCTAAATACAAAAATAAAGAGATATTTAAAACAGCTCTAAATAAAATGGAAACATTTAATATAATCCCCCAAAATACTAATTACAACCATTTGTTTCATAGGATTAAATCCTTGTAGAACATTTTATCCAACTGTTTGGACTAGGATGTGAACTTTACAAATTACTACTTTTTTTTCTTTTATTCGGCACCAGCTGTGTGCATGCTTCTGAAACATCACCAGTCATGCTGAGCATTTAGTAGGAATGTTGCAATGGCAATTTAGATGTTAAAGGGCACTGTGATTTTTAAGGGCTTGTTATCATGGCCAGCTGTAGCTAACAGCTTGTAAGAGATCAGGAAGAGGTATGTGATTTTCCAAGTAACAAAAGCAGCCTGTGTTTACCACGATTTCTGTTCTGCCACAGAATGTGAGGTGCTGGATATGGAAATAAATGTTTTCCCAGGAATAGAATTAATAAATGACATTATAATTCTGTTGTCTTTATTGTAATCTCTCAAATAGTTTCAAAGTGGTTAAAATGTATCAATTATCCTCTCCAATATGAAATTTAATTTCAATGAAGTTGTTACATTGAAAGTTATGGAAAATTAAAGGAGTTTTTGGGTCTGGTTTGGGCATTCAAACCAGGGAATATTTGTTATAGCATCCTTTTAAAATTTCCTTCCTTAATTTTCACTAATCAAGGCCAGGACTATCATTCATGACAGAGGATGACCATTAGTTACTAGATAAGAGGAGGGGAAATTCTATAGAAAATGGTGGTCCCACAAGCTCTTGCCAGAGTATATTCTGTAGATTCTTCTGATGCTGTGGCTGGTCCATAGAGACCAGCCTGTTGAATCATTCCGGGTAAATTATTCAGGGTAAATTAGTGTTGTTTGAAGCAAACACCACTCAAACAGTGACTTTAAGTAGCGTAGGTTTACTATTATTTGTACACAAAGACAGCATTTTCATGATTACTTGGAAGCCTTGAAAAGATACATGTGTATTGTTCTTCTGAACATGGAGAAAATCAAATTAAGGTATAGACTATTCTCTCAAAGTTATCTTTTGCTGGAATTCTTAGTTAGAAAGAGATTTATTCATCACTCAGTAAACATCTCATCAGATTTGTTTTATAACACTTTTCAACACCTTTTGAAAGATTGGTAAGGTAGATTCTCTATGATATAAATATCTGCATAACTGCAGATTAAAGCAAAAAAAAAAAATTATATATCAGATACAGACTTACCAGGACCTCATTAAAAAGTCAGAACCATCAGCACCCCACAATTAGCTTTTGTGTCTTTTAATTATGACTTAAAGCTAAGGTAAATTTGGTGAAAGAAAATCATATAATGTGTTAGAGGTACCCAGTTTTACTTCACTTTTCACAGTCCAGGAAAGATGATGAGCCTTGTTGGACACAGTGAATGCTAATTGCACCAACTGGACAACATTATTAAAAAAGGAACTGAACTAAAAACATAAAGATAGATGCTGTCCTTTGCTACATCTGTGAGACATTATTCTGTGTATTGCAGTATGATATCAGTCTGTGTTATCTTTGTAATAGGCAAAAAACAGGAAAAAATGTAAGCAAGAGTGCAGAGTAACAAAAAGAAGACCTTAAATATGCATTTGAAACTATGATTATAACAAAAATCGAATACATGTTGAAGAACACATAGGTTTCAGTTAAGGAAGAGCTCTTCACTGATCTCTGCAGTAGTTAGTAAAAAACCAGTAGTTGGTAAAAAACTGACTAAAAATTAATTTTTTTACCTCTGGTGATCAAACCATCTCCCACAAGGTAGTTGTCATTTTATTCTCCCTTGAATTACCAAGTGTTTTGAAGGAAGAAACTCCATTATGAGTAGTTTGAAGATAACCTGCCAAGTGATGTTCTGATCTCAGCCTTTGTTTTTGTGCAATGTTTCATCTGATTCCAATGCTCCTTGTGTTAATGGGAACTAACATTTAAGTACAGCATTCAATATGCTAAATATTATTCCTAAGAAAAAAGGGCCAGTCTCCTTTGGAAAGATGTTGCATTTTGGCTGTTTCAGCATGCTCTTGCCATTAGTTCTGAAGTCTATGAATGACACGCCATCTGCAAATTCATCCCCTTGGTTTTGATCTTGCCTCCCTTCATTTTCTGAAAGTAAAATCTTGGAAAGTAACCAGTAGAAAGAAAATTTTCCTAGGCCACTCCACTCAATCTATTCATCATCCTAATGGTAGAAGTTACCTTTTCCGGATTCCTCTGTCTCCCAGATGCGTACAGCCATCATAGCGCTAGACAACAAATACTTACCTGAAGAAGAAAGTTGTGCCTTGTTTTCCTCATCCTTCCACAAGAAACCAAAGTTAAAACCACTACTTTTTACATAGGCTTAGAATAGCAGTTAACATCAATTCTGTGGTCTAAGTCATCCTGTGAATAAAATCCATGTTACAAGAGTATGAATTCATTTCTGCATTTTAACACAGACAAGACTGAACATGGAGTATGATTTCAATGTAATTTTGATATTCAAGATTCAGAGGAGGTTGTCAGGGCTCTGAGGGTGCTACCAAGATCTTTAGTTTGGGACACACTCTTGACTCTTCTGTGACTTCCTCATTTATAAAATGGGATGAATGCTAAATGTTCTCTATACGTGCTTGTACCACAGAGAAGCAATCTCGTCCTAGTCTGCAGGTACTTCGCTGATTTCTGTGTGCTGTGTCTTTATTTCTTGGGGGATACATGTCTCTGCAGCACTTCCATTGCTCTGTTAAGCATGTGAGGTAAAGGATTTGGCACCGGCATCAGAGGTGTGGAGATAACAGTGGCTAAAAATGGATAAATGGCTCTCTGAGACATTAATATCTCTCTCTCTCTCTCTCTCTCTCTCTGAGTCTCCACACTGAGCAGTTGAGCCAGAAGGAGAAATCCTTTTCTGCTACCTTTCCTCAGAGCCAGGGGAGAATAGAGATCACAGCAGCAAACAAACCGATGCTTTTCATGATGAGGATGGGAAAACAGAAACTATGTCCTGGTAGGAGGACACAAGACAGGTTTCATCACTAAATAATGATGTTAAAATATAGTGAAGCCACTGCACAATATCACAGCAAATATCAAACATTTTCACAACTAGATTTTTCTCACCACCCTGAAAGCCATTTTTGATGAATCAGCTACTTGCTGTAGTTGACAAGACCTGCAAAGAATGCTTTTCTACAGTTATAGGCACCTTGATTTGCAGCTGCAATAAGTGAAAGCAGAAACTGCAGGGAGTCTGGCATGTTTCAGCATCACACCTAACTTGTGATGCTATATCTTAAATTAGGATGCTGCAGATGCCCTACTTTCTGACCTATGGTTTTATTTTAAACAGCTAATTATGAAAATAGCTAGTAACAATCACAAATAAATAAAATCCATTTTCTGTTAGTAAGTAATAGAGACTACTTGCTCTGAACCAGAGAAAATGCCCATTTTTCACCAAGGAACCAAAAAAGTGGCTTTGATGCATTTTCAAAGCTTTAGTCTGTCCAGCTAGGGAGGAAAACAAGCTTAAAATCAAGTTGCATAAATATCTGCAAAAATACTGCTCATTCTGCATATGCTTTGGCTTAAAAAGCTTCTGTGAACTTCTCTGAAGTCTCTTCCATTTCAAGATTCACAATAATTTTACAAATCAATTACCGATGTTTGTGATAATATGGCTGTCCCTCTTTGTGTCCTTTTTCAGATAAATGTGGTTTAACTGTCATGTTGCTACAATCCTTTCCAGCTGTCTTTCTTTACTACAGATAGACTTTTTTCTGAGGCCCCAAACTATACATCTCCTTGGCTACACCAAGGGAACAAAACAAAAGATTGTTCATGTCTGCTTGATAATGAATAGAGATGAAGACACAAATGTTCATTTTATGGGGACATAATTTTTAGTCCTAATTCCTCAAGGCCTCAGGTCTTCTCCAGCAAAGTCAGAAGGGCTTTCTTTCTTGTCTTCGTGGGAGGTTGGTTTATGACTCTTATTTCTTAAAAGTGTTTTGAAAATCCTCTTCTGATACTGGGAGAATAAAATATCTGCTTTCTTCTGTTCAGAAGTCATACTGCTACTGTGTCTGCCAGCACACTCATGAACAAGAAAGGGTTCCTGCAAGTGTCCTTTGGGCTGGCATGGGATTTCAGTGACAGTGCTCTGCACAAAGAATTTTACTCTCAACTTTGAAAGTCATTGCCAGCTGACTGATGCTAAAATAATTCTTTTTTTTTTTTTTTTTTTTTAACCTCAGAAACTTCTCAATCCTGACAAATGTTAATGCAAACCCTATGGCATCAGCATGACCTGGCAGCTTCCCAACCTCTGCACCTGCACAATTACAGCCAAGCTTTCCTAAACACTTTTCCCTAACAGCTTGTTTTGGTTTGGGTTTGCTGTTGTTTTGCACCGTTTTTTCCCACCTTTCTCTTTTTAATCACCAAACACTTATGGCAGGCATAATTTTTCAGATGTTGTTTTGGAGAGTTTCTTGGAGCTAATCATATATGCCCCTTGAGAAGGTTTGCAAGAGTGGCCCACACCTGAAGCCGGAGTCAGTGAATTCCAGCAAAGATCCCAGCAAAGATCCACAGCCACCTGGCTCGCCTGAAGGGCAGCAGGCGAGGCTGCTCAAGGAGTGCAGAGCCAGCAGCTGTGTTCTGCTCAGGACACTCTGACAGTTCCCACTGTACCGATAAAAGCAGAGCTATCAATCACTAAATAAGATCAGCCAGCATTTTAGCATTTCCCTCCCCTTTCTCACTCTCTTTTGCAAATGGCCCTGAGTGTTCTGCACCGATACACAGTCAGGTGTGTTTACACACAAGTCATTTGCATGAGTGCTAGTGACCTGTCAAGACACAGAAAATTAATGTCAGCTCATTATCAGAAAAAAAAATCAAAAAATTTTCACAAGCTGGAGACCAGGAACCAGATGCTTATGTATGTTAAGTGCCCAAGCCCCTGTGATTTTAGTTGAGTTCTATCAATCAATTCAGATGGGCATCTGGTATATGATATAAAGAAATAAGGATGCTCACGTTAGAATTTTTCCCCCCAAGAGTGAATGTAGATCTATTATGACAAGTTTGTAATATTTGAATGGATGGAATAAAGTAGGAGTCAATAGGCTGAGAATTGTTTTTATTTATGTTGATATAAATCTGGAATAAGTGTTCAGATATGTGTTGCAATGTCTACAGATGTGGTTATAATCAGAATGTGCAGACTTATAAATGTCTGGTCAGATTCTAAAGGCTCATTCATTTCTAAGCAGAACTTCTCCTCCGACAGCAATGGAAGACATCTACCAAGAAACAGATGGTATGTAATGGACCGTGGTTTGACCCTTCATCTGCAATCTGAGAAGTTGGTAGTGGGTCTGCATTACTGATCAGTAATTGTTAAATTCAGAAGATCCTTTTTTCAAATCACAAGGAAACCCATAGCTCATTATGTAAAAGCTAAATAATGAAATTTGCTTGTAATTTTGTTGAGTTTTCTCTATTCAAAGCAATGAAGGAAAAAAATGTTTGCTTTAGGATTTTGACCAGGCTGATTATCAGGTATAGGCTGTCATGTCAGTATTTTCTATAGAAGATTACCTATGTCTTGGTAACTGATCTACCCTTTTAAAAAGAAAACAAAAAATCCTAAACTTGTCTTTTACTTGCCTTAAGCTCAAAATACTGGTCTGTAAATACTAAGAAGAACTAATGCATCAGTTGATAAAAATATATGTGTACTACATTTGGTATCATATTTTTAAAAAATAGAAGGTAGAACAACTAAGTGACTACAAAAGAATAATTTGAAATGCGAAGTGATCTTTAAGCAGCTGTTGAAAAAATTAGTATGAGTGAAATTCTGAACTTGCAGAATTGTGTTGTGCAGAAAGGATCCAGTGATTTACTGTGGCCTCGTACCTTGCAAATTTATTTTTGAAAATCATTATTAAAAACTTGTATTTGAAGCTTAACAGACATGTAGATTCGCATAATGTAAAGGAGTGTGTGTGGAATCATAGTATTACATAAATTTTGAGAAAGGACATTTGTACTTTGTTCTTCTCCTTAATTTTGAGCTTTTTAATTAGCTTTACTGTGTTATACTCTGAGAAAAAATTTTAAGCAGAGACATCTGTGTTTCAAAACATGCAGACATAATTATCACTTGCTTCAGATCCTGGTGTTTGCCTAGGTAGTCATTCATTATCTCTTTTAAAGAGTCAGTTATAGGGGCAATGTGCTTGCCTTTTTAAATTGTATTAAAAATTTAATTGCTTAAATCTCCCTTTCCTGGTTGATTGAAGTATTTTTATTTATATCTTGGAAAGAATTATTTACAGACTTTCATTTCAGCAATATTATGGACAATAGGCGGTTGTAGCAAATTCAGTGTCCCTTGGCTACTACTTGTTTTGGAAAATCAAGTATATATTGCTACTTCAGACTATCATCTTCTGGGATCATGACCTCTCCTCTCACCAAAAGAGATGGTTAGCAAAATGAGCACCTAGTGATTCCAAATTCTTTGCATTTTATCCAGCTGATGGGAATTGAACATCCTTATCATTTTTGTGTTACATTTGCACATAGCTGAACATAAACCCAGACTACCTGCTGAAGAAAGGCTCCTAAAATGCAAATAATATCTTTCCCTTCACTAATCATATTTTCCTGTGTAGTTGAATTTACTCACTCTTAGTGTTACTTAAAGCATCTGAAAGTCTGATTTTCATTAGTGAGAACTCTAACTCCTCCCATTCATTTTGGCCAGGGATTTTGCCATTTTTAAAAGCTTTGAGATTCTAAATCCCTGTGCTCTGGCTTTATATAAATGATTTAATCCTTCCTGTAGTCTTGCTCTATCTTACATTAATAATCAAGGACTTTGCAATAAAATTGTTGGACTTTGCAATAAAATTGTTGGAACTTTTATGACTTGATGACTTGTAACAATTAAATTTTCTCTTTTTTTTTCCTAGCTGAGGATTATTACTGCTTATTCTAGCAGAGGAGGACACTCCTCTGTGTGTGACTTTAGCAAGCCTGCTTCCAATGGATCCTTCTCGGCGAAACTCTGCTTGTCAGTGGCAGTGTTTAGACCTTCTTACTCACCCAAAGTGATCAGTAAAATTGCTAGGGCCACAACAAAATATTTAAACTCTGCAAAAGGGATGGTGAATTTAAACTGACCTGCCCTATATCAGCACAACATCTATCTCACATTGTGCTTGTCCTACAGCTATTTAAATATATATCAGCAGATATGACAAGGTAGACAGGACAAAAGGAGGTCCCAAATTAGAAAAGTGCTTAGTGTCTAAAGTCAAGCAAATAAGCAAAGGCATAATGGCTTTAGGACTTTGCTGAGTCAAAGTTTGCGTGTCTAAATTGCAACCTGAAAATCCACACGTTTGAACATGACAGATGCCTTGAAACATATAATTGTAGGTACCAAAGTGATAATTACACATCTGCTTATGGAGCTGGATGGAGAAATTTGAAGAGGAAAAAATACAAGATTGAACAAGTCATGCTATGTTTTGTTAGTTAAGACTGATATTTTGGAATGCAAAATATTTTTCCTTTTTTTTTAACTAAGATCTGATGCAAATTCCATTAGCTTCAGTGGACTTTAGATTGTATTACGGAATATAAAAGAATTTACCTTGAACCTAAAAGTTCAGATAGAACAAGTGGATAAACCTACCATCAAATATTTGTTAGATTCATGCTGAACAATGTTTAATGCCAAATCTTTTGCTCTTTTAGCAAATTAAAGGAATGTGGTTTTGCAGAGTTTACCCCAAACAAGTTTTGATCATGTTAGGACCCTTTGAATTAATTCCATGTTTATCCACACTTACCTGTGAGCCATGGGAATAACCTCAGTTTTGGATTTGAAACAAAGCTGAGAAATGAAGGCAGATAGGTTTTTTTTTTAAATAGACTTGTAATAGAGATCTTCTGGGGTATCTTTTCAGTTTAAACATTGACTATATTTCTCCAGACTGGAACAACACACTGGCTTCAGAGAAATCCAGAACTGCAAGAAATGGTTTCTCAATTTTTTTTGTCTGTTTACAAAATAGGCTCCATAAACACCTGTCATCTCTGATATTTATTCCACTCTCTAATGCAGTTATGAAAATCTCCAAGCAGTATCATGGACTGATTTCACCACTGAAAAACAAGAAAAGAGTCTTGCAGAAGTTGCCTCATAAACCGCATTTGCAAGATCAATTTCAGGACATTGCACTCTAGACACAAATGAAAATAATCTTAAAGCTTTAAATATTGATGTAGAATTTGCTTCTTCTAGTTTTATGGTACTCACCGATTATCCTCAACATAAACAAAAAAAACCCCAAAGCATTTTGGTATCTTAAGTCAGGTACAAGTTTTGCCAGAATTACCTGCAAAAGTGAATGGGAAGATTGGATAGAGAAAGCATGAAAATTCTTGTGTCTTGACCCCCAGTACAACTCACAGAAGGAAAGAATAGCACGTCGGTGAGGGGTTTGCACCCAGCGTGCCAACAGAAAAGAGCCCATAGATCTATGCTGCAACTCCGGCTGGAAGGCAGCACACACAAAAAGGAGAGGAAGAGCTCCTCACCCGAGGGAGCAGTCTTCTCTGTCGCAGGTGTGAGGGCATGCAGGCAAAGAAGAAGAAGAAGAGAGGGGACTCTCTGTATGGTTTCCACGTAGAGATTTATTTTGTGAAAGGGACAGGGACAAAGAGTCCAATTTTTGACAGGGTCCAGGGATTTTTATTGGGGGGATGGGAAGGCGGGGAAAAGGATTACAGCCAGTGAGATAAGGGCAAGTATGTGGGGTTAGCAGTGAGAGAACCAATGGGAATAACACATAGGAGGGACTTGGGGAAGGAGCCAATGGGGTGTCGAGTATGAAGGAACTTCCTAGAACTGATACATATTAACTAAGGGAAATGAATATAAATAGATTTATACATAAAACTGGGAGGGGAAAACATGAACCAATTGTAGGGAGACATGTAAATCATGGAACTGGCGGATTGTGGGCTCTCACCCTCACCAGGAGTGAGCTGCTTTAGACTAGGGTGCTCGACCAGCAGAGCGTAGTGTTGGTGTTGTCTTCAGTGGCAAGAGTGGTCAGAGCCAGTTGTACTGCCACATCTGCTTTAGACTTGGGTGATTAACTGCCACAGCTTAGTGTTGGTGTTATCTTCTGTGGCCAGAGTGGCCAGAGCCACTTGCACTGCCACACTTCAATGATAAATACCTGCTATCAACCCTACCATTATTTCCAAGAGTTTGCACAAGGGAGGAGAAGAGTGGCTCATCTCAAAACTCACATAACCTCAGCAAGGAAAATGACGAGGGAAAGAGGAACAGGTATAAAAAAATAGTGTGGCCACTGACAAAGTGATCAACAGTTCATCATCTCTGATTAACAATTGACACAGATGCACATCAGCTGTACTATAACAACATAGATAAAACCCCATGGTTCCTAAGGTCAAAGAAACCACAGAACAGATACAGCTACCATTTACACAGGCAACAATCTGTAATAATCCACTGCAACTCACTGAATTCCTTTGGGATGACACTAGGTAAACGGGCAAAAATGGATAGAAAAGCCACTATTTTAAAAAGTGAAATAGACGATTTTTTTAAATGTCATATTCACAATTTCATGGTTTTACAGCAGTAAAAAAAAACCAGCAGGAGCACTACAGAGTAATGCAATCTGGAAGAAAAAAAAGGTATATATTGCTATGCATCCTTCTTTTCAAATGGCATTTCAGAGTTTTTAAGAATGTGGGACAATAATGAGCACTTTTGAAATACACGTATTTTCACTGATACGCTAAAATGCGGATTACGATGTTGCAATGATGGCTGTAGTATAAGAACACTTTGTACACCATACGTATACTGGAAATGCTGGCTCTGACCACTGCTTTTAGTTTTAATGGGGATACATCTCTATATATGGGGTATGCATCTTCACACACACATGTGTGTGGACACACATACATAACCTTTTATGGGATTAAAAGAAAATTTGCTGATTATACAAATATGAGACTGCTAGGAAGTACAAACTAATTTGACCTATGACAATTGCAAAAGTATTCATTAAGTGCCATACTTCCTTGTGTGGCAAATCTACCTCAGGAAACAATATTTTCTTTGTATATCTTTATTTTGCAAGAAGAATCGAGTGACCTTAAACAGTTGGATGTCCTTAAGTTGGTTTTCTGTCATGCAGTGCAAAGCAGACCTTGGGAAATGGCTGACAAAAGACCTTATGAATGCTAAAGTTTTACCTGGAATCAAGGTAAAATAGAGCAAGCACTCAGCAGAAGAAATGGAAGAAAATCCATCAAAGTTACAAGAATTATAGAAATCCTCCTTGGTTCAGGAAATACGAGGAGTCTGAAAGAAACCTGGGAGAAGAATCAAGCCTTCTTGTCCTGCTCCTGCAGACTGTGAGGTGTCCCTTTTGCAGCCCTCCAAACAAAACTCAGATCCAGGCCGACTCTTGCTCCCACAATGTGTTGGTTTTGCATGGTCTGGTTTTTGGTAGCAGAGGGGCCACAGAGGTGGCTCCTGTGAGAATCTGCTGGAAGCTTCCAGCACGTCTGGCACAGCCAATCTGTGATGGTTCTGAAGATGGACATGCTGCTGGCCAATGAGAAAGGTTGGTAATGCCTCTGTAATAATATATTTATGAAGAAAAACCAAACAAAGTGGGGCATGCACAGTTTTTCTTCTAGTCAGAGAAGTGGAGGTGAGAACATGTGAGGGAAATAACATGGAGACACCAAGGTCAGTGGAGAAAGAGGGGGAGGAGGTGCTCCAGGCACTGGAGCCGAGATTCCTTGCGGGCTGTGGTGCAGACCATGGTGAAGCAGCTGTGCCCCTGCAGCCCCTGGGTCCATGGGGGATGCAGAGATCCACCCACAGCCCGTGGGGGAGGTGCCCGTGCCAGAGAGGGTGGATGCCTGGAGGAGGCTGTGATCCAGTGGGAGACCCAGTGGAGAGAGAGGGCCCTGCTCCCAGGCTGGAGCAGCCTGTCCTTGGAGGGCTGCACCCCGTGGAAGAGACCCATGGCACAGCAGTTTGGGAGGGCCGTGTGCCCCTGGGAGGGGCTCACACTGCAGCAGGGGCAGTGTGGCTGCTGCTCGTGAGGGTGGACCCACATCTGAGAGGTTCACGGAGAACACTCTCCTGTGGGAGGGACCCCAGGGCCTCACAGGGGAAGGACTCCTCTCCCGGAGCAGTGGAAAGAAATCTCGGTGATGAACTGACCAAACCCCCATGCCCTGTCTCCTTGTGCTGTTGGTGGGAAGGAGGGAGGGGCTGGGGGAAAAAAGGTATTTTTAAGGGCTTATTATACTTCTCATTATCCTCCTCTGACTCTGTTAGCAATAAATTAACTTTGCACCTCTAAGCTGAGCCTGTTTTGCCCTTGGGAGTGTTTTCTTCTGGTCCTTATCTCAACTCATCCTTATCTTAACCCTTTGTTAATTTTTTTCTCTCGTCTGCCCAGCTGTGGCAGGGGAGGGTGAGCAAGCAGCTTTCGTAGGTGCTTGACATTGCTTGTCAAACCAAGACATACCCCCTACACCCGTTCCAATCATGTGTGCTCTTATCTTAAGACACCTAGAGGTAAAACTTAGTTAAATAAATCCAGATTATAAAAGTTCCTGTTCAATTAGTAAAGAGCAGATGAGTATTTGATAAACAAAACTACAAAACATCGATTCCCTATTTCACCTGTGATATATCTGTCATTATTCAGACATATTTTCCTACTTATGTCTTTCTTGCTAAACACTTGTATATGTGACAGAATTCAAGAATGCTATGGAAGATATCATAAAAAGTCACACAGTGAGGAATGAAGATTTCGTCTAATTTAAGTTTTTATGGTTTTAGAAGTTATAGCATTTTAAAACTCCTTTTTAAGATGAGGACAGTCTGCTACAGGAATGATGCCATGTTTTGGCTACCAGTACATAGTTAAAGCACACTTTTATGCCATTGGGTTAATGGACACCATTTCTGGTCAAGGAATAAAACCCCACATCTTACTTGAAGTAAGCTTAGCAAGCTCATTTTTTTCTGGTTTTGATTGAGACTTTTTGATTTGGTTGTTGCTGTTTCTGAAGACAGTTGGTAGCTAAAAATTAATTATAAATAACATTTGATATTGAATCCTTTCCTGTGTATTAAATATAGTGATGGTTTTTATTCAGTAATGGAATTGGCATGATAATTACCTGTAATGTATAAATAGCTTTATAGTCCTAACTGAGGCTCCTGCTTCAAGTGCCAACCATCACCCCCTCTACTGAATGTTGTGAAAATAATTGTTTACCTTAGGTCCTTAGATCAGATCAAGGCACTGATACCTTTTCTATAATTTTTTCTAATTCAAAAGTGCAATTAGAGAATATTGTATGAAACAAATCTCAGAGCAGAATATGTACAGGATAGGGGCTAAGTTTATCCACAGTGTACCCATTTCCTGCCCAATGACGCTGTTAGAATGAGATGCAGAATGTGATTTCACTCCTCTTTCCTGTAAGTGAAACCATTTCTAATGATTAAAAAATTTCCTCATGTCCTTTTGTGTGGGAAGGTCGAGACCATCACCCAGTCTTCCATGGTCTCAGAATTCAGCTCTCAAAGATGGAAAATAAATTTTATCTGTTAGCTTGCACCTTTTGTAGTGGTTTTCATGGGTGCAAAGAAAGTCTTGCTTGTTACCCTGTAATATATCGTTTCAGGTGTGTTGCCTTGTGACATCGCAATAACCAGCACAGCAGAGAATCAAACACAAACTGTTATACTTCAGCTCTGACCCCACAAAATTTAGGTACACATCTACCAAAATCCTATTTAAATATTTGCATAATGCATCAACATATCCTTCTTTTGAGGGGCTTTTTTTTTCCTATAGATCTCCAGAAATGTTAATCACCAGTTTTAAGCTGCAGGAGGTGAAAATAACTTGAGAGTTATTTTTGCTAAGGTAGCAGAAAATAAAGACTATCAAAAGGTGTCTGCTAATGGACTTTTGTAAATGGTGTGATTCAGGTAAAAAAAAAAAAGAAACAGAAATAGAAAATAGCGGGGATTGAAATAAAAGAAATGGAATGGAGTGTCAGCAATTTAATGTGCATATGAGTTCCAAACACAACAAAAAACGCTTTGCTTCAGGCAATTTCTTCAAATACAAAAACACAACCTTCCATCATTTTTATTTGTAGATGTTCTTTGAGTTACTAAGTAACCTCTACACTAAAACATCTCTCCTTGAAAAGGAAACTAGGGGGGGAAAGTGGGAGCCGTGTCTTGCAGCTCCTGAAACAGATGCTAATCTATGATGTCAGGTTTGAAAGCAGGAAAGATCATTCTTTAAATAACCTGCTTTTGCAGATTCCCCTCTGTCTTTTCTTCCATCACGGTTTTCAGATGCTGAAGAGCTCTCTAAGAAAGTCTAATGCAATGGTTCCCAGCAGGTAGCTTCTTAAAAGCATCTTATCCACACAATTTTTTCCTCTACATCCATGGATAGTAGTCAACTCTCACAGTTCTGACTGTGACAGTCAGTCCAGCTGGAGAGCAGGACACAGTGTCAAACAATTCTTGGCTGCTGAGTGGGAGGTGACTGTAGCCAAGAATGGGTAAAATTTTGATTTATATTACTCTGCTTTTACCAATATTCTGATCATTTCAGGAGCCCCATTATTTGTCTTTTTCATATGGAACATATACCTTCTTAAGCCAAGCTGATAAGCTGTAAATGAAAAAAATCTAGGGTGAGAGAGGAAATTATTCTTTTACTTTGGATTGTTGTTTATATTTAATTCATTTCAAGTTTCATATATTGCTATTTTTATTTTTCATTTTATTGCATTTCAGTCATGAACACCAATTAAAATGTTGAAGTCCCATCACCACTGCTGAGTGTTAGTGTCTTTGCAACCATTTTGATTAAAAGCAGCCAAAGAGAAATAGTAGTTATCAGCATCACTCCCAGCCTGCTGCCCATGTGATAAACAAAATATTCTTTTTGGGGAATAAGGCTAAATAATCATTAAAATATAATAACACTAACTCTGATGCAAAAATAAATATTATACTTTCACCAGGAATACAGAAAAAAATCCCAATATAATGTGAGTGACTCTTAAAGGACAGTTGTAATTTACTATTGATGATGGTAATTTCAATTCCTTAAAGACTGTCTTGTAAATTGGAGAGCTGTAAGAGCTGAATCTTTCCCTCCCACTTCATTCATCTATCCGTTCACATCATCAGCCTGAGCAAAACACTTCCTTGCTTGCCTGCTCTAATCAATCCTGAGAGCCTGTGAACTCCCATTAACTTACTTAACTACTTCATAGGGGGTACTGTAAGGATTAATTAAACAGTTCCTGTTTGGACACTGCTTTGAATATGTATGGTGCTGTGGAAATGCTAGGCTATTATTTAAGCAAATTCATTATTTAAGCAACAAATATTGAATAAATAATTTCAATTTTTGGCAACCTCCAGCTCAGCTGCAGATCAGCTCTTTCCAGGCTTCAGAAGTCAGCTACTAGGTCTATGGATGTAAATCCATGGATTGGGCATGTGGTTGATTTCAGTATAATTAGGTCAGAATCCATCAATTGAGTATCTGAACCTGAAGAAGAGTGTCTGGTTTAGATTCTCTTTTATTCCTGCTGCAGGTAGCAAGTATCAAAGGAAATAACTATCTTTTTTCTTGGTCCCCATTTTTTTTCCAGAAGGCCTAAAGGATGGGAAAACTCTCCTTGTGGAAGCAGAAATGCAGAAAACTATGCAGAGAGAATAAGCACTCCACATTCTGAAGAAGAGAAGGTGGGGTCCCAGAAATATGTACAAGTTGCAGTACAGAAAGCAGCTGACAAATTTGTTGTTTCTCCCGAAAGTTGTACCTTACCCTCAGCCCACTAACGAGGATGCCAGAGTGCCCTGTGTTCTCTGCCCTGTGTTCTGCACCAGAATGCCTGCCAACACCACTACAAAATTTGCAGTAAAAGAAACTTAAAATTGATTAACTGAGGCACTATATGTGTTCACACAGTCCTTTCTGAAGGTCTGTAAGGTGTTAGAGGAAAGGTACACTATCTCTACTTGGTTTGGGACTTTTTCTTTACTTCAAGATGAGCAACTGCAATGCTCTGTGATGAAAAAAAATATTTTCAAAATTTCTGTTCCATATGCTGATTTCAAAAACATTTTTGAGAAGCATCTTATCCCAGTCTCATTTCTTTCTCCTTTTAGTATAGGATAGACTGGAAAATGAAGATTTAAGTACAGTTAAGTAAAAACAGAGAATCAGTTTCTCCAAAATGTTGCCAAACATAATTGGGCCTGGTTGAGTAAACTGCTAACAGTAAACAATTTGATCTGCAGATCTTATTTCCCCCATTCTTGGGAACAGTGCAGTGGGAAAGTGATGTATTCATGCTCTAAAACTAGCCAAAGTTACGGAAACACTTCAGTGTCCAGGTTACTCATGACTATCAGCTTTCACTGTTCATTTAGCTGCCTTCTCCAGGAGATTCAGCAATCACACTATTGAAATGAAGCTACTGCCAGAATAGCCCAGATAAACCATGGAGAAAGATGTTGAGTGTCATATGCCAACCTCCTGCTTCCTAAGGCCATTATTTGCAGCTGGAGGGCAGGTCTGAGGCACATTCAAGATTCAAGAATTACTAAAGAGAAGGAAGTGTGAACGTGCAAAATTATAGTAAAATGGTCAAGGCACTCAAATGAAAGAAAAAAAGAAAAATTGGAGACATGGGAACATTAGGGAATATTATAGAGTAGTATGGCAGTGTTAAATTAATTCAAGCATGTAAAGGAATGGGTGGCAGAACAAGGTAAGCTGAACTGCTTTCCTTTCTCTCCTGAGAGCAGGAGAGAAGCAATACAGATGGTGCCAGGTAGTCGTGGTGCCTCCACTGTTTCACTAAGGACCTGTAGGATCACAGCACTGTTTCTCACCAGCTCCCATGGTCCTTTTTTTCCATGCAAAACTCACCATTGGGGAATGAAGAGAAGGGTGAACACCTCATTCGTGTCTTGGGTCAGGGCCAAGTCATGATCTTGAACATGAAAAGGGAAGAATGCAGTACAAGCATACCTCAGACACCAAGGAGGACATCTGAGAGCAGTGTTTACAAGAAAACCACATATAAAATAATAATTTTTAACCTTTTTTTTTAATAGTCTTCAAACTTCAGAGATTTTTTAAAAGGACATATTTTTATTTTGACAGACTTCAACAAAAATTTAGATATTTCTTCCCCTAACTGTTTCCAAGACTGAGAAAAATCATGGAGAAATTAGCTTTAAAACTTCAGCTGTGAAAGCATGAGGTCCAGTCCCACTAGACCCAATCACAAATACGCTTGGGGAAAGTCCTCAGAGGACGGTGCTGCCTGTCTGAGGCATGGAGCTCTGAGCTGGCTAAGGGCAACTGAAGCATCTCTACCTACCCCACCTCAGCTGAGGCAGCAATGGGTGGTTCCCAGTGATTCCAGATTTCATACCTTTTTTCCTTTTCTATTTTTTCTTTTCTTTTTTTTTTTTTTTAAGGTCAAAGAACAAAATGAAGAACACCAAAAATCAGAAGACACAGAATTTCTACAGATTCCTACAGATCTTGTCAAAATGTATTTCATGTAAAATTTTCATGGCAAACAACTTCATCTGGTTAATATTTGTCCTTTTTCATCCCTTCAAAATAAAGTTTGTCCAAAACAATTTGTAAACTCTATGAGGCAAGCTGTATGGGAGCATGGCAGACAATCAGTTATTCATGGACAACCAAATGCATCACTCCATAATCTCGGTTTATTATTTCTATTGAACAAAATATTGTGTAAAACATCTTCTTGATAACAGAATGATTTACTGAAGGTTCAACTAGAGAGCTACTGCTCTTGTTATGTACAAGGAATTGACACTACCTTGTTCAGATGCTTACAGAGGATGACCTGAAAGGCTTATCTCCTATCTAGCCAAAAGGAGAGAAATAGGTTCTATGCTGAAGCTGATACAGAGCAGCCTGTTTAAAGGGGTACTCTGGATTTCTCTTGAGAAAAACTTCATTTTCTCTGCTGAATGTATAGAGAGACTACAGAAACTGATCTCCCAGCTCAGAATATAAAATAGGCACTTAAAGCTAAGATGAGCACACACCTTATTGTATTCCTCTTCATAAAAGTACTAAAAAGACACTTCCAATCTTGTTTATATATGTATGAAAACAGAGAAAAATATACGTTTTGTACACATATACAGGTTCCCAGATGAGCATGTGTTTTGCAACAGCCACAAAAAATATTGTTATCATTCATTTCAGCTTTTTTGATCACCACTTCTTTATTTTTTACATAGCAGGCTCATAATTTCACAGTAGAATTTTAAATTTGCCTGTCAATAATCAAGTACCATTATAGGGACTCTAAATGTATAAAAAGCTTACATAAATGATGTAAATCTGAGCAGGCATTTCATATGTGAGGTCTCTTTTATTGAATAGCTGTTTGCAATTGTTAGAAAAGTGTAAGTTTCCAGGTCAGTAAAATCATGTGTTTTATCAAACAGGGAGGGGAGCCCTCTGGGTATGCTGAGTAAGAACTCAATAGAATCTAGTCTTAAAACTTTATGCTTTAATTAAAATGTATACTGATGTGTAGTCATTTCCCTGAGCACAGCAATATGGTAATAAACCTTTAAAAAATTCAGATCTCTGCAGTTTCATAGAACATTTTTCAATCTGATCAAACATTTTTTTCTCTCACTAATCAGTACTTTTTGTGGTTTATGCATACAGTATTATATTTGATTCCATTCCCCTGTGGGTTGTTACATATCTTAAATATGTTGAGTAAAGGTTCCTTAGAAAAACCAAAAAAAGTATATGAAGTAAAACTTCTCTGCGAAGACTTGGATACCTAAAAAGACACTCCTTCCGTAAGAAAATTTTGTTGTTCTTGCTGTCTTTATCAGTGTGCTGGTTTTGACTGAGAGAGAGTTAATTTTCTTCACAGTAGCTGATAGGGGGCTATGGTTTGGATTTGTGCTGAACAGTTTTGATAATTCAGAGATTATTTCATTACTGCTGAGCAGGGCTCACAGAGTCAAAGCATTCTTCTCACTCCACCCTACCACTAAGTGAACTGGGCACGCACAAGGAGCTGGGAGGGGAAACAGCTGGGACATCTGACCCTGCCTGACCCAATATCTGTAACTTACTGCGTTGTTTTCAGCATATAAACCTGGGTGGAGAAGGATGAAGGGAACATGTTTGGAACATGATGGCATTTGTCTTCCCAAGTCACCATTATGTCTGATACATCCCTGCTTTCCTGGGGATGGCTGAACACAGAATCACAGAATCATTTAGGTTGGAAAAGACCTCTAAGGTCATCGAGTGCAACCTTTGGCCAAACACTACCTTGTCAACTGGACTGTAGCAGTTAGTGCCACAGGCAATCATTTCTTGAACACCTCCAGGGACAGTGACTCCTCCACCTGCCTGGACAGTCTGCTCCAATGCCTAACAACCCTTTCCATGAAGAAATTCCTGCTAATGTCCGACCTGAACCTCCCCTGGTGCAGCTTGAGGCTATGTGCTTTCGCCTTGTCAACACCTGCCTGCCTATGGAACATAGTGAATTAATTCCTTGTTTTGCTTTGCTTTTGCTTTGCCTATTAAAATGTTTTTATTTCAGCCCCTGAGTTTTCTCACTTCTGCCATCGGATCTCTTCCCCATCCCAGCAAGGGGGAGGTGAGCAAGCGCATATGTGGAATTGATCTGCCGGCTGGAGTTAGACCACAACACTTGGTAAGCTGGTGTACTCACAGCAAAACATAAGCTGATAGATTGTTCCCAGATCCAGGTGATGCTGTTCTTCTGCAAAAGAAGCAATTAATCTCTGGATGAAACAAAAGAAACCAGAGGCAGCTGTGCTAGAAAGTGAAGTGGGCAGACATAGGTCTGCCTGAGAGGCACCCACAAAGAAACTGACATTTTCACATTTCTTATAACCTGTAGGTGAATTTTTCCCTTTTTAAGTTTCCAGCTGCACTACTGTAATGAAGTGGTGTGGAATTAATATCTGTTGGGGAGAAAAGGAAACATGTAGGGTTCATCAAGTTAAACAAGCAGTTTGTAACTGAAGATTAACATTATGGTTCAACAAGATGTGTAAATCACATTAGGCAGGAAACTTGCGTTTTAATATCTTTTTTTTATTTTTTGAATCTGAACTTAAACCTTCTGTCTTGGGGTGACTTTATGATGTGTATCCTCTCTCGCTGCTCTATGCCCAGAAATCAATCCTGTGCCTTTCTGTGCCTTTAAACTGGCACACCTTCTTATTTCACACAGAATTTTATGTGTGTGTGTTGCATGTGGAGTTACAGTGTGGAACTCCAGTACACATGTGCTTTTTCCACCTTGCTTTCCCACTAGCTGATATGCTAGAAAGAGAAAGAAATTTCCTGCAGCAGCCTGAAATGAGGAGGGGTTTAGTCCCAGAACCACCTACTAATCATGTTCATTGTCTTTGCCACATGGAATTACTATAATAGAATAGATTAACTTCATATTAAGGTGAAACTGTAGATAGAGTGTGTCTGATTAGCAATAAAATAACATCTGATCTTGAAATCCCTTAACCCCTTGAAGTTAATTTCAGTTACTTTAAATTTAATTTCAAGTTTGTTAATTGAAGCCGTACTTATACTTTCCCTGTTTTTAAGTTGTTTAAAGAAGCCTACTCAATTTACTCTGTATAGAATAGCAGTTTTAAGAGACTGCCTGGTGAAGGGCAGAAGAGGGTGCCCTAGGCTGTCAGGGTCCTAGGACACTATTACTTGCTTCGAAGTTAAGAAACTGCATGTGTCTTTGTGAAGAATCTTACTAGGTTTCCTTACTAAGAGACTTTTCCTTTTAGAAGAGAGACTGTACAACGTCATGATGGGCTACCTGGCTGCAGCTGAATGGGGGGTGGACTATGGGTTTACACAGTGAATTCACAAGAAGCAACTGCAGGACTGTGAAAAAAGAAGATGACAATTACACATGAGCATTCAGACTAATATGTTCTGGGAATTTGTATAAATAATACTTCTTTCATTTTTGTTACTTCAGAGCAGCTTAAAACCAGATTTCAGATGGAATAGAGGTAGTCTGGCATAGAACATTAGTTTATCCCTTTCATCTTGCCTGCAGTGCATATGAAGGGTTTGAGCCTTTTATCCCTTCCTGGCTCAAGGAGGAGAACTTCACTGTACCCATTTTGTTCTATGTCCTTTGCTAGAACATGTAACAGTATTTGAAACAAATTCCACTAATCTCTCATGTCTCATTTCTGTGTCATTTTTGTTTCACATCATACAAGTCTTTGGCTTCAACAGTGACTCCACAAACCATGCCTTTATATTTATGATACCAAAATCAAATTTGTTTTATTTTACTTACATATCTTTTTTTTTATCTATTTACTAACTCTTCTATTTAGTAGAGCCTCAAACAACTTGCAGACTATGCCCGAGAAGTTCATAATTGAACTGAAGAGAGGTCAGTGGCTTTGCAGACCAGCTCTACAACGACAACTGTTATAGAGATACTGGTACAGAGGAAAACACTGATGCAGTTGTAGTAGAAGCAGCTTCAAGGTTCATCAGAGCAGGTCTTAACACTGGAAAAGACCAGACAAACATAGGAAAGTGGGGAAAAGAATGAAACTGGTGGCTATATCAAAAGGGCTCTCAGCTCCTCCAGGCAAGCACAGCACAACCAGAGACTGGATTCAGCAAATATAATTGGTGGATAATTCTGGGTGGCAGGGACTATCTTTATTTATGTCCATTTTATGATATCAAGTACATTTTGAACCCAAGAAAAAAATATGAATTATTATGTATTTATTTATGAGAACAGTGGGGATAATAATCTGCTAGAAACTTGTACTGCTGGAGAGAGCATTTAACTTTTCTAGACATGCCCCATGATTCTTGTGTTTTAACCTATCAAATTAATTAAAATATTCAAATGTTTCTCCTCAAGTGGTTTCTAATTTGCACATGTATGGAATCCTAGAAGTTAGAACAGGCACATTATTCAGTTTCATTATCTGCATATACCATATTTTCTTTTGAAAGAAATTATCATTAAACTCAAATATGCCCATTTGCAAGGGCAAATGTAAAAAATAGCCAAGATACACATCTATTTTCATAAAAGACCAGATATATTCAACTGTGAGAAAATTTAAGAGATTGAACTGAGGAAGACTGAAAACTTTGTTTTACATCTGGGATAGGCAGCTTGTAAACCACTGTGAAAACTCTCAGTGTGAGGTAGATCTTAATATAATATTAAAATAACTTTGTCTTGTCATTTTCATACACATTTTTCCAATCAGACCTATGCAGAGATGTTTCAAACTGCTAACCTAGTTGAAGTTACAACATCCTGTACACTACTTAAAATCCTCATTTTCCACCACAGTTTTGAATGTATTCAGGGGCTTTGACAGACAGAAGGAACTTTTGGAAATTTACTGCAAGTGAGTTTAGAAGTTCTTCTACTAGAAGATAAAGCACAAGTTGGTTTTATTTAATTAATAAAAGCCAAAAACATGGCAGTGTGAAACTCAAAGTCCATTAAACTTTAAGAGCAAATAAACTATATTTATTAGGTAATTTGGTGTGTGTAAGTAAGAGCGGGGGGATTCAGACCTGATGTCTCAGGTTTTTTCTGAACTTTGTTACCTTTTTCACAAAGTAACATGCATGTGTTATGCTGGAAATAACTGGTTAGGCAACCTCAATCAATTAACTTTCCTATCTAGAGAGTTTGGGGTGGGGGCTGGAGGGCTACATATACTGATGCTTGGAGAAAAGCACCCTTTCTCTTACTATCAAGATGACTAAAGATGAGCTTTTGCTGTTCCTCTTACTGTTACCTTGACCCTTCAGTGATGTTCTTATCTAGACTACCTCATGAGTTTTTCTGGCCTCATTTCAGCTCCCATGAGTGCATGTCAGAGGGCACTCTTTTTTCACCTCTTGATGATTTCTACCTCAAGAAACTTCAATTACCATTGCCTTGCACATGTAGTTCCACCATTTTTCAACACTGAATACATGAGAAAAAGTTTCAGCAGCAGGGGTGACCAACTGTACTCTAACTTGCTGTTTTTAAATGGAAAGAACCCTAAAAGCTGTTGGAATAGTTGCATGTTTGCAATTTGCACCCTCACTCTACATACGTGGATGACAAAAATTGGGGTTCCAGCCTATACACGCACATTCCACCCTGACACATTCCACCCTTGCACCTAAAAACTCAGTGAAAAATAAAGATCCCTCTGACATTAGTAAGGCACCACAAAGCTGACCAGAGACCACCAAAGCACATGAAAGTGGGTTACTTTTCAAAAACAAGGCTATTGTTAGAAAATAAATGAGGCTGTTTTTTAAAATGCTGCATATGAGCCAGAATGGAATCTGCAGAGAACTCTGTGCCTTGCAGAGCCCTCTCAGGCACTTAGTCCAGCAGCTCCCTTCAATGATCACTTTGGACAAAAGTGGCTGCGATTCAGCTCTGACTCTGCTGCCTGCTCTTGTTTCAGCCTCTCTCCTGGATGTGGTTGACTGTTTTACCTCCTTACCAGGAAGCCTGTCCTCTCTCACGCTCTGAGCCACACTTGAGACAGGGGTAATCATTGCTGCCAGGGTGAATTTGACCCTGTGTGCAGTGGTCAGGACAAAGTTACTATCAACAGTGGCCTCAGCTGTCCACCTGCAGGCTTTTAACCCGAAGTACTTTGAGGAAGCAGTGTGGATATCCCTTTTCTGCCCCTGCCCTGTCACGCTGTGGTTGCTGGCGCTGATTGCGGCTCACTCCGGTCACGGTCACGGTGATTTCCATGACTGATAGATGAGGAGATTGCAGGTCAGCTATTCAGATGCTGCTGGTGTTAATGAGAAGACAATGTGGGTAATCAAACTAAAACACAATGCAAATGTGTTGGTCCAGGTTATAGCATCAATATTTGTTCTCCCTGCTAATACAAGCCTCTTCCTTCCAATGTTCTTTTCCTTCAAATGAAACAGCTTGTTTTATCTGAAATGAAGTGTTTTGCATATTTCAGCAGGACAAAAGGAAGCATTTGTAAGGAACAGCCACCATTTTTTAAAATTCCATGTAAGTACCTATGAAAAATCAGCCAGTTGTTCAAAGCATGAGGACAAAAGTTCTAACCTTTTTGATTTTTTGTTTGTTTTTCCCCAGAACAATGTGACAAATTCAACACATATTCACCATTCAGTACAGCCCACAAATTAACTGCAGTGCTTTCTTTACAAGACATTGTTGCTATATTTTTGCAATTAAAATTTGTCTTCTATGTCAATCCTGTTGCTGATGTTTTCTGCATAATAAATCTTATCTGTGCTCCTGTCACCCAGTTTAAATTCTAATATGTGCAATGTCCTCCCTACTGATGCCGAGCTGGAAAAATACTTGACTCAATTTACTGGACTTTTACATCTGTGGAGCTGCACAGATAAGACCTTTAATTACACAGTGAACATAGACAGTAGCAGTCAAAACACTGATAATGTACAAGAGCCCAAATGAAATCAGCTCTTGGGAAAAATATTTAAAAATTCTTTCTTTCTGACTCTGTCATTTATAGATTTGCATATCATGCACAAAAGAAAAAAAATGCCCAAAGACCCATATACTCTTTCTGCTTCTAAGTTTTCTTGGTTTCTAATTTTTTATTCTTTGCCTAGAATAATACCGATCATACTCATTTTTAGAAGACAACCAATTACAACTGTCAGAAATCACCTGGAATAAAATTTAAAACTTGTTAAAATTCAAATTCATAAAATTACTTCTATGACTAATAATGGTCAAACTTGAGGCTTGTCAAGAAACACTACAATACAGAGCTGTGTAGTGACTTGAACATGGGCAAGAAACCTCAGCTCTAAAGCCACGTTTCCTCCCTGGTGCAAATGTAGCAAAGAGCTTGTGACTTCTCTTACCAGAATCTCACATGACAGAAAATTTCCAGTCTTTCTTCTCTTTGGTAGTAACCAAACAAATTGGTCACAATTTCCTATTCTAGTACCATGGGGCAGAAGGATTCTTTTGTGGGTGATTAAATCCAATCCTCTTCATTTGAAGGAATCATTAGCCTTGGGTTTTGTGCTTTCTGGACAGGACCATGTACCCATCAGTAGCAGGCCTTCAGTCACAACTGCTTTCTCTTTGTCTGTGCTATGTCTGATCTTGCATCATGTTCCAAAAGCTTGATTTCTTCCCAGTGTGTTTCTTGGGTTGCTCGAAAACACGTGCACATATTTGCATGAGGCTGAGCTACATGGGCACAAAAGTAAAGTGCCATTCATGTGCCCTGAGACCTGGCAGTATGGCACTGCACCAGAAGGACATCACTGTCCTCCGGAGCAGCTGGAGGTTGAGACCAGCTGGGGCATCTCAGATTACACTGTATTCTATCTTTAGGCAAATGGAGCCCATCCATTTCAGTAGGTTCTTACCTTGAGATTAAGCTAAAGACTAAAATACCCGAATGTAATATCGACATATCGATACCTCCCATTATTTTCTGTGGATGTTCAGGACTCGGTCTGAGTTCATACAAGCTGGTAACTCATATTTCACCTAAGGTGTGCTGGAGTATCCTTCCTATCCTCAATCTGCTACTCCAGAAGAAAACAGGTCTCCAGAAGGCTATGGGTCCCCTAACCCCACAAATACTCTCATCTGGACCAGATCTTCCCCAAGTTGTTTTTATTATCCTGCTTTCTGATTCTAAAATGTAACTGGGAACTTTTTCTCTTATGTATCAATTAGTTATTTAGCATCTGTATCAAAATTATTATTTATTACAGGTTTTTGGATCTATAGTTTCTTATTTATTGTATATTCATACTGGAAGAGGCTGTTATATCTTCATACCTTATTCTTTATTTGCCTCTAAAATATTAGACAATATATAATGATTAAATATTGAATGCTGTTAATGCTGTAGTGGAGAGAAAATGAATTAGATTGGGACCCTGAAGGTTTATTAGTTAGATGGTCTGCATTTTTTTAACACTATGCAAATGCTAAGTGTAACTGCTTTTTACCATTGATTTGCTTGATTTATAGAGTTTAGGGCCTAAAGTTTGACACTGATTATCAAGAATGACCTTTTTCATTATACAGGCTACTAAACATAATCCAGTAATTCTTTATGGAGCCCAGTAGGTTCTTAGTGAGGTAATTATTATTGAAAAAATCAGATTCAATTTGGTGACCACATTTAATTTCTCAACGCCATAAAAACCCTTATAAGTCTTTGTTTTCCTGAGGATACCCTTCAGCAAGAACTTACTTTTGTGCTTTAGCATTTTAATATCTAATTATAATTTTAATTAAACAATGAAGATACTACAATAATACTTTCCTCATTAAAATATGAATCAACAGGAAAGGTATTACGGCAATCTGAAGTGGACTGTGTTGAAACTGGGTTGTATTTTATTTAAGAGTTAAGTCTTAATTACTGTCTCTTGTCTAAAATGTATATTATAAAATGTCCAAGTTAGGCAAAGGATCATTGCATATAACCATTTATATGGTGAGAAAATGCCAGGCAAAATCATGCTGTCAGCTCCCACTAGGTCTTTTAGTTGTGTGCAAACTTGCCAAAATATGAGTCAAATGTGGTCTCTCAGTTTCTGGTTTGGGGTTGGTTGTTCATTTTTTCTTGTACTTTTGGGGTTATTTGAAAAGTTTGACTTGCTGAGGCCTTGAACCTCTTGTTGAATTTGTGGCAGCTCCCCCTGAAAGTGGCAGCCACACCTGAAGTGGCTCCCTTCCTACAAAGAACAGCTTCCACAGCCACAGAGATACCCTCAGGGGGAAAAGAGAAGTTAAGGAGTGGAACGCTGTGCTGGAAATACACACCCAGTGTCCTGGAAATATTGGTGACATTTGATCTGATTAGCTTATCTAAAGGAACTAAAAAGCAGAGATGTAGAATCCATAGAGGCTAAGGAAAACAGTGTCAAGTAACTTCAGAAATGGTATATATGCCATAATCCAGGAAGAAAATTATACAGGAGCCAGGGCTGATGTAAAAGCATGAGACATTCCTAATAAATACAGGACTGAGGGTTGAGGGCTAGTCTCCTAAGAATAAGTCCTTCTAAGGGAGCACCCAGAAGCATCACAGCCACATCCTGCCTGTAACCACCAAGCTGCATTTCCTTATGGCCCTACACTGGCAAGCGTCAGGCACAGCAGCAGCTCCGTGACCAACTTGGAGCACCTGGATTGCTGCTGACAGCTCTGGGACTGGCTGCTGTCACTCACAGAGGGGCACAGCAGCTACAGCAAGCTACTCTGCAGGAAGCAGTTCAGGAATTGGGGCTGATTTGCTCCATATTATAACTGTGACAGGAGGCTTTGAGATAGACACGGTCTTAAGAAATATTTTCATTGGTTTGTTTTCCTCTTAGTATGGTAAATCTTTTGCAGCATCAGAAAACACTGCTAATCTCAGTTATTTGCACCATGTAGTCAATGAAAAAAAAAAAAAAAGGGGTGTGGTAGGGGAAGCACTTTTCATTTATTTGTATGGACTAGTTCTTACTTCTCTAGCAAATATAGTTGTCATTGAGTGAACGTGTGCTGCCACCCATAGGCAGCCCCAAAAATATCTCCTTGCCCGTGCAGTTTATAACAGCACGACTTGACTCACAGAAGCATGGTTCCCTGTCCTCTCTCGTCTGTCCTCAGAGCTACATACAGAATGTGTCATCAAATTAAGTATAAGCAGGGTGAGAACGAGCTAATTTTCAGTAGTTTAGTTAAAGGTAGCTCACAGAAAAAGTCTCACTGCTTGTGAATATGGTATTATAATTACTGCTGCTTTTCCCAGTTCTGTCTATGAAAGGAAGTGAGCAAAGGGTGATTTCCGTCCCTGTATTCTGGTGTGTCGCTAGCAATAGTTCTCAGTTAAAGATAATGTTAATAATTTTTAATAATTAAACTCAAGTATGCTTGCTTAGCAAGAGGAAGTGAAGGCTCTGGGGAGACTACAGCCTTCCAATACTTAAAGGGGGCTTATAAGACCTGTAGTGACAGGACAAGGGGCAAGTGTTTTAAAACAAAAGAGGGTAGATTTAGAATGGATATAAAGAAGAACTTCTTTACTCTGAGAGTGTCGAGGGACTTGAACATGATGCCCAGAGAAGCTGTGACTGCTCCATTTCTGGAAGTGTTCCAGGCCAGGTTGAGTGGGGCTTTGAGCAACCTGGTCTAGTGGAAGGTGTCCCTGACATGGCAGGGAGGTTGGATGATCTTTACAGATCCCTTCCAACCCAAACCACTCTATGCTTCCATGATTATATGTGAAATAAAGATTAATTAGTGCATTTTGGTAACTTAAAATTTCTGCTCTCCATGCATCTAAATAATATGACTAATAATACTTTGGCATTAATGAAGTTAGTTATAGGAGAGCACCAGCTGATGAGTTAGTCTAAAAGAGGGAGAACAATTTCATAGTACTGAGCATTCTGACTTACTGACTTATTGCAGCCTTATTGGCTGCACTCTGGAAGTAGTAAAAAGTAACAGGTTTTGTTTTTTGGGGAAAAAATCAAATTAAGATCAGCAAAATCATTTCCAAGCAAGACGTGAATTCAATAGCATAAATACTGAAAACTTTGCATGATCATCCAGGAAAAGAGACAGCTTTGTTAATATCATTGCTACTAGCACAAGTACATTGCTACATTTCAACATATGGCTTCAGCAAAACAGAAAAAACTATTGATAAGTTGACAAAAGTGTTGTGTCTCGGCCTCTTCACAGCACGGGGAATGAAAAAATCAAGACTGTTAGTATCAAGTGTTCCTGCTGTAGTTTTCCTTTTGCCTGATTTTTTAAAAAGGTGAAGAGGGAAATCACATTTAATATTTCTTCTAATTCATAGACTCAAGTGGTGGCCAGTTTTCAGTTTTTAATCTTCACTTTAACAAAGAGCAGTTGGGCAGCTATTGACAGTGAAACCCAGCAGTCGACTACCTTGTAAATTAGAAGCTGTGGTAGTAAAAATGGATTTGTATATCACCGGGAGTAGAGAGAGTGTCTGCCTTGTAAATTTAATTAAACAGCAGGTGCAAAATCAGGTCATATGGCTTTGATGTGCCCCATGTGAGGATGACAACTAGACAATGATTCTAATATGAAGAAATTTGCATACATTTGCATTGGATTGCATAGAACATTGTAGCTCACACCTACTTTCTGTGTTTCATTTTGGGGAAGTTGGAGATTTGAATGAACAGTTCCTATTTAGTTCCTACAACTAAACACAAGAAATGCTTTTGTTCTGTCATGGTAGGGAACATATGGGTTATGATGCTATTATGTACCATTTTATAGAGTATGCTTACATGATAATCAAACATTTGAAAATGCAGCTGAGATATTTGTAATGACAGGACAAGCAAAGCTGGAAGTAGGGGGGAACACAGAGGAAGAATGGAAACCACCCCTGTGTTTTAATCTTTCCTTGATGATCATTTGTTTACTGGAGCATTAATGCAAATCTACATTCTGGTCTTTGTCCAAGGGGTGTTGCAAACAATTCTCTTTGCTTTTGTAGCTAATATTGTAAACAATGAAATTATGTAGGCTGGAAGTGTTTTCAAATCTGGCAATTAGCACCTCATAATGATTATTAGTTATATAAAAAAAATGCATTTGCTCACATTACTGGGCTAAGTTAAAGGTAGAAATGCATAGATGATAGTTATGCTTCTTATGCTATTGATTTAATGGGAAAACCAACTGTATAGATCCCCAGACCTTTTCTTTGCAGTTAAAAATGTTAATGAACAGTTGGTTTCATTTTTGACAGTTTGTCTGTGAGATTTTGAATCCCAATGCTGTTTTCGCTGACTGTGCTAGAAGTCTAAGTTTCAGAGGCTATTAAAACACAACTGTGAGGGCAAAACAAATCACTCTGAGAGCAGAGGATGCAGCTAAGAAAAGGCTGAACTTTGCTCATTAGGTAGCACCAAAACCTGGGTCAGCAAAGACCAAAACCTGCCAAGGAAAGGCTGCTCATCCAGGAAGCTATAGGAACGACCCTCTCTGCACTTCTGTGGTCTGATCTCCAAAGCAACGAACCCCGCCAAATTTAGAAGTTTGCAGTGGCCCAGACCTGGGTGTGGTTTTCCCCTTAAACTGCCAGATCTAGCAGCTATTATGTTATGGTTGCTATGTCCCAAGTATTATCACTGAACTAAGTGCAGCAATCATCCCAGCTAGTTCAGTTCACTTAAACTAGACAGAGAGATCAGATCTAAGTAGGCAGCAGAGTCCCCGTGCAAAGGTCTAAGTACCACACCTGTAGGAAAGCTCCCCTGAAAGGCAGTGCCTGGTGACAGCAGTCTGGTGTGTGTGGCTACTCAGGTGACCTCAATTCAAGGCATCTATGTTGCCCTTTAGTTTATGAGACAGCCTTCAAAGAAGCACCATGATGTACCAGGAGGTACCACTTTTAAGTGCTCATGATGTTGATTTTCACATATATTTCCCAAGGTAGACTTAAGCTCCCAGGGATGAAAATGCACTTTGCACTAGGGTTACACAGTGGCTGGACAAAAGCCAAAAATAATGTGACAAAAGTTCTGGTAACAAGGCTGCAAAGACATTGGCCCCATGAGGAACCTCACACTGCAGAACTTCTCCAATGGTACATGTGAGGGTCTTTCCCATTTTGAGTGTTTCACTTTGTCTCTGCTGGAGCTCTTTACTGCTTCTGTGAGAACACCAACCTCCACGTGACACAGCACAGCTGGGGGTTGGTGGGGAACAGCTGGAAAAGGAGAAAGGAAGGGAAGGAAGTGGGATGCGAATTCAGGGAAACAGGAGCCTCCTAGATAGGTTTTCTACCAACATAAAATACTTCCATTGTATCAACAGCTGATCTGTTTCAGGAATTTTCTTTCTTTACTGTCTACAGCCTCCTCACTGAGGTTTTCTACGTCTTCAGTTGTGGTGATACCTAAATCAACTGTTTTTGTTTACCCTCTTTAGGGATAGAGACTTTCCAAGTGACTGGCAGAATTACTATAATTTTTGTAACCATTCTCCCCAAATCAGTCATCACTGGTACATGCTCTGTCTGTGAGACACTGTGTGTACTTTCTCAGATAAGTACGCTGAGTTACCCCAGTGAAGCTTATAGGGCCTCAGCATGCATGCTATGTAAATAAAGCAGATTTACTGAATTTACTGAATGGTCCTTAGCATTTTGTTTTAAAATCTCATATTCTTTGTCCTGGAGCTCCCAGATGAAGCTTATAGAAACTGTCAATATACCAATTGCAAGCATGTAAGCTCCAGCTCTAGATAAACACCAAACAATAATCTAAAACTTCTATTTGAGAGAAAAATATATTAGTTACTTCTTTTATTCAATTTCCTTTCTTTTTTTTTTTTTTTAAGAAATGCTAAGAAAAAAGCTAAGCAAAAAACCAAACATGAAACAATTCAAGTAATTTATTTAATTATATTTTAATTTTGAGGGGTTTTTGGTTTTTTTTGCTTTCTTTGTGGTTGTTTGGGGTTTTTTAATAACATGAAATGTTGCCCAGGAAAGCAAACATCAGAAGTAACACAATTAGTTATGACATCAATAAACAATTCAGCAGTTCTGAGAAAATATTCAAATGATCTTCCCAAATAAAATGCCAGTGATGTATATTAAGCACCTGTAAGAAAGTTTTTTAAAATAGTTAACATGCCAAATGCTTTCAAATAGATCGGGCACCCATGTTAATTGCACAGCCAGGTTATTCCCATGGATCACAGGGCAAAAGAAAATATTAAGAGAACAATAGTAAAGCCACCTAGCAAAAGCAACCAAGCACAGTAAGGAAGACACACAAAATAAAGAAGACTGAGCAGTCAAGATGTTTCATTTCACTAGCCTTTCCTGCAGTGTGAAACCAAGGAGTCAGTGCATAGGAGGGGCAGGAGACAAGGAGCCCTGGTCAAGTCCCAGGTTCCAGGTGTCCTGAGGCAGTGAAAAGAGATGAGAGGTGGAGCTGCCACCGTGCTGTCCCACAGAACAGGGGCATTTGCCCCACCAGTGGATGCAGCCTGCATGGTCACTCCCTCCTGATGGCTCCAGAGCAAAATTCCTGACAGTGTCTCCAAGACAGTATGACTCCAGACCATTCCTGCACAGTCTGGCTGATGAAAAACAGGGCTTGAATTTCAGGAGAGGATCTTTGTTGCTTCCACAAACCCTTCTGCATCAAACAGTTCTGCTGCTGGGCAGCAGAAATCCACCACCTGCTTGCAGTGTCAGCTTTCTCACCTTCTCCTGAGCAAAAGCAGCCAAATAATACCCAGCAGAAGAAGTAACACTCTGGTTTATTTCACAACTGTGTAAAAATCTCTACAAGGCATGAAAGGGATATAGCTTTCCAAGTGAATTCTCCTAACGTGATATCAAAAGTAACATTCATGACAAGATGAAATATTAGTCCTGCCCTTTGCTAAGCTTCAAAATGTAAAATTAAGTATTGTATATGCAGATCTACTCAATTTAGAAACAAGTTAGATCACATTTTCAAGGAATATGTATATAGATAGTAAAACAATAATTTAAAAGTTGTTTTAGAAAACTAAGAACCTGGCTCCAAATACCTCAAAATGATTCTCCTTACTGGGTTCACTAACTGAGTAATAACTGATATCAGGAAGTATTCTGGCCATTGATATAGTTACCTTAAGTGAATACAATTAACTTTGCTAAAACTGGTAAACTTTTAAAAGTCACCACTCCAGAGCTTTGCTTCAGTTTTTCACAGTTTGCTCTGGTTCTTCATTATTGATATGTTTTTCTTCTAAGGTTATTCAGACAGAAATATGTCCCTCTTCACTCCCACATCAACCAGAGGAAACACCAGATGGGCGCAACTTACTGTTATTAATTTGTACTGCATTGTAAGAAAACAAACCTAAACTATTTCCAGCACACTTACAGAAAATACAAAGCTGTAGAATGAGTATCTCTGTTTTACAGAATGACACACTGAAATCAACTTGGCTCAGGAATCATCAAGCTAGAAGTTATAACTAAGTCTTGATTCCAAGGACAGCTGGGAAAAAAAAGTATTTTTCCATATCAAAAAAGTATCCAAAATCTAGACAGTTGTATAATCTGATGAAACGGAGCACTTTCAAAGTTAAAAACCTCCATTTAACTTGGGAGTACTCCAGCATTTTAGCTGCAAGTAAGAAATGGGTTCAGGTCCTTAGGTTAAACGAAAGTGAATTTTGGTTGGGCTTTTTTTTTTTGATAATTCGAGGTGAATATCCTAATCTTTGGGTTAATCTGCGGTAGAATTCTTTCTAATTTTAAGCAACCATTTTATTCTCATCAAAATTACCTATCACAGTATTTGGAGAAGTTTGAAATTAATAATTAGCAATTTTCAAATGGAAAATAATGAAGTCTTAATATTCTCTAATATCAATCTTTTAGGTTCTTCCAAAACTCACTCTTTCTTCTTTTTTTTTTTTTCTTTTCTTTTCTTTTTTCTTTTCTTTTCTTTTCTTTTCTTTTCTTTTCTTTTCTTTTCTTTTCTTTTCTTTTCTTTTCTTTTCTTTTCTTTTCTCTTTTCTTTTCTTTTCTTTTCTTTTCTTTTCTTTTCTTTTCTTTTCTTTTCTCTTTTCTTTTCTTTTCTTTTCTTTTCTTTTCTTTTCTTTTCTTTTCTTTTCTCTTCTCTTCTCTTCTCTTCTCTTCTCTTCTCTTCTCTTCTCTTCTCTTCTCTTCTCTTCTCTTCTTTTTTCTCTTTTCTCTTTTCTTTTCTTTTCTTTTTTCTTTCTTTCTCTCTTTCTCTCTTTTTCTTTCTTTCTTTTCTTTCTTTTCTTTCTTTCTCTCTTTCTCTCTTTCTTTCTCTTTCTTTCTTTCTTTGTTTGTTTCTTTCTCTTTCTTTCTCTCTTTTTCTTTCTTTCTTTCTTTTCTTTCTTTTCTTTCTTTCTTTTTTCCTAACAAACACAATACAGTAGAAGAAAGGCAATTGAAATACTGCAGCCTTGTTATACAACTTAGAAATTTCATTATGGTCTCTTACTATCCTGAGCTGCTATAATACCTCTGGTTTAGCTGCTCATAGCTAGGACAAAAATTATCAATACTTTATCATTTTAATGTTGTCATCGTGTCTCCTTTTTAAATAAAAAACTTACATATATGAGGTGAGCTTCACTGTAATGTTTAAGTATGACAACCAAGCTTAGTGCTTTTCCTATTTCATACGGAGCAAACATGTGTAAACACTTTATTAAAATTAAAAAAAAAAAAAAAGAAAAAGAAAAACTGAAAGCTGTTCCCTGCTGATTGATTTTTCAAAAGCTCCCTAGACTGATTCGGCTACAGATGTTTGCAAAATGATTGGATGTAAAGTGGGCTTAATTCATAAAAGCAATAAAATGTTGCTTATTGACTGAACAGATGAACTACTAAGGGGACATAATTTGGAGTGTTCTTATTGGAAATGCTTTGAAGAAATGTAATGATAGTGCAGAAAAAAGCCTTATTAGATCTGGTAGAATAAATTTACAGCAAAACATTTTGCAAGATTTGAGACACTGAGAAAATTAATTCCTGAAATTTGGATTGTACAGTTATGCATCCATATAAACTTGTTGTGCCTTCTCAGACTAGCAGTGTTATTCACAGTTAGCAATGAAATGATTTAAGCCTACATTTAAGACACTGTTAGGATGAACAAAAAGAAAAAAGTGCTGGTAACTAAATTCTTTCCTGTCTACTGGCGTCTACTCTGCATTTTCAAGGCTGTAAAACCTCAGGCATATTAAAAAACAGTTCCTAATAACTCAGATCATCACTCCTAAAAGACAGAGTGAAGAAATCATTGCAAGATTTCTATGAGTTTTTCTTTTTGAGAATCCATACATTTAACTCCATGCCTAGTAAGGATGTGCAAATACAGGATTAAAGTCATGCTGCTGCAGGACATGAATGTATTCTGCTATCATGGTTCTGATCAGCTGGGCTGGATGTCTGAGGCAACACTTCTCTACAACTTATGGTTCATTTTTGGTATTATTTTAGGTAGTGCTAGTAGTCACCTGGAAATTTTGAAGTTCTTAGGGTCTCTACCTTACTAACACTCCATTTTTGACTCAAACCTTTGCCGTGGGAGTTTTGAGCATTAGTCTTCATCTGAGCTTTGAAGGAACACTTAGAGCAAGATCCCATCTGAAAATTATGCTGGTAAGTCTACTTTTTGAAAACCTTAAAAAGCCCTTATGCCTCTGCACAAGGAACTGAAACTCTTACTTTAGAGCTGTTTCAGACAGTGCCTGAAATTTAAGCTTAAAATTTAGGTACCTAAAATGAGCAGATTGCATTCATATTCTCCAGGCCTTTCTCCAAACATGTGTTTGCAGATGTGTTAACTGCAGTGGATATGACTTTCTTCTGTTTGGCTAAAGTTTTCCCTTGGGTTGGCTCATGAACATTATTCCTGATGAC
Organism: Coloeus monedula; assembly: GCF_965178545.1. NCBI lineage: Eukaryota > Metazoa > Chordata > Aves > Passeriformes > Corvidae > Coloeus > Coloeus monedula. The sequence continues at coordinate 103,665,856 of NC_138782.1, read as the reverse complement.
AGCAGGGTGCTGTGAAGAGCACTGTTGGGCAGGATGGAAATAAAATGATCATCAGTGGGAACATCTACTTTTCTCCTGGCATGACTTACAGCACAAAGCATGGGGCTATGAAAAGAAGATCCAGTCATGCTTTCATCAGTTGCAGAATGGTGGAGTGGCCAAATCACACAACTCTGAGCATAATTTAGATGCCAAAGCTTCAAATACCATGCGAATTACTGTGATCTGCAATTCCCTGTATCATATACTCAGGGGCAGAAGTTTCTACCCAGGTTGGATTCTGGAAGCTGATGGAGTCTGTAGACAGTTCACACAACCCACACTGGAGTAGCTGATGGACTGTAGCCTTTATGAAGGACTGATGTTGGAGAAGTTTGTGGAGAACTGTTTTCCATGGGACGGACCCCACAGTGGGTCAGTGGAAGAGTGTGGGGAGTCCTGCCCCTGAGGAGGAAGCAGTGGCAATGTGTGATGAAATGACCACAGGCTCCATTTCCCAATCCCTGCACCACTGGCAGGGTGGAAGTACAGAAAATTAGGAGTGAAGTTGAGCTGAGGAAGAAGGGAGGCGTGGGAAGAAAGGTGTTTTTAAGATTTTGTTTCTATCATTACCATATTCTGATTTTACTGGTAATAAATTAAATTAATTTCCCCAGGGGAATCTGTTTTGCCCATGCTGGTCACTGGTAAGTGATCTCTCCCTGCCCTTATCTTGACCCACAAGCCATGCATTATACTTTCTCTCCCCTGCCCAGCTGAGTAGGACAGTGACAGAATGACTTTAGTGGACGCCTGGCATCCAGTCAAGGTCAACCCACCACAGCCACAGAGCTTAGTATTGCTTGCTATATGATTTGGGATAGCTTCTGTATTGAAAAGTATGATAATCTTAATAGAGCATGACATTCCTGGTGAATTTCACTGTTTGTATCAGTAGGGTTTGATACTTTTCTGTTTTAATTTTAATGTTTTAATATATGTGTGAGAAAATTGGAGTCATGGACTGCCATTTTACTTCCTGACATGCACCACTTGCCTGTGAGTGATCTGGCTTTAAAAAGGGAAGCAAAGCTATGTGTTTTGCTTGTATAGGAAAAATTTTGTTACTAAATGTACCTTTGCAGTCCCATTTGATATGCCCCAAATGCCTGAGACGTCCATGTGGGACTAGCAGATCCCACAGAAGATGTATAGAAGACAGACAGCTGGAGTCTGGGCAGGATTGTGTGAGGTACTAAAGGAAACAGAATCACACTGATCATTCTGGTCCGCTGAAAGAAAAGACTGAGGCAAGCACAAAAACTGCACTGCTGAAAACCGTGAAAAATAGTAACAGAAAGTTGTATTTTCTCCCTTTAAGTTATGGAAAGGAAAAATTCAGCCAGAATCTTTATAAAATCCTGCAATGCAAATGATCAAAGGTTTTATTCATACAAGCACTCTCATGCTTAATTTTTAAACCCATTTGGAGTCATCTTCTCATCAAATTAAGCCCATGTACAGGGATTGCCAAGATCACTGTCTTTTCCTGCTGTAACTGATGACAGCAGGGTTCCATTTGCGTGTACTAGCCCACTGTTGCCTGTCTAAATGGATGTGATTGTCAAATCTCTGTTCATAGTGTTTTTAAAGCTGCAGTGAACATTTCTGCAGGCACATGAACAATTGTGTGCTTACTGGTGAGGTCAGACTCTTTATAATGTGATCCTAGAGCTGAGCAGAGAGGGGTGAATAAAAGGAGAGGTATAGACAGGGAAAACTGGGTCTAGTAATGTAATAATAGAACAACTGAGTCTTGATTTCTACAGCCTTCCTTTCAGCACCTATATATGCCTTTTTCCAACTGGAAAAAAGTCATTACCTGGTTTCAGAATTCATCATATCTTATGGGATAACAACCCATGACAACTGTTGGAAAGTAAAACTGGCTCAAATGATGGTTCCTTGAATTTTAGAGCCTTTGTACTGAATTGTATTTTGCCTCACCTACATGATGCAGTGCTGAAGAGGTTAAACAAAAGTTGCCCCTTTTTGAAAACTGTTAATTAAAAATGCAAAACCCAAAGAAATCACAGCTGGATAAATAAAACCAGCCCAGATGGTATAGCAACAAACTTCTGGCAGGTCTTGAAGCAGACAGTATTCCTGCATATTTTATTTCCTAGTGCAGGCTATCACCAGACCACACCAGTGATGGCTTGGGCAGCGCGTCAGAATGGGGGACACTCAGGCTGTCCTGGTGCTAAAGGCAGCACAGCTTCAGAAACACCTGACTACATACCTGGTGTTTGTTCATTGCACAGAGCAAGTCCCCAGATTCCTGCTGTAAGTCAATTGTATGTCTCATCAGTGAGAGCAAATTCCTTTTGGTGATGCTCTTTCAAGTGTGCACATAGGCAAAGTTCTACCTTTAGTATGTCCATGTGTTATCAAATCCAGTGATACCCTGCTGTGTGTTTGTCAGCTTGATCTGAAATGGACTCTGACAGGGAATGCAGACCTAGTTTGATAGCTTTAGATTGTGTTCATGTGTGCAGAATTCCAGCAAGTTCCAAATCAGGTTGCATTAACTTTTGAAAAGAAGTTGGGTAGCACCAATTCTCCACAGATATGTCTGGCCAACTCCTCATATCCTATAGAGTGGGTCTGCATAGGTACAGGAGGGGAGAAATGGGGAGGTGTTGTTACAGCTGTTGCTTCCTTGGGCTGCTAGCTTCAAGAAATTCTAGACATTCAATATCTAAGAATATCTGGACAGAGCTTTTAGGACAAAAAGAAATCATATCTGGATAACATGGACACGTGGTGACCAAGACCAGGCTCAGGGCAGTAGGAATAACATCCATAGTTACTTTATATATAATGTATTTTTAAGAGCCTTTCTCCTTAATTTGTTAGTCCTAAGAAATCATTCAGCTTATCTCAATTGGTTTTCCAGCTCCCTGGTAAGAAAATAAGTTCCAGAGGAAGTGGAATAGATGCTACATGGACTAACATCTCAGAATTAAACAATTAGGAAAGACAAAAAGTATGTTAGAGGTACGAGAGAGAGAGAGTAATTGGGTAAGGTTAAATTATCAGAAAGTGTACAAGGATATAAATTAAAAATAAGCACTTCTAGAATGATCATTATTCATCTTCTGAGTGGTCTACAGCATGGGCTTGCATTTCTCTTTTCGAATGCAGTCTGCTCTTAGTACATGTGGCAAACCCAGTGCTGAACTCCACCAAGCTATTGTGCTTGTTACATGCCACACAAGCGATGCAAAAGCAGGGTTGGAAATGTACAGTTTGTTGTTCTTTTTGTTGGAGCTGTGGGTTGGGTTCTGCTCTCAGACCAGCCCTACTTCAGTGCATGGTTCTGGCTTGGAGCTCCTTCCAATGGCTTCCTACATCTGGGCTTTTCTGCAGGCTGGAAGGTTTATCCTCCTGTAATGGGGAACAGAGTGACCTGGACTTGAGGCTATTTCTCTAGCCTTTGTGCAGTCCTTCACAGCCTTCATTTACATTTGGCATTATGTTGAAAATCAGACTCTTTTATTGCCATATAAACTTTAAACATGTGGATATATCCACTGCAGTAACTCTCCTTAAGATGCATAAGAGGCAGGAAACAATGGATTGCTTTTGGTCATGAGGCACAATGGATATTTAGGCTTTATAATTAAATAAAGCTTTTGGTGAAGGAAAAGGTCCTGAAAGGCAACATGGCTGTTTCAGCCACAAACTTTATTATTGCTACAGCACAAATTAATGACATCCATTTTGCCTAGGAGCTCTGGGATGGCCTTATTCCAAACATGGTCTCCTGAGTGATTTGGATTAGACTTTGACTTCATGGCCAGATTTTCATGCAATGCAAGTTGTTGTTTTTCTCCTTCTTTTTGTAATAATATATGTGCTGCTCTGGCAGATGTTTTATTTTCACAATTTTTTTTCAAAATCAACACTACTGAGTGATACTGAGATGCTTTGATGGTGTAATCCTGACTGAAAAAGCCTTCTGGCACACTGGATAAAGACTCGTGATATGCATGCTGCTGTGCTACAATAGATATACCACTGCTCAACCTCCTGTTCAGGTTGAGCCCCCACATACTTTTCTCACGTCTTCTCCCGAGCCTCCCATATGGTTTTGGGAGCTGCTGAGCTTCATGGGCTGACTCCCACCTTCTGTGGGGCAAACGCAGCAGATTGAAGATCCTACTCACACACAGACCCACCCCCCAAGCACGAGCACGAACAGAGACAAACCTGCATTTCAAAAAAAAGAAAAAGCAGCTGGCAAGGACATGACAGAATTCTTCCTTCAATAGATTTACTCCTGCTTTTTTTTCCACCCACCCTTTTCTCTTTGGTTGCTTGTTGCTGGATCATTTCCTGCTCCAGGTGGTGTTTCCTTCTATGAGGAGAATTCGAAGACTGGAGTGCCAGCACCCTCACTCCCTCAAGTAATAGCCTACTCAATGTGCAAACATCTGTGTTACTGCCTGTATAGTTAATAGGCTTGAGTGGAATTTCCATTCTCCGGTAGATAGCTTGGTCGGATTGAATACTCATCCTGAAAGGGAATATTTGCTCTACCTTAATCCAGTAGGGACAGGACTCTCAGTGAGAAGCAGGTGACTTACGTGGTTTAACGAGACATTAATTCCCATGGCAGTGATGACAATGATTCCTCTCTGGACTGGAAAACAATAGAGACTAGACTCAGTATTGAGATTAATCTTGGTCTGAGGTAGAGAACAATGACTTATCACTCACTGCAGATTGAACATGGATTTCTAATTAAGCTGTAGTTAATGACTGAATTGCAGTCTGTATGTTTTAATTGCACATGTATTTTATATATATGTGTATAACAACATACTAGTCTGAGGTATTTCATTATTTCTCTTTTCTTTTCCTATCCTTTACTTTTTGCTTTGGTCCTAACTCTGTTTACTGGTATTTGGTTTTTCCTACTGGAATCATATTGATTTTGTTTCTCAAGAAATGTATAACAGCATGCACAAAGTTCACTGCTAAAGGGATTTGTCAATGGATATAAAAAAGGTGGAAAAGATTTTGCAGGCTTTTTCAAAGGTAGATAAGAATCGCCTGAATGACAGGGTTGAAAAATAGTCAGACCCCTCAACAGAGGAAAGCTGGCCCTGATCTCCTGAGCCAGGAGGCAGAGGTGAAGGGCTGTGGTTTTTTACCTGGACAAAAAGCTGGCACTCAGTTTGCCACTGCTCTTAGCTCCTTCTATCACCCTATCAATAAGTTAGTGTGTTTTACCACTTAAGAAGATCTATAGCTGCTACAAAATTTTCACTGCTTCTATAAATATATGAGTGATGGTAACTGCTGCCTGTATTTGCTACCTCGCAAATCTGAGCAGAGAGTTAAATTCATAAGAAAAGGATCAGATTGGTGCTGAACACTCATGGTTTCATTTGAAACAAATATAGCTGAAGGATAAAAGAATTTTCAGGAGACTTTCAGTACCTTGTAGTATAGAGCCTTTAATGAACTTACAGTGTGAAGAAGTACAGCCAAAGAGATGGGACAGTTTAGGTTTAGTAAGGGTAGTGCAATTAAAACTCTAAGACAAACTAGATTTATTCTATTTTTTTGTATATGTTCTTCACAGGTCACACAAAAACATTTTCACAGTAACTAGAAATTGGTCTGCATAGTTCAAATATATTCAAAGCCACATTTCACACATCATCATTGGTAAGAAGTCTGAACAGATTGTGTTTATTCCTGTTATTTGCCTTCAGTTTGTCCAGATGAACTCTACAGGTAAATCTTACTCATTTTCAAAGATCTATGAGTCACTGGAAATCATAGACTAATTCTCACCCTGACTTGCACATCATGCAGCCTCTTTAATTTATGAACACTGAAGAAGAGGAGGATAGCTTCTGGACTGGCTCCTTTTTGTGAGCCCTCTGACGACTCAATTTCAGCCTTGCAATGAATATAAAGTATCTACTTGTCAAGGTATATAGAGACTGAAGTCATAGCAAAGTTTGGCTTGTGAATGCCTCGAGCTGCTATTTTTTTCACCAGAATTTAGCTTTTCCTTGTATCAACAAAAATAAGTTTAATAAAATTTACTTCTGACTAACCCTGAACTGAAGCAAAAGCTGGTTATGCCTTCAAGTCTGCAAAACAATGTCAGTACAGTTGCCCCCTTTAAAAGAGGTTATTGCCATCAATCAGCTGTTGCATGGGCCTGAGGAGCCACTGTGCAGTCCCAGAGAGGTCGAGGACTTATTGTATTTCTCAGGCATGGTCAGGTCCATGGTCAGATTTCAGTTCCATGCCTGACAAATTATTAAGATACAATACTTCATTTTCCATAATGCAATCTTTGCCATCACTGGCAAATATGATTAAAAGTGCATTCATATGGTTCTTACTAAGAAAAATTATCACATTAATCTGTTACTCTGCCTATATTTGAAATTGTTTACTTATTTTCTTTTGTGTGAGTCACCCTCTATTTTACAAAATGGACAGGAGACATAAAAGTGGTCTGGTGAGCAGTGGCAGAAATCATCCTGTGAAAAAGCTGTCTGTGAGAGGGCTCAGTGCATGTAGAGATAAGCTCAAGTCCCACAGTGAGGATATGAGCTGAGATTGGAGGATGAGGAGGACACAGCTTGAGAAAACACTTCATTAGCCATGAATAATGAATGAAGACACTGGACAAAACTGAGTGCAGTGTTTAAAAGAAAAAAAAAGAGCTGAACTGTCAATACTTTGTGGTATTTTTAAAGAGCAAAACCATGTGCAGAGCTGCAGTAGCGACCCAACACCAGCTAATTCCCCTGCTAACCAGCAGCTCAGATACCTTCCTTCTCCAAGCTTACAAGGGATTGACTCCCTAAAGATGAATAGGATAGTGTGGGGCAGATAACTAATGATTTGTTTTTCACTGACTTTCTGAGGTCCTAACATATTTTAAAAAACACCAGAAACTTGAAGGGATAAGATCATTATGTAATTCTACAGTGGAACTCTTAACAACTTTGGAGCTGTGGTACAGCTTAATAATTGTGCAGAGTTTTTATCGCTAGCTACAGTAATGTAAGTATATATAAGCATATATATAGATATATACATAGGGATAGATAGATAGATAGATAGATAGATAGATAGATAGTTAGATAGATAGATACATACATACATACATACATAGAGATATGTATAATATAAGCAGTAAAATCATTCCCAGATCCTACTTGAATGTGTTTGCATAGACTGTCAAAGACTATAGAGAGTATGCAAGACTTATTTAAGGATTTCAGGTATAAAGGAAGCAATCATAAGGGCAATTGATGGAAATAATTTTATTTTCATTTTCTTAGTTTGTAGTCTTACCTACAAAATAAATTTTCTCACCTGATACGAATGGGATTAACTAAAATGTGGGGTTTTAAAAATTGTTATTGAGGGTGCATTTTAGAGCTCGTCGTTCAGTTGCAAGGTAGACATCAGCTTTTGTGAGACTGTAAGGGGTGATATTTATCTCACTGACACTTATTGTGGGACATAGGACATGACAGAAACTTTGAGTACTTAATAAGAGATGTAATGAAATGAAACTCACATCACCCTTTGAAATGCTGTCGAGTAACATTAATGCTCCTTAGTTAGCCCTTTATCTTATGTTGATGCCTAAGCCATTAGAGTAAAATCTGATTGTCTTATATGCCTTATAAATAAAAGGAAAAATAACTTAATCTAGTAAAAAAAAAAAGGAAAATAAGAGCATAGAGGTCAAAAATCTTTTGAAAGCCCTGATTCTTGTAAGTACACTTAGTGTGGTACAGACAGGGTAGATGTGAATTATTTATGGGCTGATGGTGCAGGATGGCATGTCATTTCACACACCATCAGGCTCAGAAAAATACCCCTAATTGAAAGAAAAAAAGCAAAGCAAACCATGCCATTAATAAAAACCAAACAACAGACAATTTGAAAAGTCTGTGCTGAAATCTGCAAAAGACCATTCAAATTAAAGGATGGAATCTGTGTCCTTCATGTGTCCCATTATGCAACATAAGGCAATACACATGCTGAGGAAGGTATAGAAATAGCAAATTGATGGACAGGAATGTGGAACAGGGGTTTGGGAACAGGATATCCATAAAGATCTGTTTAAGCAGGAGAGTCTTTAGATGCTAGAGTGGTGTGTTCCTCTTGAGGCAATACAGAGCACCTAAAGTTAGTTTCCAGATGGAAACCTGAAATTGTCTTCTGGAGGCACAAACCTGTCATTCTCCAAGGAGAAGTGAGAGGACCTAGCCCAGTGACCCTAGGCTTTGGGAATGCCTGCAACGCAACCTAATCACATCTGCAAGGACTGTGCCTCACTTTGAAACCAGTTTTAAATGACATTAATAAACTAACTCAAATCCAAAAAAATTAAATAAAATCACTGTGTGTCATGCAGCTCATATTATAAAGAATGAAGCTGCAGAGGACCCATATCCTCATATTTTTAGGTTTCCTATTGAGCTGTTTTATTATTTGCTTGGTTGATAGCACTGCCTTTTACCAGCCTTTTTTAACCTTTTGCATACCAAGAACCCATGTCAAGTTGTTTAAACTTTGGGCACGTTCTCTAAACTGGGTGTCTTCTGTCCTCTTTTGGAAAGAATTTTTGAGGAAATTTAAGAAAAACTAGTTGAGTCTTGGTGAACTTTTCTAAAATGCATTACCTCAGAAAATATTCTTGTAGGCAGCAGTGTTTGGGCAGGGCTCAACTTCCATGACATGTCAGAAAACATTTTGTTGGGCCACACCCTGGCACCACCTTTGCAAAGCTGCAGTTCACTCATTCTCGGCAGACAATTTTGATTAAGCATCTTCCAGCACAGAGTGGGCACCATCCCAGGTTTTCCCCAAGGGTGCATTTCTGGACTGCCACTGAATGGGATGTATCCTATCCAGAACTGTAGAAGTAAATATGGAGCAGGGAGTTTCCTCTCTTCCATGCTCATCAGTTGCTGATGTAATAATAAATAAAATAATCCAGGATATGCCCTTTATCTGAGAGGACAGACACCTGAAGTTAACAGTGTATTCCCATGGGCTTTTATCATGTTATGCAGTGCTGCATGGCTGTGCTGCTCTTTAGCATTCCCAACCCAACCACAGAAGTGTTCACCCTGAAGGCAGCTCTTTGCAGTAGGGTTTGGTCTTAAGTTCTTCTAAGTAAGTACAGAGCCGCTGCCTTCAAGAGTGTTGCTTCATCTAAGATTTATGCAACCATTATGGCTTCTCCCTCTTCTCTCCATCACATTATTCTTTGCATAATTGTAATATATGAAATTCACTGGCAGTTAAAGAGCTGTTCTCTTGTCCCTTTGAGTTTCGTTTAAGGAAATCTTATGAACAAACAGTAGAAGAGAATGGAACTTGTTTGTTTTGCTAGATTTGTTTAATATCACATGCATTTTATATATGAAGCAGTAAATATCCATCCTTATTCAAAGAGCAACTTTTCTCTTAAAAATGAAATATTTGATTTTTAGCACTGAGCCTTTTCAAAAAATCCAAATATTAAAGTTTTAATTTGATATTTTTTGATGTAGAACTTCGATATTGTTTTACCATTAAAATATCCATGATATAATAATGTACTGTAAGCTCTCTTAATAGAATTTTCATTGGAAACCTCTTTTTTTTTCAGCAGAATTGTTCACAAAAATGCTGACTAAAGTCTGGGCACATCACAGATATCTCATGCTCTGATATTGAGCTACTTTTCTTTATTTCTGGATCATTTTACTGACCATGGGGAAAAAAAAAACCAAAGGAAAAAATCTGCAGCTTAACACCTCTTGTAGCAGAAGTAAAGTACCTTCCCATTCCTAGGATAGGAGGGAAATCTCATGTAGTGCTCTTAAATTCGTGAAGAACTCTTGAAGACCTACTGATATTTAAACTATCAGTTTGTTCTAACTTCTGTCTCTGATACCGTGTTTTCTGAAGAATCCACCTTTGTCATCATGAAGTATCCCTATGGTAAATATTTCCCCATCACCCTTTGTGGTGAATGGATAAAACAAAATAGTTTAACTGCTCTACTCTGACCTTATCTTTCTGCATTTCTGTTTTATGTTCAAAGTGATTTACTGGTTCTACTGACTTTATTAAAAAATAATTTTTTTCTCCTTCATGATTTCGTTTGCTTAATTGTAACGGAAACCTTTTCCTCACTATACTGAAGAACACACACTTCTTCAAACAAACAGGTGCTACCAGGGATGATCAGTCACCTTCTTGAATGACAGTGTATGAAAGCCCAAAGATGTTGACTACTTTTTTTCCTTGTCACTTAGTCAGTGTAAGCACTTTTTTAGTCACATTTTCTACTCCTGATGAGGTGTTGTTCACTGACGTGTTACAATTTGGTAACATCGTTCTTCACTTTGTGTTATTTTTATTTATGCATCTTTTAACTAATTACAGTTTAAATACATAGTCTGGATGGAGAGGAGGAAATTTCTTTAAGAAGTCTCAGAATTGCAGAACTAAGCGGGATGGAAGGAACCTCCAGGGGTTTCTAGTTTAACCACATGCTCAAAGCAGGTCTTTCAGGGCATTCCCCTGTCAGGTTTTGATTATATCCAAGGTCAAAGATTCCTCAGCTTTTCTAAGTTTCTGTTCCAGTATTTAGTCACCTTCAGAGTTAAAAATCTTCACAGGTATTGCATTGAAGGTTGTGCCTGTTGATTCTCATCCCTCAGCAGCACTTGACACTTTGTTTACAGACAAACCAGCTCAGGTACTTGCAGAATCAAAAAAGAATCAAATTATGTGAAGCATTTGAGAGAAAGCAACCATCTTCTTACAAACATTCTGAGTCTCATTTCAGACTGAATTAACCTATGATCCTGGGCTGAGTACGTTCCAGTGCTACCATTCCTGTATTAATATTGTATCAGGCCATTAATTTCAGGCCATGAGATCATGATCTGCCAGAAATAATTCCTTGCTGGAATTGGGCACTTATTTTACCTAAAATATTCCCTATTTAAGCAAGTAAATAGGTGGTTAATATCCAATCCATTAACACAATTAAAAATTCGTATATATTAGCTGGGTTTTAGATAACTGATTCTTGATGTTGACTTCCAAATTCTTTCTATTTAATTGTATGAACTGTTCTCTTACAAAAGGAAATAATTTTCTCTGTGTCTTGGAAATTTTGCTTTGCAATTTCTGAGTAGCGGAGGGAAAAAAGACTGAGAGATAATATCTCTGGGAGGCAGTTAGTAACCACAGGACATTTCTCCTGAAGGAATCATAAAGAATGGACAATAGCTACTTTGAAATGCATCTCACCAAAGGAACCGTTCTAAGAAACACTGGGCTTGGCTTAGACCAGTACTGGAAGAAAAACCAAAAAACATCCAAACAAAATCCAATCAAAACCAACAAAAAACCCCAAACAAAACACCAAAACCAAACCAAACCAAAAAAACAAGCCCAACAAAAATGTGTTCCAGAACAAAACCCAGAAAAAAAAGACATTAAGGAATCATGGAAGTAAAAATTAATGTGTGGGAGCCAGAATATGCACAGTCCGTGTGTGGGTGGACAAGCAAGTGTGGATATGCCAACAAGAAAAAGGCTGACATATCCTATTCTGTAAACTTAAGATATAAACAAACTTTCTGAGGTCTGTTGAGGCTTAGCTGCTCTGACCTTGCTCTTACCAAGTGGTGTGGCTAAAAGTGTAATATTTGTGGTTTCCTGTTCCTGTAAAGAGAAAAGAGAAACATGCTCTTACTGTAGCTCAGTTAATACTCAATGGATATTTCCACTCTTTTTACCATTATGATCAATGGAAGAAAAATGCTAGCAGGATCCTGCTGACTATTGTGAGATTTCATTTTAGGAGAAGTGTTTTTTATTGTGCTCCACAATTAAGAATCTGATCAACTCCATGAACTCTGACCTTCTACTTTCTACCTAGGCAATATCCCCTTCCTCAAGCTCTATGCATTGTCCCATCCCTCCTCTCCATGTGCCTCAGTTCCAACATGCACTCAACCCTCCCTTTTCCAGCTTTTCCTTTTGAGCCTGGTTAATTTTAAAGAACCATTGGATTAATTTCTGCTGAGATCATCTGTCACCTCCTGCCCTCTGACAAGACTTCAGTGAATTCTGGGACCATCTCCAACTGCTTATCTAGGAAATAAAACAATTAAGGGCTGCTTCAACCCTATGGGGTGGTGCAATTTCTTCAGATCTATTCCTGCTCTCCATCCAGGATAAAGAGCTGAAGCTCCACAGAGCAGCTTCTTAGCCCACCACCAGAAAACCTGGAGGAGACAGAAGAATACACAAGCACCTATCCCTATTTACTGTGTCCATCCCCACCAACCTCACTGAGCTGCTCTAAGCAATGCTGAATCCTTAAATGATAATTACAAGCTGGCCAGTTCCATACTCCACAAACAGTGACACTACAGGAATGAAGTAAGGAGTTGTGCCTGCAAGGTAGGGAAATAATAAAATCAACAAAATATACAACCAATGTATTATTCATGGTATTTTTAAAGGAATTGTTATAACTGAGACTAACACTAACAAGAATAGCACTTATGATCCAAAAGCCATATGAAACTTGTTCAACTAAAGTTTTAGTTACAAACTTTTAAGTCATCTAGTTGGAAAGAGATTTGAACATTTTAAAGCAACACTGGGATCATTCATAAGTGAGTTCAGTAACCTACGATGTCTCATGGAAACAATCTGACACTCACAATTTTGGTTCAAAATATGGTAAACCCTACTGTTTTCTAGAGAACCTTGCTTTCAGCTCCTGGACAGGAAACTCATCAGGTAGGAAGGTGAACCACAGCACACAATTCTCAGCTGAAAGCACCCATTAAAAGTCTACCAAGGGCTGAGAGCAGAATGGTCCAAGAGCAACCACGGGGATCACACTGTGCCTCAGGGATCCCACTATCTCCAGCCTCACTCCCACACCTCGAGAGAACCCAGAGGTTCCACAGCTGCACAGGTCAGAAGTTGTTTGGCTGATATATCTGTATCAGCTGTCTCAACACCCACTCCTCCTCCACCCCTGGGACCAGTGATTGGATCAGATGGAAGAAATTTCTCTGCCAGATGTGACCCATGGGCCATGTTTTGAACTGTGCTGATTTAGTTTTACAGTGTTTAGAGCTAGTCCTCTCCTCAGTAAAGACCAATGAAGATTTGGCCAGTAAGGTCAGACTCTGTGCTCCTAGACTTTTGTAACACAGCTATCAATAGGAGTGTTTGGAAAGGAGGAGTCTTACTGTTACTTTTGTTATAATCTATAGTGGAAATTTTCTAAGTTTCAAACTTACAGACTCTCCACATCCTGTAACTAATTCTAGTAGCTTTAGGGAGTTCCCCAGCTGGGACAAATCCAGGCTCATCTCTGTCTGGAGCATATCCAGGCTCACTTCTACTGGGGGGCCTTGAAGTTTTCCAGCATCCCTAGCCATGACGCAGACCCATTTGGGACTCTTGCCTTCAGGCTGGCCATACTGTAGCTTACAGAGTTCCCAGGACTTGGGTAGGGCTGCCAGAAACACAGTTTCTGTTGGAATCTTGCCTTGGATTTGGCAAAATTTTATCAAGCCCAAGCTGTTTAGAGAGAAATATTTCACACTCTACCAACTGTAATTTTTCAGCAAACTTTGTTTCAGCAGAAAATTTCTGACCAATTCTATCTATTAACAGAACATCAGGTCCTTAGGGAATGCTATCTTGTGTCATCTGAGATACTGAAGTGTTAATTCCTATGAAGAATCTAGTGTAACAATACAAGCATCCATTTGGTATCTGGATTTGTTTAATGATCATTGTGTGTGCTGTTACAGTCTCCAGAAACAATGTTCAGATTCAATGGGCTGTTGTTTCCTCAACAAGTTTTTGCAACAACAAGTTTTTGCAAAATGAAGTTCTGTTGTCCTGGTGGCTGACAGCTGCATTTGGAGCCAAGGAACCCTCCATTTCAAAGGAATCCACCCAGGTGGGTGATACCCCAGACGCTGTGCTGCCATTCAGAAGGACCTCAACAGGTTTGAGAGATGGGCAGAGAGGAGCCTTTTGAAGCTCAAAAAGGGCAAATGCAGGGTCCTGCACCTGGGGAGGAATAACCCTGGGCACCAGCACAGGCTGGAGCTGACCTGGGATGCAGCTCTATGGAGAAGGACCTGGGGGTCCTGGTGGACAACAAACTGTCCATGAGCCAGCAGTGCCCTTGTGGCCAAGAAGGACACCTCCTGAGGGCCATTAGGATGAGCATTTCTAACATGCTGGGGGAGATGATCCTGCCCCTCTACTCAGCCCTGGTGAGGCCACACCTGGAGTGCTGTGTCCAATTCTGAGCTCCTCAGGACAAGAGAGACATGGACTCCTGGAGAGGGTCCAATGAACGGTGACAAAGATGATTAAGGAGCTGGAGCATCTCTTTTATGTGGAAAGGCTGAGGGAGTTGGCTCTGTTTAGCCTTGAGAAGAAACAACTGGGAGGGGACTTTATCAATGTATACAAGTATCTGAAGGCAGGGTGTCAAGAGGATGGAGCCAAATAGTGGTGCCAAGCAATAGAACAAGACACAAGGGACAGAAACAGGCAACTAGCAACAGGACGAGGAAATGGCCTCAGGCTGTGCCAGGGGAGGTTCAGGATGGACATCAAGAAGAATTTTTTCACTGAAAGGGTGGTTAAGCATTGGAATGGGCTCCCCAGGGAGGTGGTGGAGTCACCATCCCTGGAAGTGTTCAAGAAATGATTGGACTTGGCACTTAGTGCTGTGGTTTACTTGGCATGGTGATGTTCAATTGAAAGTTCAACTTGATGATCTTGGAAGCCTTTTCCAACCCTAATGATCCATGACTCTGTGATTCAATGAAACTGATGCACCTGAACATGAGGAATAACTTAACTGTGAGGTTGACTGAGCACTGGAACTGGCTACCTAGAGAGGTGGAAGAGTCTCCTTCCTAGGAGATATTAAAAAATCCTCTGGACACAGTCCTGAGTAACATGCACTAGGTGATATTGCTGGAGCAGGGAGGTTGGACTAGATTACCTCCAGCAATCCCTTCCAACCTGGCCCATTCTATGATTCTGAGATGGGATGGTGAAAAATGTGCATAATACATGGAATGGGGATGATAGATCAAAGGTGGATCAGGAGGGTTACAGGCAAGATGATAACTCCCTCAGCCATTGTCTCTAGGTGCTGTGCTCCTAGAGGGTTTGAAAGCTTATCTGCCTGATGAGCTACTCCAGGAGCAGTTTTCCACACTTCTCATAAAATGGACTACAACCATTTCCTCAATATCTACAATCTCCTCCTGACTGAAAACAACTAGCAGTATGCAGATAGCAGAATTAGAAGAAGAAGGAAGCTGTAGAGAATGTGCTATCCCCAGTTTTATGCATTTTTAATATCTATTTTATCAGTATTAGGACTGAGTTTGCAGTATAAATAATGGGAAAATATGTTCTGTACATAAAGCTTACATGTAGGATTCTTGCTAACATGACAGAAGTTGAAAGAATATGAAAACATAATAAGCTACAGACTATGTTCTGACTGTATTAGAATCAAGCACTATTGTATAGCAAAAATATTTTAAATAGTATTCTTCTTTTATGGATGATGTGAATATCTCTTGATATTTACACCATATATAAAAGGCTAAACAATATACATTAGCCATATAATTTTCCTCATCTTTCACCATTCCATTTGTTTTATTGCTCCTACAAAACATAATTCTCTGGGCAATTTAGATGAGCAAAGAGCATGAAATACTGGTAGCCCCATATCTCTTCCTTCTATAGCTGAGATATTCCTCTCTGGACTGATGGGTCTCAGTATTCCTAGGCAGTACAGGAGTATTAGACTTTTTTTAGTGGTTTATCAATGTGCTTTTGTAGCAGTCCTCCGAATAAATCAAAGGAAAACAAAATAGAAAAGGAAGCTAAGATTATTGGCTTGCAAAATCAGTTACCTGAATTTGAGCTGAGATCTAATAAACACCATTTATATTTAGGTTTAGGTTAGAAGGTTAGAAAGGTAGTCAAAATGAAATTTGCTACCTGAAGGGTGAGAAGGAATGTAGCAATCTGCTACAGGAAAGATAAAATGTATGAAACAGCTGGGAAGTAGAACAAATTCTGAAATTCCTGGGTTGGTTGGCAGAGGTTACTGTGTGAAGTGGTGCAGCTGCTGGAGGTGTTGCTGTCCTAGCTTTCCCAAGAAAAACAAGCAGCGGGACTCCAGTATTTTGCAGTCTGTTGTCCTACATTGTTTCCCTATGCCTAAAGTCAGCTAAGATAGGAAACAGAACCAGCAATATTTAAATGAATAATGGCAAATAAAGCATAGCAAATGACAGCAAAAACAAGCACTAATATTTAAAATAGATGTGGTTATTTCCTCAGTAGAGAAAGGACTAATGTTACACTGCAGTGAACATATGTGGAAAAGTGCTGCATGTTTCTTTGTGCCATGCACTGTGATTTCCAGACAGAATTCTTGTCATTCTAGTTTTTTGGCTGGTGAGACTTCAGTAGAGAGAAGGAGAGATGGAATAGAAGTAACAACTTTTTTCTTTTCTAAACCAAATTATTCTTTACTAGGCCCTGCAAAATGAATGACTCCAGTACCAGGAGTCCATTCCTGACTCAATTTTTTTAGCTGTATAAGCATAATTTGTACATACAGCTGTTTTGGAGAATTAATTCAAATAATTTATCTTGGTAGCTAATGCCAAAACTTTCTTTCATAATAAAAATTACCTGGAGAAAAGTGATGGCAGAATTTGAATTTCTACAGAGCAGTCTGTTCTGGGTGCTTTTGCACCTTTGCATGGCAATCATCAAAAGGCAAATATTTAAGATAAATATTTCAAAAAACAATATGCATACTTTTGTGACAAATCAGCTTTCTTGCAGATACATGTATAGGTAGCTTGATGCCACTGTTTTAGGCACATTGCTAAGATTCTAGCTGAATAAAAGTGTTTTGAAGTGCATACACAAAAAGTATATTACAGATAGCATACTTCAAAAAGGCAGCATAGTTCAATGCCTCTCCAGAAGAGATTTGTTCAGAAAGTTTTGAGCAATAAAACCTTATAAAAGTAAAGACTATTGTTACAAATTATCCCAGTATCTGTTGTTAAGTCTAACATGATTTCAAGCCAACTGATTCTGATAATGACTAACCAGACTTTCTAAGAATTTCATTGTGTGTTTCTAGGTTTGCTTTGTTGCTATTTTTCCTTCAGTGATGAGATAGTGCCATGCAACAGTTCTGGTCACTGAAATTACAGAAGACCTTCAGATTATCTCAAAACCACATTTCATCCTTATCCAGCATTTTTGTTCAACATTCACAAATGTCTCTCCTTTGACCAGAAGTATCCAGTAAGGTCATCCTCTAGACAGCCATGCCAAGTGTAAAAGAAAACCCTAAAGAGCTTTAAATGGGACTTGAACCTTTATGCAGGATACCTAGATCATTTAATTATATATCCTTTATTAAAACTATTATATTATGTGTTCCTATAATAGAAGAAGAACTTACCTTCTCTGGGCATGGGCGAATGGTGGAGAATTGAACATCTGTTGAGCAATGCTGAAAGCCTGGGTAGCCCTTGGTCTTTCAAAGAATTGTCAAGATCTTTCCCCATGAAAACAAACAAACAAACAAAACAAAACAAAATACAAAACAAAACACAACACAAAACAAAACAAAAACAAGCAACCCCCCTACACACACACACACAAAAAACCCCACAAAAAACCCCGCAGATATGCCTCTCCCCAAAAAAACAGAACCAAACAAAACAACCAATCAACCAACCAAACAAAAACCCCCCACCAGAATCCCACCAACAGTTGCCTGGGATACAGCCTAATGCATCATCCATGTGTTTAAATTAAAGCATGCACAAGGCCAGTATTCCAACAGAGGTACACAGCAGTGTGCACACTTTGATATGCTCTTAGCCCAGTGCAGAAATTACTCTGGATCAGGAATTCAGTCAGACATTTCCCTGGCCATACTGTGGTATATCAGGTCTAGACATTGACACAGAGGCCAAATCTGCATGATAAATTCTGGTTTGCCATAGTTCGTTAGGTGGTGTAACAAAGTGTGATTGACAGAACTATGGCAATACAAACTGCTAGCATGGATGTGATTTTCTAGAAAAGCTTTTCATGTGCCTGAACAGTGTCTTTAATTTAGGAAAGAGGGCACAAATTCAGACAGCAAAATAATAGTTTTGCCAGTCTAAAATATATGGCTTCACATTCTTTCTGAGGATATATATCAGGTGGTGACAGTAGGAAGCTTTCCAAAGGCAGACCTTTCTTCATTTGTAAACATTTTTATTAGAAAATGAGTATGTCTCAAAGATTTGGTTTGTGTCATTTTTCCAAAGTCAGGAAAATTCATTAGATCAACATTTGTTTGAAAAGTTGGCTTTTCACGTCCTTTTACCTCCATATATTATCTGTGAAATGTGGATTAGAGTATTTGCCTGCTTGACAGGAGTGTTGTATATAGGTTTTTTGAAAAAAAAAATGAGTTTCTCAGGTACCTTAAGCTCACAGAGCTTTTTCTGGAAACAGAAACACTTTTTTTTTGTTCAAGTTCTATGGGAAAATACACTTTTTGACAAGTATTTTTTGACTCAGAAGCTTCCAAATTTCCAAGCATTTTAAGACAGGAGAAGGATGGTGGGTTCAGGAAACTGACATGTCAAGATGATATATAATTTTTTACTTCTTATTATACACAATGTAGAAAAGAAAAATCTGTTCCAAACTTGGATAAATATTCAAAGTATTAAATAAGAACACAATGTTACCTTGATTTAGCTACCATCTCTGAAAATCTGAAATTCCATTACTTTCTGACTACAGCCTGACTAAATAATAACAGAAGAAAGTACACACAGAAGAGTTAGAAAAGTTTCTGTAGTTTTCAGTAAAACTTATTTCAAAATCAGAAAAACAGATATGTGAAAAGCATAACACATTAAAGGAGAATGTGTTTGCTCTGTAAAATAAGAGACCAGAAACAGTAAATCAAGACTTGGTCTTGCCTCTGGCAAACACCAGAGTTTCTGAAATCCAGACTCCTGGCAGGTCCTGGTCTTTAGGTAGTTTTATGTGGTTACACAGATAGCAGCATCATTATGCTCCTGCCATACAAGAGGCTGTACAAGTGAGAGATTAGAGATGTAGTTGACCACTTAAGTACTTTTCTGAGTCCTGCTTTATTGGTGTTTTAAAGTGAAAACACTGAACAGATTAGGTTTTGATAGAGGAATACCCACCAACTAACCAATGAACATCTTGCCTGCTACAGTGCAGGTACCTGTCATTTGTGCTCATCTTCAGACAGCTATGGCCCATCCTGTGAGTTATGACATTGTTGCAGTGTGTATTCTTACTCCGACCCTTTTATAAGGCAGAATGTGCTTATTTTGGTTTAAGCTGTGTAAACTGGCCATACTCCAACTCAGCTAAAAAGTATATGCAGTAAGATTTAGGGTGACTGAACTCATCAGTATAACTTAGTAAAACACTGCATTTGCTTATGGACTCATACTTTATTTCTGTTGTATTGGTTTCTACTTTCACAAAATTTACAGGAGGCATTCTGTAGATTGGTAGGTAGGAACACTTCTGTTTACTGTGGATTAAGAGTTAGAGACTGGAATACAAAGAAAGAGCCTAAGTCCAGCTAAGACAATTCTGTTTCCTTCAGGAGCTGTTTCATGGACATCTAGAAAGGATAAGACATCAGGGCATGGATTGAACTATTTATGAATACTGACATAATAATTAGCATATAAAATTCTCAAATCAGATTTTCTATTTCGTGACATTTTATTTCCTGACCATTATCAGAATGAATTTGTCTCTTTAGGAGCTTATTCACACCTTTGGTCTCTTTTCATTTAAAAATGCACAAAAAGGTATTTGCATTTGCATCAGTTTGATTTACAGATGTTGCCATATAGTAGCATGAAGCGTCCCTCTTTTGTGCTGAGTAATGTCAAAATCATGGGGTTTCACACTCAGAGAATCGAACATTCCTTGTGAATTTAGCTTCCCATCCCTTTTGTGAAAATGCAACAGTGAAAATGGTGATTGAAAAGAACAGATTCAAGACTATGTTACAAACTATCATGTTGTATTTCCTGAACTGTGTTTCATTGGATGACCTTCAGGACTATTAGCAGAGTTATTTCAAAAGTTTTCAGATTGCTTTAATGGATATGCCATTCAACTGATGTTAACATTTTAATATATTGAATTTGTTGTGATGTAAACGCCCTAGAGTTTTTCTCTCATAAAAAAACCCCTAAAGAACAGATAATGAAATTACATTGGCATGTTGCCATTTTCAGTACCATGACCATGTTTTGTCAAGGCATTTGGATAATGGTAGATCTTTTTATGGAAGGTAGCTTTCCGTCTATAGTTACAGTAAAAAACATGTATTGAGGAAGGAAGGAACAAAGTTCTGTAGCACTTTACCAAAAGCAATAAACCACTGACATTAGTGTGCCTTTGGATATGTAGTGGATTATCGTTGGCTAAGGGCCAAACACCCATCCAGCCTCTCCCTCACTCCCCTTCCCTAGCAGTACAGGAACAAAAATAGGATGAAAAGCTTCTGGGTTGAGATAAAGTCAGGGAGCCCACTTACCCATTATTTTGGTGGACAAAACAAATTCTTCTATGAGAAATTTAATTTAATTTATTGCTAGTTAGAGCTGAATCAGGCAGTTAAAATCAAAACCCTCAAAATTTAGAAAAACATCTTTCCTCCCCCTTTTTCCAGGCTCACTAGTATTTTAATTCCCTTTGATTTATTTTTTCTATTTTTTTAACTTTTCTTTCTGGTTTATTTTTAAATGACATATTTTTATTTCTTGCTCTTTACCTTACACTTGTTATATTTTTAAACAGACACCAGTGCAACCTTAATTCAGCAATCATTTTAGACAAAATTATTTTATACCATTCTTATTCTCCCTCAGGCATCAAAAATACCAAAACAGAGAAAACAGAAAAGCGTTTGTTCTGTGAAACTTTTTGTTCTTATTTCTAGAACTGGTCTAAAAATAATTTTCAGTGAAAAATATTTCTGAATAATATTCCACTTTTTAAAGATTCAAACCCTTTTGCAAAACACCATAAAAGTGATAAAAATAGCAAATAAATTCAATGCAAAATGTAACAGATTAGTGTTGCTAAAATTCAGTGAAACCTCTCTGACATGCTGAAGTAATCTCTGTGAAACACCGCTGTGAAATACTGCTTCCAAAGCTATTCAGAATGTATTTGATATCTACTGCAGAATTTAATTTGTATCCCAAAACATTGCTAAGTTCAGTGGGATTGTTCTTATTTCACAGCAATTTCAGTTTCAGTATGGAATGGGTTTTTTTTAGTTTGATGAACTTGCCTACATGAGCTCGCATCATTTGATAATTGATGTGGTTTAAAAGGACCTTTGTAGCACTATGGACAGTTGTAGAAATGGGTTAATTTACTTCTAGATTATCCTATCAATGCTATATTACAGTAAAAGTTATAGCTAATAAAACTTTGCTTTCAAAGTTATGCCAGCTACTTCATTTTTTTCCATTGTTACCCTATATCTAGAAATATTTTCTTATATTCAATAGCACATCCTGCTCTGATAACCAGTTCTAGGAAATATTTTGAGGTTTTCTATCACTGCAGTGACACCTGGTGTTGAAAGAGAAGTTGTTAATAGCTCAAAGGTATAGGAGAATCCATTTCATAGCATGTATTGTCTTAAGCCCACCAGCACATCTGACTTTTCAGTGCCTGCTAACTTGAAAGAGAAGGAAAGGGAAACAGAGTAGGAGAAGAAAAGCAAGGGGGAAGGAAAGGGAAGGAATTCGGAAGGAATTCAGAAGGAAGGAAGGAATTCGGAAGGAAGGAATTCGGAAGGAAGGAAGGAAGGAAGGAAGGAAGGAAGGAAGGAAGGAAGGAAGGAAGGAAGGAAGGAAGGAAGGAAGGAAGGAATTCGGAAGGAATTCGGAAGGAATTCGGAAGGAAGGAAGGAAGGAAGGAAGGAAGGAAGGAAGGAAGGAAGGAAGGAAGGAAGGAAGGAAGGAAGGAAGGAATTCGGAAGGAATTCGGAAGGAATTCGGAAGGAAGGAAGGAAGGAAGGAAGGAAGGAAGGAAGGAAGGAAGGAAGGAAGGAAGGAAGGAAGGAAGGAAGGAAGGAAGGAAGGAAGGAAGGAAGGAAGGAATTAGGAAGGAAGGAAGGAAGGAAGGAAGGAAGGAAGGAAGGAAGGAAGGAAGGAAGGAAGGAAGGAAACATTTCCATAATTATTAGAAGATACTTAACAGTTGCTGCATGGATAAGATTTTTCCCCACCAAAAAAACCCCAACTTGGTTTAACTCTGATGTCCCTTGGTCATGGTCTTATATAGAAAAAAATTGTCAGAAATCTGTCCTACACTGAAGACTGATTCAGACATTAGCACAGTTGCCAGGGTTAATTTTTCAACTTCACAATAGCAACTTTTCAAATTCAGTGGATTTAGAAAAGCTTGAGGTGTCTGTGACAATAAATCAAACAGAGAAGTGAAATTTCCCTGTGTAAATTTTTTTTTTTTCCTGAGGAGAAACACTGACGTTTTTAAAAAAAATTATAAGGAAAATTAAAGCATTCCTTTGTATGTCTGTGTATGTAGGTATATACATATGTTTCTGTTTCAGCTGAAGAAATATAGTTCTGTGATTGAATATAGAAAAATGCTTCAATAAAGTCTAAGTGGAATATACAATCAATGGATTTAAATCCATATATACAGTTTTCTCTGTAACAGAATTCCTGTGTGCTAGCATACATAAAATATGAACATCTCTAATAAACAGCAGCTGGAGTATATAGCAAGCTGGATCTTTGTGTGGAATATCTTTAAGGTGTTTTTGGCACAGCTTCCAGGACTGTCTTGACCAACACTTTCCCAGATGTGTAGGATTATGGGATATATCTTCTGGAATCTCTCAGGAAAGCACTTTAATTCACAGCCACACCTGGGTTGGATATTGCAATCAGCTCCCATTTTCCACTTACAATTTTCCTTCCTCGTTCATTTTAATTTCTCTGTTTTCTCCCTTATCACTTAATATATTTTCCTCATTATTGGCATCTGGGCTGTGTGTTCTAACACAAACACCGAAAGACCAAATCAAGATTAAAAAAAAAAGAGCAAAAATATTCCCATTTCAGATGGAAGAGCAGATGGAGCTCTTGGCACTTCAGAGGATTCAAATTGACCCTCTGCACCAAGCTCAGGGAAGACAGACTGTCACTGCTGACTGGAAAACACTAAAGAGACCTGTTTTCCCATCGAATATACAGTAGCATTTTCTAATTCTTTAGCTCTAAGCTGTGCATGGCCATGAAAGAGCAGCTGAGGGGTTTTTTTTAGATTAGACTCTTTCATATCTCATGGATGCTGTTCTCTTTCTTTTATGTTAAAATTATTGTCCTGAATTTTGACATACAAGTTTGATTCTACATTTTCTTATCAGTGCCTGAGAGAGGCTGTGATTAAGTGGTCACTACACCCTGCTCTTTCCCCATGCCTTCTTGATAGTTTTAGAAGTTGCATCACAATCATCCAAGGATTAAAACACCCTGAAACAGCTCAGGTGGTGAAAAAGAATTCAGCTCTGCACAGAGCAGTTCATGATCTGGCCTGAATGCTCAAAGTTACTATCAGGGAATAACCATCTTTCCCAGGTACTATGTACTATGGTGATTGCCTATCTTCAGTAATAACACACTGAGCCTTTAATGAGCTTTTCTGAATAGTTTATGCTATTCCATTGGTTACAGCAATGTTTCATTAGACTGGTGCACACTACTCAGTATGAAATGTAATAATTTATTTCTAAATTATATAACTGCAGTTTGAACATCTTTATTTTTTTTTCCTGAAGAGGAGAACAGAGATATACTTTGGTTAAAATTTTTCTGAAGAAATAGGGCAGACACAAGAAGTATAAATCTTAACATAATATATCCACTTAAAAGGCATCAAAGTTTCAGCTAAATTTAGAAGCTGAAAGACAGACACAAATCAGATTCTTGCAAAATGCTCAGGTAACTTGGATTCTGACAGAGCCTGAGGGACTTCTTGGAGATACCTCCTACTTTGGTATCTCCGTCTTATTCCTTATTCTGATCCAACTGTGTCCATTATATCAAATATGCCAGTGCCTGAAGGGAACTTGCAGGAAAGATGGGGAAAGACTATTTACAAGGGCATGTAGTGACAGAACAAGGGGCAATGGCTTCAAATTGAAAGAGAATAGGTTTAGATTAGATACCAGGAAAAAATTCTTTACTGTGAGGATGTGAGACACTGGAACAGGTTGCCCAGGGATGCCCCATCCCTTGAGGTGTTCCAGGCCATGTTGGATGGGGCTCTGAGCAACCTGTTCTAGTGAAAGGTGTCCCAGCCCATGGCAGGGGGGTTGGAACTTGATGATCTCCATGGTTCCCTTCCAATCCAAGCCATTCTTTGGCTCTAAAATTACTTTTGTGCAGTCACATTCAGGAAAAAATCTGTCCAAGAAGTAAACAGGAGATTTGAAATTATACTGTATGTGAACAAAATAGTATCTTTGGTGCTTGGCCAGCCCTCCTTTGTTACTCTAAACCAGAGCAGAGGAATGAGCAAGGGAGTAAGCACTTCTACAGGTTCAGAAATAGTAATAAGTTGTCAATATTTTACAAAGGACATTCCACGACTTGTGCTTCATCAGGAACTGTATTGATAGGACAAGGGGGAATGGCTTCAAAATGAAAGTGAATAGGTTTACAATAGATATTAGAAAGAAATTCTTTACTGTGAGGATACTGAGGCACTGGAACAGGTTTCCAACAGAAGCTGTGGATGCCCCAACCCTGGCAGTGTTCAAAGCCAGGTTGAATTGGACTTTGAGAAACTTGATTAGTGGAAATCCCTGCCCATGGCAGGGGGTTGGAACTATATCATCTTTAAGGTCCCTTCCAGTCCAAACCATTCTGTGATTCTATGCTTCTATCCAGTGTGGTAAGAAGCACACTGTGAGAATGTGGGGATTGCCCATGCTGTGAGAATTTTAATTCTTCTTTGTCACAAAGAACAACTGTGAATGGACACATCAGGACTTGGCAATTACTTGACTATTGTTCATGGGCAGGGAATTCTGTTCTTAAAGACGGGCTGAGCACAGCAACTGTACTCTGAAACACTCTGTTCAGCATATGTCATTTTGAGGAGAACAACACAGACTGAAGAGATTTTGCTCTCCAGGTATTGTCTTCTTGACATGTATATAGTGAGAACTGGGTGGAAGTTGCTGTATTAAAGGCATTACTTTTCTGAGGAATTTTTATGAACAATTCTGTAGCAAAAGTAGACTCTGAATGATACAATAAGGCTCCTCTCCTCCATCCATGGAAGGGAACTCTACCCAGGAGATGCCAAGAATCCTGTTTCCAGACATCACAGAACTTTTCCCTTTTTACACTTTCTTTGTTTTCTGTAATGGAAGTCTAATTAATCACTGAGCTAATTTTAAGAAGAACTCTGAAAAAAAGTCACCAGTTCCACTCTGTGCCGTTTTGCATTATGCCATGGTGGATGTATTGCAAAGGAGACTTATATGTGATGGCAATACTTCCTCTGGCAGGAGCTGCAGAGCCACATCATAGAGAGCCTCATCCAGGAAAGATGCAGATGTAATCTAAAATGTGCTGAGATCCCTCATGATTTATTTAAATCCAAAATAAAAAGTCAGAGCTGTACATAAATATTTCTCATCATATTTTGCTGAAACTAGGATAATAAAGAAAAATCCTTCACTCTACTGAATGCATAGTAAACTAAATTTGGCCCTTTTACTAATACAGTTTTAGTTGTCCCACTCTACCTCAATTTTAAAATTAATTCATTTTTATCATGTACCCTATTTTTCTCTATAAAACTGGCAAAAACAGATTAGCTTCAAAAAACATTTCCCTTTTAAATAGTTACTTTTCAGTTTTAAGGGAAAATAGAAGCATCTGAAATTATGAACATCATTTGCCACTCAAATATATTTTTGTGCCAAGTTTTGGTATAAAGCAAATTTTCAGCTGAGTGACAAACCAATAAATATGTAGGCTTACAGTAGCTCTTCTGAGAAACTGAACTTCAAATAGTGTCTTTATAATACTAACAAAAATGTGCTAATTTTTGTGCTTATTTTTCTTTCTTAGTTTGTTCCTGATGGTTAGGAAGTTGATCGTTCATTTTTCTACTGCCATTCACACCAGCTGCTATAAAGCAGCTATAAAAATACTCCCAGTGCAGATCTTGACCGTAGATCACTGTACCTAGACCCAGCTGCAGATGGATGGAGCAGCTGGTCCAGAGAGGTGCTGTTCCTGACTCCCACACACACTTGGTCATGATGCATGAAGCAGCACAGTTGCTCCCCAGCCACAATTCCCATTCAGTCACAGATTTATGAAGTAATGAGCCGCCTACCAGAAAAAAACAACACCAGCAGCTCTCCAGCACACTTTAAACAAACACCCAAGAATATTCCATAATTATAAAAAACTGCAACTCAGCCATCAGATGAATTGTTAAAACTTTTTTACATATCTTGTTAAATGGGAAGGAAATAGAGTAGAGCAGGGAAAGAAGGAAATATGCCTATGTTGGGAGATAGCAACATGAAAATTGGTAAATATTTTTCAGGATATTTTTCAGGATATTTTCTCTTTTTTTGACATCAGTGTGA
Source organism: Coloeus monedula (assembly GCF_965178545.1). NCBI lineage: Eukaryota > Metazoa > Chordata > Aves > Passeriformes > Corvidae > Coloeus > Coloeus monedula. The sequence goes on along the minus strand of NC_138782.1, from coordinate 103,638,969 downwards.
TGATTGATGGGGCTGTTTTCAAATGATTTATGAATATTTCATATAACCTGGCTATTTTAATAATTCTAATGTGAACATGCCAGCTTATCCTGACTTCAGCTATAAGATATGTATTCTGTAGTAAATCCAATATACTATGAAGGGACAGTAGGCAGCCTACATCTTGTGAGGATGCAAAGTCCTGGCTCCAAAGCAATTAACATTGTTTTTTACTAGCTTGGGTATAGCAGCCTGTCAAGGATTAGTGGCCAAATGGAAATAGTCTCTCCAGAGGGCAGGCGAGAATTTCTTGTGAGGGGTTCCTACATCGTCCCTTTTTGTGGCATGTGTGCAAAATAGACCTGTGCAGTCACAGATTGAGGTGATGGGGCTTTTGGTAAGGAGGGCATGGAGGGGGTTTGCTGTTCTAAAATTACTTTCCTTTTTGTGTTTTGCTTCCAGTTTTAAACTATTCATTCAAGAGCACTAATTACTGGAGCTGCCAAAGGTGGGGTGTTTTTAAGTTCTTGAGCAGTGTATCTCACAGCTGTATCCTGATACTGCATTAAGACATCATTCTGGTGGAGGATACACTTCTCTCCCCACGTCTAATGCCAGGGTTTTCATGTAAAAACAACCCAAGGACAGACAGAAGAAACCCAGTGCACAATCTGAGCATCAGTGTTCAGCCTTGACCTGGACACTGCAGTTCCCAGGGATGTGCTGTGGTGCAGATACTGCTCGCTTTCATCAGTGACCACAGTCTCAAACAGACAAGAACTACACTTGTCCATTCAGTTTGATCTGATGGACAAGTGCAGTGAATATGTAGAAAAATAACTGTACATTACACATTGGACAAAGACTAGAAATAAGGGCCTGAGAGTTAAAGTTTTAAAATACTTACTTGCAAAAAAGATTTATATAACAATTATGTACCCTGCAGTACACCTTTCAGAAACTTAATATTATTTGACTTTGCTTAGTATTATTTAGTGCTGATAAGAAATATACTTGCAGCTCTAAAGAACCCAATCTCCTGTATACTATTTGTTCCTACAGAAGCAATACTGAGCTGTATTATTTAGTTTATTTTCTACCAATTTTTCTTGAAAAATCCACCACAGATCTTAAGGCTTAAAAACAATACAATAACAGTGGCTGATTTTATTTGCTGTCAATTATCCTTGAAAGGGCAGGTTCAATCCTTTATGTCTCTCTTCTTCAATGAGCGTAAGTAATTCAATGACTTCTCCTGTATCAGCAGGAAAATGGCTACATTATATAATAGCCTTCTTCCATCTCTAACTTGTAAGATCCTATCAATGTGTATAGTTGAATTGTGTAACAAGGCTAATGTATTTACAGAAAGCCAAGATAATGGAAATAATAAAATCTAGACTGAGGGACACTCCAATTTTAATAAGATAATACATTGATTTTTTTTTAGCAGACAAAGATTTTCTTTTTTGTTCTCAATAGCTCTCCTCATTGACTTTGTCCTCTTTTTTTTTGGAGAGCTCTTATATGAATGGAATCCCACAAGAAATTAACCATAGCCATATATAAACTGATTAGTTAAGCAATGCATGACAGCAAGGGCTTGTATGCACAGAGACTGAAGGGAATTTGGGACAGAAGTCCAAACTGTGACCTTCCCAGGTACTAACATTTAGGAAGTGAGAGTATTCACTACCCTAGAGAAACCCGGAATGAAGTTCTCTTCTGACCTTTGCCTTCTCCTGCAGAATTAATTGTCCTTGCTCATTCCATTAACACTTTATTTCAGTGAGGTCTATCCAATGCAGTGGCACAGGAAACATAAGGGTTTTAAAACTTGGGCTTATAGGCAGCTTGGGCTACCTATATCTAGGCAGAAGACAGCTAATTTCATAAGGTGATTACATTCTCCAACTTCTCCTCACAACACAATAGAGTTGTAACAAGCAAGTTTGTTTTAGAAGTAACAATTGGAAAAGTTTACTTTTTGTAGCACTCATGTAAAGTGTACTCTTTGATATAAAGGAAGTCCCACCAATAACTCAACACAGTCATACAGAATTGTAAAACACAAACAAATACAGAAAGCCCTTCCTTGCTTGCTGACAAGTTTAATTTTATTTCCAACAAGAACATTTGCTGAGCAAAAAGTGTATTTCTAAAGTCCACTTCAAATACCAAGATGTGAATGAAATCTAAAATATGATCAAAGATTCAGTTTGCTGTCCTGTGGCCTCTCTGTTCTCAAGCACAGTGAAACATATCTGTCCACAAACACAACATGCTTCATTTGTTTGTTTTCTGAAGTGTTAGCTCAAACTCTGTGATTTTCCCTGGAGTTTTGTGTGCTGCTCTGCATGCTAAAATGAACCCCAGCATCATTTTCTGTGAAGCTTTTTTGGACTTGAGTTTATTTTAGAGGCATCTATTTTAGAGGCATTTTGTCTGAAGCAAATGGCTCCAGAGGAAAGTTTGCTAGCAGGATGGCATTTCTGAACCTGTCTTCCCACAGCTCCTGAGCAGTGTATGTGCTTTTTGAGGTACAGTGTCATTTTCCACTGGCTCTGAAGAATGTATCTTTGTGCTGTAGTGGCTCACCTACTTAATAATAGTAAATTGCTATATAATCATTAACCGACCAATATCTGTTAAAGTAAACCTGAAATAAGGAAAAACAGATGTTATTTTCTGTGTTTCATGAAAAAGGCTTATGCATCCTCATGCCATATTGTCTGACCTTTCTTGGGTTTGGACCTTATGTACCAGACAGAGGTATTTACCACATAATCCATGTATTTGAATGCTGTTTACAGATTACCCAGAATACATCTGGAAAAGCAAAACAGCAGCCCCTGGTAAATGTGCCGATGAACACAACCTTTGAGCAAAGAGAAGTGAGACACCTGAGAGCTGCAGATCCCAGAACGTAATTGCTCACATGCCCTGTCATCCCCTGGAGGCGTATGAAAATTTCTACACTTAAGAAACCAGAACATTTCACTTTCTTCAAAATTTCACAACTAGGTGAAGAGGAATAAATATCACTCCATCACCAGCACATTTTAATTATTTCATTCTGCTGCTGGGAAAAAAAATGCATCATTAAATGTTTTCCAGATAGAAACAGTTTTTGACACATCCAGAGTGAATGGCAGCTCTTCATGGTTGAATAGAATAAGTACTTAACCCATAGAGCTGACAGTAAGTGTGAAATGGTGGGATGACTTCTGCATAAATGGGGAGCACAAGCTCAAGCTTCTTTTTTCGGAGAGGGTAAGTCACCTTAGAGATATCATTGACATGGCCATAAATCAAGATGCAAGGATATCTTTAAAGGTATTTGACCCTATTTTACTGGTGTAACTCAGGTGATTTCTCTCTTTAGGCTGATTTTATAGCCTCATTGAAATAATTCTCTTATGGTAATCAAGGCTTCAACAAGGCCATCATTCTCTGAGTGTGATCCAGTCATTACTGGAGGAAGGATATTACTGCAAAGAGGCAGGAATAGCAGCAAGAATAACAGCTGCCACAATCTTACCTCAGCACTGAGAATGTTGCTCTAGTGCAGGAGGGCAGTGTCTCATGAGGGATTCAATCCACTGCTATAATTTCCAGTATGAAGTTGCAAAGTCATATAGATGTGCTAAAATTAGTGCCTTTGCTATCACAACTGTATTGAAAACCACACCTCCACCCTCTCCCTCATTGTCCTATAGGAAACCAACACCTTTCCTCTCAGGGGAAGTCTATCTACATGATTTTGGCCCTCCTTGTATTGCGTGAGATTAAAGGTTCATCTAGTTTAGTAACTTGACTTACAGTGAGCAGCCACAGATGCTCAGGAAAGAATAAGAGGAGGTCATGTGTAGAGTGATCCCTGCCCTGCTATGCACCTCTAGTTTCTGACAATCTAGATGTACTGACTTTTGTTGAATGAAATACACAACTTCTTTCTGTTTTGATGCAAAGTTCACACTCAAAGTTCACACTCAAAGTTCACACACCCACTTCAAAGTTTTTATTTTCAGCTTTTTGTTTGCTTGTTCATTTTTAATCTGCTGACAGCCAATTTCACTGTTTTCCCTCATTGTTCTTTGTCTTACCATGGTCCACAGGTACAAATGTGACAATTTTTCAACTATGCCAGTTGCTCTAGTTAAAGATACAGTCTTTCTTCCTGCAAACCTTCGTCTGCCACTGGCTGCTTTCCAGTTCTTGTGTTCTGAGATATAATGATGAATCTATCCTATATGTATTATTCAAAAAATCCATGGTTTTATACAGCTTATCATATTTTCTTTCAACTGTTCTTTTCTGAATGAAAAGTCCAGGTCTAGCCTCAATTCTAATGGAAATGAAAATACGGATTCACTGGTATAGCAGCTGAGACTTTGTCAAACTAGTCAAGGACACTTCACCAAAGTATTTATTCTTGGAAAATGTCAGTTTTTAGAAACTTAGTATTTTTCCAGGAACATATCAGACTTGAAAAATCTTTAGTAAGAGATTTCTCTAGTCAGGGTAGGTTTTCTGACCAAACTAAAACAGAAATGAGGGAATAACTGCACAACCGTTAGCTGCTGTGATGTAACAACACGGAAATGCAAATGTCATTCAACCTATCTTCAGAACCAAAGTGTTTATACAAAGTTAAAGAAATGCTCACTGGATTAAGTAGTTTGCAATTAATCCAGGTCAAAGAAGGAACCAGTAAGATGGTATAGTGAACCCACAAATTTTCACGCTTGTGGTATTACTCTAAACACTCTGACAAAATGCACTCCATTCTCCTTCACCCTAGGGCTCTTTTACCAAAGCTAGCAACATAAAGAGCCCTCAAATTATAAAGCAAAAATAAATTATTATCCATTTTCATGTAGTTCTACATAAAATGTGTGTTGCTGCCCAAGAAACACAAAATTGCTCTGAAATTATAACAGAAAGGAAAATCATTCACCAGAACTGTGAAACTTGCCTTTGTCACTGAATAGTGGCTTGAGCTGCATCTGGACACCAGGCTCTGCCTTTGGTGAACTTTGCTCCAATATTTTGCTTTGGAAGACAGAAGGGTAAGAACAAATTCATCATTTCTCATTCAGAAAGCTAAAGATTGAGGCATCTAAGGGTCATTTCTGGTGAAAGGCAGTTTTTGGATTGTATACCACAGTTCTCAGATACTCAGCATGTTGCTGCTTGTTTTGTATGAAGTCAGCTGTAGTGTTAGTGAGCATCAGGGATGTCATAGCCAACATTTCATTTCTTGGCTCAGTTAACAATTGCAGAGTAGATGCTGCTGACTGCAAAAAGTAGGGAATGAAGTATTTGTGCATGGAACTCAGTCCCAAGTAGAGGTTTTACTTAACTTTAAAAAGTTTCAAGATTTTGTTATTTTTCCAAGTTTAATACTGATATTATTTCAAAAGTAACAACCAAGGCTGATCCTTCCAAGTGTTCAATTTCCTCAGCAGCAGCTGAATTCCACATTAAAAGCTGGTGTGTACATATATTGCCAACCAGAGCAATGCAAAGATACCACCTAGAGTTGTACAGCAGTATTAGCAGTACTGCAGTTCCTAACAGCGAGGCAGACTGATACATCTCTTCCAGCCCTGGATGTGATGTGGGTAACTCTAGAGCAATAGGTAATTTCTTTAACCCACCAGCCTGGAGGTATAGTGAAAAAGAAGTATGTTTTGAAAAAGTGTGCCTTTTCTTTTTTCTCTCTATATAATTCTCTTTCTAGTTGGAATAATTTTCTTTCCCATTCTACTGCTAGGAAAGCAAGTGAGCTTTCAGTGAGGCTGAACAAAAGTGGAAAAAAATCTGTGAAGAATCATTGTTCTTTACTATTTAAGCACCATGTATGAATGCAGCTTGGAACAAATGTACCTCTGCTGAGAGGTGGAAGAGATAGACTTACTTGTGTTGATATAGCTGTATGAGAAAGGAGCTAAATTATCACTTTTCCCTACCATTCAGTATCCATGCTGGGAAGAGAGCTTATTATCTCTATGACAATTACTCTCCTGTGCATTGCAATATGGAGAGTAGTTCAGCTAAAGCATGTTGTCTCTGCTGAACTAAAAATGACAAATTTCACAAACTCATATTCAATGTCAGCTTCTCCTTTGTTCTTCAATTTTTTGTGATCTGCAAGATTAATCTCCTGGTTAAATCACTTAACAGCTACAGTACTTACAGCTTTATTGTCTTCACATTATCCAGCACATCAAAACCCAAGCCAAAACACAACCACCCAGGTCAAATTTTTGAAAGGGTGTGTCTAGGAACAAGTTTTTCCTTGTGAGTAAGGAAGCATTTATATAAGGTTCTGATTAAGAGTGAATACTGTGTAGCCAGTGACAAAAATATTATTTTCATAGCGATGCTTAGAGCAAAATGTCTCCTGTTCTGTACCGTACTGTTGCCTGAAGTGGGGAGTATAGTTCATACTCTTATTTTACCTACACCATGTTTTGTGTCCATAGTTTTCTGTGTTGCAGTGGGTTCACAAAAATCCAAGTTCAGGTCAAGAAGGCCCCCGAATGATGGATGTTACAAATATACCCTGAAGAATTATGAAAGATAAAAAATTAATGATACATACACTAAAAAACCCTAAGCCCCTCCAGAAAACAAACAAGAAAACAAGCAAACAAAAAAACATTAGGAAAGAACTATGTAAAATGATTTTTTTTAATCAGAACTTTGTAAAATGCTTTTATATCACTAAAAATGCTTCTTCAGCCTGGTAAAAAGACCCAGTTCTTCAAGACCCAGAGATTTAAGGCTTTTCTCAGGATGATACAACTGCTTTTCACTATAACATACATAAACCACTTATAATTCCAGTCAATTCAATTTTTTCAGTCTAATTAAAAAATCCGTATCTGTATTCTGAAATCAGATGCTTCCATAGAATCAGAGGCTTTACAGAAGGCCAGGTAAATTAGATTTCCCAGATTTTCTTTGTCTCAAAAATCAGATATCTTCTCAAAGCAAGTGAAGAAACTAGTACATAAAAATTACCTTAAATTGACTTTTTTTGTTCAGTTTTCAGTTGCACCTTTCTGTTATTTCTTTTGCAGTTTGTCCTACAGTCTCTCCTGCTTTTAAGGTGAGACTGGCAGCCCCAGCACTGCCTGCAGCTACCAGATGGAGGGAAGTCCTGGCCCAAGCCCTTTCTCTGTCCCAGACTTTTGCATTAATTTATTTGTCTGTGACTCCAGTGGTTATCTCTGAAATGGAACTGCCCTTCCTTTAAACAAAGTTGGGAAGTGATTTACAGTGGTGGCCAGTGGCACCCTCAAAGTCCCTCACAGAAAGAGCTGCGGGCAGGCTTTTACAGGCACACACCCAGCTTTCTGCAAAATGGCCATTTTGCAGCTTTTACAAACGCTCTAGAAAGCATGAAAGCACTAGGCAGCTTTTCTTCTCAGGCAGCATGTCCTTGTGTGAGTGTTCACGAGGTCCACACACACCTAATCGGGTACCAACCAGTCTCTGGTGAGGGTTCTGGATGGCCCCTAGGAAAGGAAACATGACTGGCAAAAGTCTTCTTCCTGTTCTGCAGAAAAACACTCTGATGCCTCCTGATTGCACACGCTACCGGCGATTGCCTTTGCAAAAGAAGGTAAAACATGAAATTTAAGGCACTTCTGCATTAAAAGACACAAAAGAAGGAGAAGGAATAAATGTTGCAAATATAGCTGTAGGGGATAAAGCTATCCTCTTTCCACTAAATGTGTCTGCGGAAGAACACTTGAGATAAGCTTCATTATCTTTCTATAGACACCTTGCTAACACAGGTGGGAGTCACTTAGGTAACTAGCAGATGAAGGGTTTGCTCAAGGTCAAGCAGATTCTGTCAAAGTCACTGTTAACCCCATGAAAAAATTATATTGAAAGCCTCCCACACAAAAAAAGCTCTTTTTCTCTTTTCAAAATGCAAATTTCCTTAGAGATATTTTTTTTCTTTTTTGTTCAGTTTTTTTTCACAAGTCATGAACAAATGTTTGATTTTTTAATTGTGATTTTTTAAGACCCTGCATTTTTCATGTCTTTCCAGTGTTTTGTGTGGACAATATTGCATACCTCTTAGCTGTAGTCGGTGCCAGTTGTGGAATCTGGAAGTACTGATTTCCAGACCCTTGTACTTAAGTATTTCATTTTATGTTTCAGTACTTCAGAAATACTATGGTTTAAAAAAAAAAAAAAAAAAAAAAAGAGAGGGAAAAAAAAAAGAAAGGAAAGAAAAAAAAAAGAGAAAAGAAAAAAAAGAAAACTCCCAAAATACAGCTCCAAGTGATCTGCATAAAGCAAACAAAAATGTAGATGCTGGATTGTGTCCAGGACTCCTGGTTTCCTGCAACACTTACAAGACAAAAGTTAGGGCAGCATGCTGCAAAAAGATACCACGGTTTTCCAGCACTGATAGGCTTTCCACATTTGCAGTGCCACAGCTATAGAATTAGTTGTCAGACCCAAATTATCTCTCTTGCAGCTTGTACTGCCCAGGTTTGCAGGGCCATAAATCAAGGCTACAGTCTGGCAATCGGGAGAGGAAAGAGCTTTTAAATATTTTTTTCTAAAAAGTCTATTACTTTTTTTAAAAAGGTAATTCCAATTTTCTTATTAAAAAAGGTAATTCCAATTAACTTTTTAATCTTTCTGGTGTTTTGTGTGGTAGTCTGGGGGCTTTTTTCCCCTTCCCCTATTACTTTTTTGTCGTAAGCAGTGGGTTCATTCCATGGGAGCTTCTGGAACAGGGACTATAGGGGAAAGAGAAGCATGCCTTCAGAGATGACATTTTTAATTAATAGTTGAGGGTAGTCTAGGAGCAAATATAGGCTAGAATGAAAATCTGGATTTACATACTGCTGAACTGGGACCAGCTCATGCAAAAACTTCAGGTACAGTGCCTTCAGAAGCAGTCAACCTAAACAGCAGAACTGAATTCAAACCTGGTTTGAGCCAGGTCTAAAATAAGCAGCTTGATCTTACATCTCATTCCTTGATACACATCTTTCTTATCCCCACATTAATGGCCAGACAGTATTTGTGCTCTTTTTTCTTGATTTTAAATTTTTCTCTTGTAAGAAAAATTAAAAGGTTTCTTGGGAGGAGAAAAATATATGTGCATTTTAGGGAAGGGGGCTCCTGCTTTTCTGAGGAATCACAGTGAAAAAAAGATTTTTGTCAGAGTTGGAAACCTGAACACGAATGCTGGTAGGAAGGCAGTTGAAGAGCTACAGCACCATCTCCTGGAACTCAGACATTTCTGAATTTGTAGACCCAGTCTAGAAATGCACAGTCACACAGAGAGATGAAATTTAACTTGGGGTTAATTTAATATATTTCCCTTCACAAAAACGTTTTAACAAAATATGGGGCTAATAAAAAAGATTCCCATGACTTTCAATATTTGCAGGTAAATTTTTCCATATAGGAGTTTATTGCCATCAGGCAGTACTTGGTCCTTAAATTTAAGCATTTGGTACTAAATCATGAGAAAAGGGAGTCATAAAATTTTACAGTAAGTGTGGTTAGAGATTGTCCTTCAACAAAAATGTAGTTGGTCAGTTTTTAGTAATTTATTGTGACATAAAAATAAAAGTATGCAACTAATTCTGCAAAAAATAGTAAAAATATCTAATTCTGAAAAAAACTGCTAGTAGTATTTAAGGTTTTGAGATGTTACATTGTCAATTTCTGCTGTCCTAAAATCAGCATTATAACCCAGTAGCATAAATTAGTCTTCAAAAAAAAGTGATCGTGAACATGTAACTGTGTATTTCAAAAACAAAATATAAGTGTTAAATCTTTTTGCCATGAGGATTCTTGACGATTTCCTCCCAAATACCTACTGAAATCTTTTAGCTGATCATAGTATTCTCCGGCAAGTTTTTTTCCTGAAACCAGAGGTTCTCCTCCATGTTAAGAGAGCGATTTCCCATTCCTGCTGAGGATATGACTCCCTGACTAAATATGTGCTGCTTATCACCTATTCTAGCTTAAAACATGTCCCCAGTGTGAATGGCCCTGGAGCTTCTCCCAGTTCCTGGTGCAATATGTCCCTGAACTCACGTTGGCTCTCAGGGCACATGGGATAGTGCCGAGAAGAAGCTGCAGTCCGAAGAGTCCTGACTGAGGCAATTCACAAACAGGGTTTGGCAGGTCAGCTCTGTTTTCCAGGTCAGGTGTTTTGTGTTGGGACTAAATCTCCTCTTAACCTATTTTTGTTCCATATGCATTTTATCTGCAGAAGGGTAGACCCCACTTTTAAAAAAGTGATATCCAGCAATAATAACTCAAAGAGCCCTGCAAAGTAATTTCCTTTGCTAAAACTCAGTTCAGCAATATTGATAGGCATAACAGGCACTCAACAGAGCTCAATAGGCTTTAAGACAATTTGCCTTCATGTGCCCCTGCTGAGACATATTTTGGCTTTTTTTATACTGAATTCTTCCCTCTTTTCCGCCTGCTCTCTGCAAGAAGCCGTGTCTTGTTGAGACACATCCAGAAACAGCTTATGTTTTTGCCGTATTCACATTTCTGTTTTAAATTTACAGTGTGAAATGTCTCAGCCAAGTTTGGCAGCTCGGGCAGCTCGCTCCATCCCGCGGCAGCTCCGCTCCTTGCAGCAGCGCTTCCAGGCTCCCCTCGGGCGGCTCCAGCCCGCAGCGCCCGGGCATCACACACGGCAGCGCACGGCTGCGAAAACCCACCCCGTGTGCCAAAGCTGGGGACAGCGCCATTGCCTGTTCCTGAACTCCATGGGCACCTCGTCCGTAACGCCGCACGCTGCCTCTGCTCGGGGACGGAGCGCTGCACGTTCTTGTGGTGCATCCTTGCTGCTCTGGCTCGCCTCCTCGTGCCAAATTGCAATACAGTCTGGATGCACCCCTTGGGAACAGGGAACAGTCCCCTGAGAGAGAGCCCTCAGAGTGTCTCTGGAGCAAGCGGCTTCAAATTCTGCTCCTCTGAGCATTGCTGATCACATCTGCTTTCACCAAGACAGGAACTCAAACTGGGCACACAAAAGGGTAATACAAGAGTGCTTTCAACATGGAAAGTAAACTCCTGTGTAGACAAATCATGAAAAAAAAATCACATTTAAAGACAGCATTTAGCATAGGGCTTTTCCACAATTATTCCAGTCATGAGTGAATCATGGCTAAACACTGAACTATTCTGTATTAAAAAAATAGAACCATAAAAAAATAGGATTTGAAGGAACTTCAAAATCCTACTGCTCTATGATGGGATCAGTCACATTTTTTAATTATACCCTAACTATGCCTTGTAAGTATAGATCTATACTATGTATATACTAAATCTCCTAATCACCAATCAACCTCTTCCACTGGTTCACTTTTACTTTTTTTTTTAATTTTAGCAAGCTTCCACAGTGTCTGACCTGAATGTCTTCTGTATTTCTTCAATTTCCCTGTTTTTCAGTATATCCCTACTGGATGTGAAAAACAGATTATCCTTTTCCTCTCTTCATGAGCTCTTTACATTATTGAAGCCTTTGTTGTTTTGTCTTCTTTCAGGTTTCTCCAGGTTGCCCTCCCCTCCCCTTTAGCTAGTTATGACAATATTTCCTCATTCCTCATGATTTTTAGACCTCTAATTCAGCTTCCAGTGTCTCCAGAAGGTCCACTTAATTCTTGCAGTGCAGTATTCAGAGCTGTGGTACTCAAGAATAGCTGTAGTGGTCCAATTAAGCCCTTAGCAGCAAAGAGAAAACTTTTCTTAGCAATACTTCTGTCTTGCTTTTTGTGGTTTTGGTTTGATTTTCTTTTTACATATAAAGATATCTCCTTCCTTTTATGTTCTTGTGGTATCCTGTCATCAAATGTACATTGTATTTTATTATTCAAAATTCCACCATGGATAAAAGCACACCCTCCACTTGGAAATCCAGGGTTTTTTTGCATGTGAGCTCTTCAAAGTCAAAACACTCTTGTCCTTGAAACACAGACTGGGGTCATGTCAAATGTATTCAAGATTGACTTTGTAATGAATGTTACGGTCCAACAAGAAGACAGAAACCAAAAGGCCTGAGAATTCGGTTCCATTTAGAACAATGGCAAAACACAGTTGGCCTGAGCTTCTATCCATCACACCTGGCTCAGAGGACTTCTAAGCTAAAGAGTCATGCCGGCATCAGCTGTAGATCACGTATTTTTTTATTATTTTTGTGAAATTCCAGGAGAAAGAATGTTGAAACAGTGCATATGTTACATATCAAAACCACCTGGATATATGTTTCTTCAGCTATTGACATTACATCATGACAACTGAAATAGCATTGCATAAATCTCTCTAATACCCTTCATGAAGGCCATCAATAATTCTTAAGTGTTCATAACACTGAAGTGTAAGATAGAGAAGATAGTGTTGCTCCTTTGGACATAGGGATGCATTGCACTTAACCACAGCATTTTAAATAAATCTCAATAATGAGAAAGTACATAGTGACATGGTGATGGTCTTGATTTTTACCTCAGCTACCTATGGCAATTTTAATATCTTATCTTTAAGCAACTTTACTTGTGCTGTTTCTCATTCTTTGCTTTCTCACATTTGTAAAATGGACTTCAAGATACCGTTTGAAAATTGCTTCCTGATCAGAAATAGATGAGAAACATGGAAACATATAGCTCTTATTTTCACATCTACATAGTCAAGATAGTGAAAACTAAAGTCTTCCCTTAAACAAATTGTTTTGTGAACTTTACAGCCCAGTATTTGCCTGGTTTAGGAATAGCAGAAAAGGTATTACACTGTAAATGTTGTAAAAATCTTGCAATCTGAAACAGACTGGTAAAGGACTTTGGGATATCAAATAGAGGATACTAGGAAGAATATAATCAGTTGGACATGTAGTGAGGAACAATATTAAAATAAAAATTACATGTCATTATATTTGCAACTTATTTCCCCTTTCTTCTTTGCCTTGAAATTTAGTCTAGGAATTTCTTCCCAGACCAGAAAGCCTTGCTGGCCATGGACAGACCAAAGAGCACTGATGGACTCCAAACCCCAGATGCCACCTGTGGGCGACTGCTGCATCATCTGAGTCAGGGCAGGAGAGGCTGGCCCTGGTTTTTTCTGTGTGCTGCTGCAGATTGCTGTGCCAAGCAGCAGGGCCAGGTATTTCTCCTCAACAGGTTGGTCTCTTATGGAGCTAAGGGATTAAGAGATGGGAGAAAAGCAAAAAGGATGCTGAAAAAGAGCACTGCAGCTAATGAGAGGAAAGGTGATGAAAGTCATTGTATGATCTGAAAGGAAATGTTATACAGGATGTAGTGCTGGAGTTTGGAAAGAGCCCAAATATCTCAGCTTCCACAAGGCTCCAAAGGGAGCAGAGATGTTTGGAAACCTCGACAAACACACCCTCCAGGGGCAGGTGTTCCATGCTGGTTCATCCCACCTCTCTCCCCTCCTGACCAGGTAACCCAACCTCCACACCTCTCTGTGAGTGGAAAGTGTATGAGATCTGTCCCTAGGGAAATGAAGCAGCAGAGTTAGATTGAGGAGGAGGAGGACAAAGAGCCTGTTAGTCACCTTGTGCTGAAGGTGACTCTAAGGAACAGGAATTTCTATTTATATATGTACTAAATCTAGGCTGAATGCACAGGAAGGTCAACTTTCAGCTACCGGCCCTGCAAACGTGGGAGAACAGACTTGACCACTGTCAGAGACTGAAATAGTTCATGCCTCAAACATTGATGTGAAGTTTTAAAGAAGCTGCAGCTACAGAAACCTCCTTCAAGAACTTTGGACTGTAAGTTGAACTGCTGATTAGATAAAAGGAAACCCATTGTTCAATCACCTCAGGATGAGGGAAAGGTATGCATCCACAATAGGCAAAGCCTCCAGCCGAGTGAGTTTGGGGTGGGGGAGAGCACAGCTCACAGAAGCCAGGTTTACACAGACTCCCCCAGCTGAGGGGGAGGAGAAGGTTTTGGGTGCATGGTGCAACCTCTGGTGAGAGGCACTGAACACCCACCCTCATTTACACAAACTGGCCCAGCTGTGGAACCCCCAACCCCACAGGGCACATCCACGGGACTTTCCCGTGAGAGGCTCGGCCCCACAGGACTGCACGTGATGGAACAGACCCAGAGTCTGCTGTGAGACACTGACCCCCACCCCAGGGGGACATGGCCAGACATGCCCACCCAGCCTGAGCATGTACACCCATGGGACTCTGTGCCTTCTGGGGGGACCTTCACCACCGAGAGACGAGCTGGAAAGGATCAACAGCACATCTTGGGGTTTATGGAGTGATGATATTTTCCTTATTTTGTCCCTGTCACTCTTTCTGTCCCCCACAACTATACAACTATTTTCTCTCTTTCTTTCTTTCTTTCTTTCTTTCTTTCTTTCTTTCTTTCTTTCTTTCTTTCTTTCTTTCTTTCTTTCTTTCTTTCTTTCTTTCTTTCTTTCTTTCTTTCTTTCTTTCTTTCTTTCTTTCTTTCTTTCTTTCTTTCTTTCTTTCTTTCTTTCTTTCTTTCTTTCTTTCTTTCTTTCTTTCTTTCTTTCTTTCTTTCTTTCTTTCTTTCTTTTCTTTCTTTTCTTTCTTTCTTTCCTTTCTTTCCTTTCTTTCTTTCCTTTCTTTCTTTCCTTTCTTTCTTTCCTTTCTTTCTCTCTCATATTTACCATCAAATAAAACCCTTACTATTGTCACTGGCATATGGTCTCGTTTGCACCTTAATTAGGGCAGAGGCATTTCTAAGAACCTTAAAACTGGATCATAAAAACCACTTAGGGAGACAAAGTAAAGCAAGGAAAGGTGGAGGTGAAAACTGCACATAACCAGATGACAGGAAAAGTGGGGGAAAAAACCAGCTTGCCTAAGGAAATTACAAATTAAGTGTCAAAGTAAATGAAGAAAAAACCAGGAGAAGACAAAATTGTAAAATTCAAAAAAAGGACAGTGCATCCCTGCTAAAAACAGTGTTTCATTAGGACTGGTGAGTGTTTTGGGGAACCTGAAGAGTGTCAATGACACAAAGATGACATATTATGTTAAATTAAAGACATTAAAAATTGCATTAAGCATAGAAGAAAAACAGCAATTTGAAAAAATACAGTCACCGAAACAAGACAGAGAGCAGGTACAGGAGCAGTTGCTTTTAAAAACTGAGATAATGCTGCCATTTTATCAGATTCTGAGAAATTCAGGCTAACTCCTATTCCCTTTCTCCTCCTGAGTGGAAAACCAGAAATCTGATAGGACAGGCACGAGAAAAGTGAGGTGGTATCAGAAATTTCACTTAGAATGCAAATGTATTTGAGAGAGGAGGAATTAGACTGAGGATGTGGTAACACTCTAAAGTTAAAAAAAAAAAACAAAACAGCAACTATTTCTGGAGTTAAAATTCCATTTTTTCCCCTGCTCCCTATGAATAACATTTAGCAATAGCTATTCTGGTCCTTTGGCCAACTTTATTCTGAGTACACTGATAGCTCTGCAGTAACCAAAGATTTTAAAATCTCTGTCAGACTTACACAGAAGAAAATATACTAATTTTGATCATGAAAGAAAACATGACAGCAGGAAAAAAGCAGGAGAGTTTACTGCACCTTGTTCTGGAAAATCTATCATACCATGGGCATAACTCTGATTTGCTACAGAAAAATAGTCACACAGCAAGGTGGAAAATAAGCCTTGCTACTTTCCTACCCTTCATTTTGCAATCTCTCCACATCTTTCTCTATTATCACATCTCCAGCATTTAGAGGATGGATGAAAGACCTGTGAGGAATTTTTAGAAACTGAGATTTTAAGAACCTCTTAAAGTACTCTGCTGAGTTTACTGGCTGAAATAATAATAGTCCTAATTTTATGCCACATTGCAGTAGTTCTCAGAAGATTTTCTTGAATAAGCCTGTTCAATTTTTTTTTTTTTATATCAACAAATAAGTTACACCTGATTCACAGGTGGCTCTTCTTTGAAAGGATTTTTCTTTTAAAGTATTTTATATGTTGACATAATATGAAAATATAATAGCAGTTGATTAACTATCAGTTTGCTCTGGGTAGAATTGAAATTAGTGTAAAATATCCCAGTACCATTAACCCCAATGGCTTAAGTCACACTCAGTTGCAGCTTTCCTTTAGATTTCTTTTCATGTCCCCTGCCAAAAACTATTGACCTTGTCTTGTTTAGTTTGAGTCTTAAAAGTGTGAACACAGGATTTTCAGAAGAACAAGCAGGGAGTTTTGGTGCTCCTCTGGAGGTACTGCTGGGGGGATGCTGCTGAGCTCAGTGGAGAAGTCAGTCCCAAAAATAAATGGGGCCCTGGTCAACCCATTGTACTTCAGCACAGAGGTTTAGTTCAGACTGTTGGTCTGGTCTTAACTTGTGGCTAAGAGGCAGGAATTGTGAGGGTCAGCACTGCAGAAATGCTGATTAGTAAAATGTGACTAAAAACCTCTTCAGAACATCAGCTGATGGGCTACCACGTTTTGATTCAAATTTGAGTTTCAGCTTTGAAATATTAAATCAGGGACTTACTTAGAAGCCCCTTTTCCCATAGAAAGCTTGGGATCACTTAAACAGCAACAGATGGCAGAAAGAGAGAACTTTGTAAGGAAATTGGAATAAACCAAGAGTTTACAGGCTATGGAAAAGAAGGTAATAAGGCCAGGTGATTTCTCCCTGCTAGAGGTGTCTCAGCAGCCAATGCTTCCTCCACCTGCCCTCAGCAGAGCTATGACCAGACCAGGATCCCAATGTAGATGTTTTTATCTGGATCACAGTCTGGATTTTCAGGGTATGTGGTTTATAGCAGAATCCAGAGAGCCAGGAAGTGCGATTTCCTAGAAATCAAATGGAAGAATTACAGGAAGAGAGGGTGGGCTGAGAAGTATGAGGGAAAGCAAAAACTTCATAGATGTACTAGACACGGAGACTCCAAGAACAAAAAAGCTGAGGTCTGCAGAAGCCTCAGCAAAAGAAAAGGAACATTTCTCCACAGGGAGAAAGTTGGCTGTGACCTACTATTGCTGGCAGATGGAGCTTCAGCCTCAGCTGGCAATCTATTAGGCTTTAAAAAAAAGTAGTGAACTGTCTTGGCAGTGAGAGGTAAACCAACTGCATTGCTGAAGGAAGAAAAACCACATGCTCTGAAGGCTTAGTGGTTCATGACCCCTGCTCTCAAAAGAAAATGAAAGGTGGCAGTGGTTGGTGACTCACTTCTCTGGGTAACAGAGACATCTGTTTGTTGCTATGACCTAATGCTTATGGAGAGGCTTAGCCCAAACCAGAGCTATTGCACAAGTTTGCCAAGGCTCGTTCAGCCCTCTGACATCTCCTCCGTGTGGCTCAGTCACTTCAGAGCTAATGCCACTGCTCTAGGAACAAGCAAGGGAAAACCATAAGGAACAGCAGGGATCCTGAAGTGATGGTGAGAAAATTGGAGCCTCAGCTGGTGTTCTTATCAATCCCACCAGAGAGGGTAAAAGCCCAAGCAAGGACAGACACATCCTGGAGATAAATATATGGCTGTACAGATGGTGAGGCTTAGAGTACTTGGGTTTCCTGAAGGGGGAGGCAGTATTCATAATCGGGTCATAAGAGGGATGAGAAGGAAATGACTGAATCGGTTGTAGATATGTGTAAAGTGTTTTGCCTTGTATGATGCAGGATGCACATGTTCACTCTGAGATCTGGAATCTGGAGGGAGACAGACCTGTTGAAATTCTCCAGGGTAATAACAAAAGAAGGACAGGACATCTTTGGGAAAGAAATAAAACAGGATGCAGAGAACGCAACCCGGGGTGTGTTTAAATTTATTTTAGATTTTCATAGTTAGGTATCTAATTTAAACTAGTCATGTGGGCTCATATTGCAATCAGACCCTTTCACCTGTCCTAGACTGCTATTTTATGATGGGAAAAACTGCCTCTGAAGGAGTTTGTTTCTCTTCATGGACTCTGAAGGAAACCTAGGTAACTAAGTGCCTAAGATAGCAAAAAATTCAGAATAAAATATTATCTCTTTCACAGATCTGAGTGGAAATCAAATCCATTCTTGACTTGATTCTGATCAAAAAGAAAAACATGACTGAAAATAAGGAGGGGCAGGTAAATTAAGGGAGAATAAGCAGTGAAGTGGTAGAATTGACACATCTTGGAAATGGAGGAGGAGAGAACACTGGAAAAACAGGACAGTGGGCTTCAAGAAAAGAGATTTTCATAACTCAGTGAACTGAACAATAAGACCCATTAGGAAACACAACTATAGGAAAGAGTGAGAGAGTTGCAGTTGGCAGTTTCTTAAATAAGGCAAAGAAAGATGAATGGCAAAGTAAGTATAAGGAGGAGCGGCCATTGCCAGGCTTGATTTAACTTTTTTGTCAGCAGCATTGCAAACAGAACAGAAGTGAAATCTTTCACTCCCTCACAAGTTCCTTTCTCCCTCAACTCTTAATTTCCCCTTACCTGTAATGAAAAATAATATTGCTTTTAAGTTCCACCTCAGATTCTCCTTGAAAGCAAATGAATGAACATAATAGAGAGACGCTTTAGCTACCTCTTCAGTATTTCACTCTCAAGAAATGAATATAAAAAAGAAATTGGCCAAATTCTTAATGACAAGCATGACAAATGACATAAATGTGAAGAGTCAATGCCAGAAAGAACAAACACAAGATAATTTCAATACAGTTGTCACAAAAAAAGGAGCAACATTAAAGCATTCTGCGGTTTTTTTAAGTAGTAAGATATACTCTTCTGCTTAATGGAAAGGGAAGGCTAATGACAGATGTTGCTGATGGATCTGAGGAGTTTCATGGGTTTCTGGCTTTAGTCTTCACCAACTGTGATCAGATAGCTAACACAATTAGCATCAATGTCAAAGGATATGAAGTCCACTGGCATAGAAAAAGAGCATCTTGGAGGCTATCTAAATAAGCTGACTGCTTTCAAATAATTTGATACTCTCTTAAAATTCTCTTCAGAGAAATTAGGGCACTGTCTGGGGCAATGCCAGAAAATGTAGCCTTTATTGAGGATGGTTGGGCTACAGAAGACAGAAGAGATAAAACACAGTGTAATGTGTATAAAAAGAAGAAAAGTAGTCGTCAGTCATTTACAGACCAGTGGAACTTCATATCAGCTGTGTGATGACACTGGAATAAATATATATAAAGAAAAAGGCTATAAGTATTTGACACATAGACTAGTAAAGAAAAAGCACAAATCCATTGAAAGACCTTTGATGACAGAATAAAGGGGTACATGGATAGGAAAGAAGGAATAACCAAGTATGACATAGTTGTGTTTCTTTAAGATTTGACTGTCTTCTATCCCAAGTCTATAAGCAGGTTAGGAATATATGGTTAAAAAAAATAAATGCAACATCAAGATGGGAAGATGCATAAAGATGGGATCTACAAGGTTTTGTTGTTGGTCTGGTAGTCTCCAGACTAACATTTAAATTATTTAAACATTAAATAATATGGACAGGAGAACAGAAATAAGTTTTTGAATTCTGAGGTTGTACAATCTTGTAATTGTAAATATAGTAGACAGCAAGATTAGAAGTCAAAATGACGTTGATAAATTGATTGTATTCTTGATGTCAAGAACGACATTGAGATATTGAATAAATGCCATGCAATAAATGGGACACAATTCAACAAAGCTGTGTGCAAAACATGGCACTGTGAGAGAGAAACAAAAGTGAAGTACAAATACATCACTAAATCAACTGGCTACAGGTAAAGCTCTTGAGGCTACAGTGAATAACTCAGCACATAAACTGATGGTTCAAATAAAGTGTGACTTCAGCCAGAGGTCCATTCTAAATGTATTTCTGAAAAACAGGACACTTTTGGAGAAGGTCCAGAGGTCACTGACAACTCTGATCAAAAGTCTGAAGACCTAGAAGACCTAAGAAGGAGCCTTGAACTCACTCTTTTGGGATTTCTGTTGGGGTTTTTTTAAGTGCAAATAGAAGTGAGGGAGAGACTTAAAAGCAATTTTCAACTACATCAAAGTTTACTGAAACAGAGGAAGAAGGTTTTGGCATTAGTTGTTTTGAATTTTTTTCATGCACACTGGAGACAGAACAATTACTGGGGATTTAAATTGCAACAGTAGAAATTTTTACAAAGTTTTCTCACTGTAAGGAGAAGGAAATTCCAGATTGTTTTGTCACAGATGATTACAGTATCCTCAAAGTTTGTTGACTAAGTTAGGCAAACAGGTATTATACACAGAAACAAGGAAGAGAGAGAAGGAGGAATTTCGCATTAGGTTTAGGCATTTTGGGCTACTTCTTTTAGGCTATTTCCTACATGCTTTCTTTGAATCCATAATCTTAGAGAATAAAAATTATTCAGAGCAATATTAACCTCTTTTTGGTGCTTCAATCCTGTTGCCAGTTGCTAGACGTGGTATTCATTTTGACAAAGATAAATGTGGAGAGTATAATAGTCATGACACTGGGATTACAAACTGCTCTGGAAGGGTTGAAGATTTGTGATGGATATCACTGCTACTCCTTTGAGAAACTTCATCTCACTTGTGGATGAGATTCACTGTACAGCATAAAGTTATTCCAAAGGAACTGAGCCATCCATGGGCCTAAATTTAGGGAGTTATTTTTAGATATCCTTGGTTTAGACTACAAAATATTTCAAAGGTTCAGAAGAAAAGTTGTTGCTGACAGATTCGTATTCTGGAGTATGACACAAAATTAGTCCATTTGAGGGGTGAAAAAGACACAAACAGCCATTCCTTATCACTCAGGTAGAGAGAGCATTCTTTCATTTTCATTTAAATCAGTAGGATATGACTGAAAGTTTTACCCACAGGCACTTCTGCTTGAAATCTTTCACATCAGTCAAAAACCCTTTTAATCTTGGGGAATAAAAGTAGAGGGCTTTACTCAGCTTTAATAAAATTTAAAAGAAAGGAAAAAAGAGACACAACATGAAAATAATTCCTTTCGGCTCTAGGTTTAGTGAATTTTTTATCATAAATTCTAATGAAAAACGTATATGACAAGCCCCTAAAATTGTTTATCTCCAGGTTAAAAAAGAAGACAAAAAGAATTTGTGTTGCCTTCTTCATTTAATAAAGGTTGATATCTTATTCTGTGTGAGAAGTAAATAAACACAGGTGGTCTCCTTTATAATTAAAAAAAACCAACTTGAATTTCCATTCTAATTATCGTGGAACTGTCTTATATCTCTCTGGTCTTTAATACATGTCTTAATCCTACAGTTTCATCCTTACAAAGGCCAACTTTAATTTTTCTTTTGCATGTATGGTAAGAATTAGTATTTCATGATAACTGCATTGATTTTGC
Source organism: Coloeus monedula (assembly GCF_965178545.1). NCBI lineage: Eukaryota > Metazoa > Chordata > Aves > Passeriformes > Corvidae > Coloeus > Coloeus monedula. Next base: position 103,617,649 of record NC_138782.1, on the reverse strand, counting down.
ATATGTTCCCTAAGAAAAAGATATTTTTAAAAAAAAGTTACAGAAAAAAACCACCAAGGAGACATTTTATTTTTATAGAGAATCTATCATTTTATAAAATTCTTTCTAACACTAGCTGACCTCATCCGTTTGTATTTGTTTACTAGCTGAGGAGGAAAACTTAAATAAAAATAAGCCTTCAGCAGCCCTTTTAGGTAGTGGATAATTTTTTTCTAATTTCACATGAAACATGGGAGTGATAGGCCTGATAGGCCTACTTGTTGAATGCTTATTATCAATTCTACCTAAAGCAAATTTAACATTCAGGAACTAATGAAAAAGAAAATCTGATCAATCAAAGTCAGAGAAGTTTTTTTAACATATATATTGAATTATATGCATTGGAAGTTTAAAGAAACTGATTTTAGAAAACTTTTCAGGGGACAAAGATTCTCATACATCTGTCCTATGAAAACACATAAGGCTTAGTCTAGGGTAAGCTGGGAGATGATTGTGTTCATCCAGCTTTTACAATGTCATAAGAAAAATGGTCCCCACCATTGTTATTCATTGCAGTTGAGAATGTCTTGTTTTTTGAGAGTGGTGTAAGGCTAGGACTGAACACTGATTCATTTAAATGTTGTTTCTTCCTTTGGAAAGCTGAAAAACAGACCTAAGTTATTCTTCTCTCTGGTAAGGATTTTGAGTGCAAATAATCAATGCCGGTAAAACAAAGGTAACAGAACTAGCTAAGCCGAAAATTGACTTTGAGGTTTTCTTACTCATGGGACCAGCATAATGGTAAAGACCACGGATTAGTCTGACTGAGTAAACTTCGTGCAGTTTGCAGTACAAAGGGATTGGAATTGAAAGGAAAAGGTGAGGATGATAAAATCTTTATAATATATCTATTGGGTAAAACACTCTGTACAAAAAAAAAAAGATGAGTACTACTTGGGCACTTGAGTGTGGAAAAACAGGGAAGTCAGTCCAGGCACTGGTGTCTCTCAGGCACTGAATGAGAAATGTCAGTGTTTCTAGAAGTTTGTTGAATGCATTTAGGGTAGGTTTCTTCCAGGCTTATAGTGTGACTGACCCAAATTTAAGATAAAATGCTGAGCAAATAAGAAATTCTGGGCACCTCCATCCACAGAATCACATTCCCACAGAATCACAGAATTGTTGGCATTCAAAGGCACCTCTGGAGTTCACCTAGTACAACTCCGTACTCAAAGCAGGGTCAGCTAAGAGCAGGTTTCCCAGGACTGTGTCCTTTCAGGTGTTAGATATCACCAAGGCTAGAGATGCTACAACTTCTCAGAGCAATCTATTATGGTGTAAAACCAGCCTCCCATTAAAATGCTTTTTCCTGATGTTCAAATACAATTATCAGTATTTCAATTTGTGACATTGTCTCTGGTATTTTCACTAGACACCACTGAGTAGAGTCTGTCTGTATCTTCTGCTCAGGTATTTATATACATTGACAAGATTCTCCCAAAGCTTTCTCTTCTCAAGGGTGAATCAACCTTTACTCATACGTCAGATGCTTCACTTCCTGCGGAAGGTATACTCACAGCTTTTACCGGCTAGGCTCGTAGTTCAATGCCTCAGAAAGCCTCGGGCAGCCTAGCAAGGTAGCACGGGCAATCCAGCATTTCAGTGGCTCTAAAAGCAGCAAAATGGTAGCTGCAAATCTAATACCACCAGTAGAAGCAAAGAGGGAGAAATATAGCTCTTAGCTTGCCTAATTTCTGCAATTAGAAGCTTTCAAACAGAGACAGAAACACACAGATGTTCGCAGAAGGATTGCAAAGCCAAAGAGGGCGGGCCCCCTCGCGGGCCCTTTCTTTTATTCGGAGAAGGGGAAAGGGGAGGACTGGGGGCGGACCCGGGGTGACCGGCCAATCAGACACTGCTAAAGAGTTTGAGTTACATTTGGTTTTGCCCGCGCTTGGAACAAAGGGGTTCAGAGCACATGGCAGAGGTGGAGGGGGAGAGGAAGGGGAAGCTTAGAACAGGCAGCAACAACTTCCTTCATCATCTTTGTGGTCCTTCCCTGTATTTGTTCCTGTATCTACATGTCTGTCTTGCTCTGGGTCCAGAGTGTACTTGTAGTCTAGATCTGAACCAAGCACTCCAGATATTCAGACCTGAATAGAGAGGAAGGGTCACTTCCCTTGACCTGCTGGCAATGCAGCCCCTGATTCAGGCCAGGACACTGTTGACTCTTGCTGTGAGGGCACATTGCTGGCTCATGGTCAGCTTGGTGTACAAGGGTATCCCCAGTGCTTCCTCTGCTTTCCAGCTGGGCTGGCCCCTAGTGTGTCCTGATGCAAGGGGTCACTCCTCCCCAGTGGCAGTACTTGGCATTTCCCTTTGTGGAACTTCATAAGATTCTTGCTGGACCATTTCTCGAGCTAGCTGAGGTCCCTCATTGCAGGGCAAGCACCTATTAGTGTATTAGCCCTAACCCTAAGTCCTACTCCTCCCAATTTTGCAGTGACATGAATATAAGCTGACACCATGAATTTAAGCACAGCCTTGGTGGTTCTCCTTTACACAGAGACATACATACACACAAATATACATATGATGCACTGGAATATATAGAACAAGTGTGTAGGCATTGGACTAGATGAGCATTGCTGATTCTTTACATCTGAAGTATTCTATTACTCTATGTATATAAATGTGGGTATGTAAGGATGTGTATATATGTATACACATATACATACACTGAGGTATACTAGAAAAATTCATGGGGTATGAATAGATTTTAGGGAGATGACTGTCATTTAAAGCATATTTTGGAATGTGTCAGTCCCATCCCTAAGCCACAGACAATGGAGAGAAGTATGATGGTGGGCAGTGAGCCACACCAAATCTGATCACCAGAATATGCCAAGCACAGCACAGGGATGGCTCATACCAACACTCTCCTGGTTCTCTCAGTTCTTCAGAAGTGTGGAATTGTTGTAGCTACATAATATAAAGGTTCATTGAAGCAAACACATACTGTCTGTCACCCAGATGAACCAAATATATCTACCTTGGCACCAAATCATGGAAAAGATGGCATTAAAATGCTTCTCTGCCTCCACCCAGTGCAATGTGAAGGCAAAACTCCTTCTAAAAAACTCTCTGTGCTGCAAGAATTGTGCAAACTGTTATATTAAAAATTCAGAAGTTAGTTGCATTTTGATGAGCGTTTTAAATGACTGAATTAAATGGTGCCTAAAGGAGAGCTGACATTCTCAAATGTCCCTTAAAAGGACATTCCAACCAATGCCAAATCTAGAAAGAAAGCTGTATTTAATGTCTTTAACAAAAGGCTTCGGATGTCATAGCCACAGCAGGAAGTAAAACCTGGATTTAGAGAGATGCAAGCTGATGTTTAGATTGAAATAGATTTAGAGATGAGATTCAGGCAGAGTGGACAGAAAAGATGTAGATGGGTAGACACAGTGCAGAGATGGAGAGATGAAGAGATAGATACAGCAGATAGATTCTCATGAAATAGTCTTTCCGTGTTTGGTGTGCAGCTGCATAGCACCTGCCTGACATTTACAGCAGATAGCTTTTATTCATTTCATGGGATATTCATCAAAATGTGGTTGAGAGATGGAGAAAATTCCAAGTATGTGTCATCACTTTACTGGTTTGTGCAGCTGTTTCCTAAAGCACACAATGATGTTGTGTTGTTAAGGAAATACACTGTCACCCTGCTGAACAAATAAAGCATTTAGTTTATTGAGTAAGATTACAATAATGATGGGAGATAATAGACTAAAAATACTGTTTATTCAGTAAGAATGGACAAAAACTTTACTGTCCATGAAAGAATCACTTCATGTACAGAAAGTTAAAATTGTGTTATTTATTTAAACTACCTTTTTAATAGTACTGGTGTAAAATATTCCTGACATGAGCTTTGATCAAGGATAAGAACCAGCAAACATCCTTAGTGGCAGAACTCATTAGACTAGAGCTCAAACTACTGGAACCAGACAGGAGACTGTATCTATCATGTGTAACAGCAAATAATTATGCTGGGAAATACATAAGCCTAAGATAGATGAGGGGTGGGGAGTGGGATGGGTGTTGTGTTTTTGTTGGTATACTGACTTAATAAATTTCTGATCATAAAGGCTCACGTTACCCTTTCCTGGAAATAAGCCTGTCTTGATTTTACAACTCTTTGTATCTGCTGCTTAATATTTCTCAAAAACTGATGCTTTCAGAAATATTTATTTACGATACTTTGGATAAGGATGGTATGTCAGCCAAATCATCCGAGCCATAGTTACACAGGAGGCTGTTACACATAGGCTGTTAATTCTATGAGACTCTTTTACACAGGCAAATCTGGCCCAAAGTCATAGCATTTTCTTCCATCCTATTTTGTTTCTTTTGTATTTGCAACTGTTGCAGAAGAAGAAAGAAGAAAGAAAAAGAAAAAAGAAAAAGAAAAAAGAAAAAAAAGGAGAAAAAGAAGAAAGGAAAAGAAGAAGAAGAAAAAGAAAAAAAAGAAAAAGAAAAAGAAAAAAGAAAAAAGAAAAAAGAAAAAAAGAAAAAAAAAAAAAGAAAAAGAAAAAGAAAATCTGTCATAGTGTTTCCTTTAAGAGAGGCAGATGGGACCAATTTTCTTGTTACAGTTTCATTTGTAATAGGTTTTTCTTATGTTTCTTTTGTTTGAACCTATGTTTTGGGGCTCTTACTTATTTAAGCAAACTTTCATTAAAAAGTTCAGGGACAAGATACAAGTATTTTGTGTTTTGCATGCAAGACTGTGTGTTGCAAGGCCCCATTCATGTGCTTCACCTGCCTCATCTGGAAGCTGTCACCACCTTCCCACATATCTGCCCCTCTGGCATATTCCCCAGAGAACACCTTACCCCTCACTGCCCCACACCAGCTCAGCGGTGCTGCTGCAGAGCACACTGACAATCCCCATCCCTGGGCTGGGGAAAGCACTCCCATGAGGGCAATCTTGGAATTTTTAGGTTTCCAATAAAGAAGTAAAAAGTCCACCCCGTGGCTGTGGCACAAATGCAAAAGCAACAGTTGATGGGCCCAGGATTACCCAGCAAACCAGTGTGAGCTGCCCTCGCATGGCCAAAGGAGATGTACAAAGACAGGAGGGACACCAGGACTGTGCTCTGCTGGACCTGCCTGCTGGAGCAAAGGACTGGAATGGTGCTGGGAGCCAGGAGAGATAAAAGAGGAAGGCTTCTACAAATGAGAGAGAGTGCGGGAAATAGTGTTCAGTAGATTTATGAGTCTTTACTTCTTACTTCTTTATTGGAAATCTAAAAAAAAAAATTATTCTATGAACAAGTTGCTGCAGAGGGCTGGATGCTGAACTAGTGACGTAAGCCCTCAGGACAATCCCTGCAATCACAGCTCTAGTGACACGCAGTTCCTGAGTTGGTCCAGGCCATCTGTGGTGGCAGCTGAAGCAGGGAGTTGAGATGCACAGTTGTAATTTATGGAGAAAGCTTCAGAGCTCCCTGAGATCCCTCCCTGTTCTAGTGGCAACCCTAACCACTGCAACCGCAAGCTTTTCTGACTTGAGCACTCAGTAGCATCCTCTCAAGGAAAGGAAAGTGGATTCAATTCCTAATGCAAACTGTCTGCTGAAGCCTCCTGGAGTTAAGTAAGGAACTCACGAGTGTTGGAACATTTTAGGCTTTGTCCCTTAGAACAAAGTTGTTAAACTATGACCTCATGGTGCCTCTCTCGTGGCCTAGATCCAAAGGCAGTTGAAGTCAACTCCTATTGACTTCAGCGGGCTTTGGAACAAGCCCTCTTCCACTTCAGCACAAGGCTATTTTTAATTAATCAAGACAGCCTCACTAGAATCCGTTTTGGCCTTTAAAAATGGAGTGTACTGTTGCCCTGGAACTGAAAGTCTCATCATGATGCTTGGCTATGATATCAGGATGGAAGGAGAGATAAAAGCCCTTTTCTTGCATCAAGCTGCTCCTGTTGGAGCAGCTCTTTTCTTGTTTCTTGTTGCTCAAATAGCAGTGCTATTGTTTGCATTTATTGGTCTCATCTTTTGGGATTTGGAAATCCCTCCCAGGGCAGGCAACCTGCACGCACACACACATTCCCCCAGACCCCCCACCCACACAGGCACACACCATTCATGTGTGCTCATTGCTGCCTATATTTCTGCAGACTTATTTTAACTTCATTGTCTACAATTCACTGATTGTCTATTCAAAATATTTTTTTTATACCTATGTATAATCCAGGACAGATTTCCCAGAAGAATCTGCTATACTATATAGCTATATTGCTGTATACAAGCACTTTTTCCATTTCTTAAACATGTAGCAGAACAACTTTCTTACTATTTTTTGTGTTCGAGGGAGTTTTTTTTATTTCCATTAGTTTTCACAATGTGTTGTCCTGCCTTAAATAATCAAACAATTTCATAGTAACATAAACAGGAGATACTGATTTAAAAAAAGGAAAAAAGAAAAAAAATGAGAAATTTCATTTGTTGCTATGCTACTACAGAGCAGTTTTCTCCACAGTCTAAAACAGAAAACAAAATCAAACTGGATTTTTCAACCATATTTCTATCTGTTACAGGCAGTGATAGTTTATATTTCAGACTGTAATTAATGATAGATGTTGACTGTCATACGTCTAAAAGAAGAAAAGCCCATTTCATAAGTAAAACAGAAAACTGAAGAATAACCTCTGATTTGGTATTTCAAAATGTGAATAACTTCTTAGGTTATTATATTTTATAATATTTGTGTCATAAGAAATCAAAGAATCATAGAATATGCTGAGTTGGAAGGGACCCACAAGGATCACCAAGTCCAGTTCCTGCCCCTGCACAGCACTGTTCCCAAGAGTCACACCATGTCCCTGAGAGCATTGTCCAAATGGTTCTTGAGCTCTGTCAGGCTGGTGCTGTGACCACTGTCATGGGGAGAATGTTCCAGTGCCCAGCCTCCCTCTGCATGAAGATTCTTTCCCTGATATGCCACCTAAACTTCCCCTGACTCAGCTTCACGACATTTTATTTTTCTAAATCAGAATGAGAACAATCTTCAACATGTTACAATTTCTTATTCAAAGTTAATTACAATTTTCAGCTGCCACTGAATTGTGAGAGGAGTAGAAGGTGAGAAGACCTGTTTTTCAAACCAAAAGGTCTTTATCTAGCTTGATATTAATAGAATTCACAAAAGGAAATATTACGAGCTTTCAGTGAGCTTTGTGGATGCAAGTCACCACAGAAATGGAAAGTGTTGTTATTTAAAAGAAAAATAGTGATTTCAGGTCCTGAGCCAAAATGAGCCAGGATATGGAAAGAGTCACATCCAAAGCCCTCTGGAGTTAATAATAAGTCTTTCCATTGCTTGCTGTGGAACTTTATTCAAATTGTGAATTTCTCATGGTGACATCTGTGCGTCCTTCATTGATGGATGTGGTGAAACAGTGCTGGTGACGATCACAGATAGATGCCATTGCTGCAAACTGACAATTTCCTGGCTTTGTGTAGCATTTCTTCAGTTTTTCATGCCATTCTTTGGATGTCATTATTCATCTGTTTCCCATGGCTCTTTTCTGTTTCCTACTCGATTTAATGCTCTCCTTTTTTTTTTTTTTCTTTCACAAGGTAAAGTTATATATAATCAGATGTAAAACATCATTCTGGAATATGACCAGCCACACTCTATACTTTCTGTTTTACTCTATAGAATTTGTTTCCCTGCTTTTTTTCTTCCCTACAGTACCATACAATACAATACAATACAGGTAAGAAGGGTGGAAATGAAGTACAGTATTGCATTTGTGACAACCTGAGGAATAACACCAGCACTCCTTTCCCATGGGACATGAAATTTCAACTCATGATTTCATGCTACTTCTCCCTATTTAGGTTCTGATGTCATCTTACATTAGAAAAATGCAGGGAAAATGAAAGTGCGTTTTTTTTCCTTGCTTTCCATTTCATAGGAAAACACATTGATATGATTTTGTTCCATTGCTTTGGGAGTAGGGGAGAGTTTAGGTCCAGCTGAGGTCTCCTGAACACGTGCAAAGTTGTGTGAGTCCAACCTGTGTAAGGCTTGCATAAGTACTACTGAGCTGGACTACTGCTCCTCAGTGCATGCTCATAGCTAGCCCAAAGGGACTCAGGAAGTGTCTAATACACCCCTGGAAAACAGTACGCTGTCAATATGTGCGGATGCTATCTCCACTTTGATCTACACAAACTGGGAACAGGAACAACTTGGTTTTGTGCATTGAGGATGTGTAGGTCTAGAAAGGGTCTCTAGATTCCACAAACACCGTGATATGGCAGGCTTTCAAAGATGATTTCAATTCAGTAAAACAATAAGAAAACAAAGAGAGTAGAGATTTAGTCTATTGACTTCCCAAATAAGTCTGACTTGGCAAACATCACCGCCTGCTATTTCTTTCCCCTCATAAAAAGCTTTCTTTAAGCACTGCAGCTGATACCTGAAAAGACAAGAAGTCTTGTCTCCAAGCAGAGTAGTATGTCCTTCTATTTTAAATCTAGTCAGCCTGGCAGAGCTGGTGTGCCAAACTGTCCCACTGTTTGGTTATAAAAAGAAAATAATGTTATTGAATGTGTCTGCATCAGATCTTACCTTCTGGACAAGCAAACTTGGTTTGACATAGGCCTTTGGAACAAGGCTTTCCTGCTTTCCTTTACCATTGTTCTTTCCTAAATACCCTTTTCTCTGTCTATTGTTTCTTGAGCTCTCTTCACTTCCAAACCTCTGTTGAAACTATTTCGAAGTCAGATATTTTCCCCTCTTACTGTCTTTTCTCAAAGCCTCTATAAAACAGAGCTCACTGAGCAGGATGGTCTGTCCTTTCATTTTAGCTGCTGGAAAGGCAAGGAAAAGCCTCTTGCATTTGTTAAGCAAGACTTCTCCTTTGTTCACAAACAGCCACTAAATACTGATATGGATACCTACATCCTGGTAATCATGTAAAGCGGCAGCTGGGACAAACTCAGGCTGCCTTCTCCATGTGCTGTCTTGAGTATTTTCTTCAGGGAGTGAGATTTTAGTATCAGTCCTATCTTATAAAATACCTTAGTGGCCATAGCGACTTGCCCAAGTGTGTGAGCACAGGTCTGAACTTTCCTGAAAATTTGGAGTAGGTACTTCTTGAATCATTACAGATAACACAAGGTCTCATTGTGGATTTAAAATCATTGAACAGCAAATTTCAGAGGTGTTTTTTGAGGTCCCAATCCATCACCAAAACAACCTTCTTCCTATGAAATATTTGCCCAATCTCTTACTAAAACTTTTAGCACAGAGAAATCTGAAAATCTTCAGCCTGTTCTTGGGCTTCACAAACTCTTCCATTAGTAAACCGTTGTTTCACTTCACTGTCCTTTTCTGCAGGCTAAAGCCACTGTTCACCCATCCACTACAGATAGAACATGCCTCAACCATTCAAGATCTTGCTCTGAGGAAATAAAGCAACTCAAGTTATTGCAGGATAGCCTGATACAGTGGGAAAAGGTGATAGGAAATGATAATAAGCCCCTGGCAGGCGAATTTTGTGATAATATTTGATTTAGCCATGTAAAGTACCTATTTTAAAATTACTCCATAACTATTGGTTCATAACTTGGAAGAGTTATAGCTGCCTTCCTGTACATGAAGAGGGCCCATGAGAGAGCTGGAGAGGGACTTTTTACAAGAGCATGTAGTGACAGGACAAGGGGGAATGGCTTTAAACTGAGAGCAGGTTTAGATTAGGCGTTAGCAAGAAATTCTTTACAGTGAGAGTGGTGAGGCACTGGAACAGGTTGCCCAGAGAAGCTGTGGATGCCCCATCCCTGAAAGTATTCCAGGCCAGGATGGCTGGGGTTCTGAGCAACCTGTATAGTGGACGGTGTGCTGCCTGTGGCAAGGGGGTTGGAACTGGATTATTTTAAGGTCCTTTCCAACCCAAACCACCCTATGACTCTACGATTCTGTAAGATTACCATCTAGATTTTCAGGGGCTGCATACCTGCAGATGAAAGTAACTGGCTGAGGGGTGACCAGTCTTCAGGTAGAAACTCAACACCTATCTGGATTTGAAATGAAATGCCAAAACAGAACAAGCTGAAGAAATCCCCTCTATTTTTCATACAGGCACGTATCTTCCCTGTGCAGCCAGGAGGTGGGGAGTACTCTCCAGACATCTCATTTGCTCAACTCACATTCTGGTGGGGGACGTTGCAGAACCTTTCTTAAATGCGACATATACTTCAGTAGCCTTATAGGCCACTAATTGTAGAATCCCCAAACCAAGTGACTAAAATATAACTATTTTATTTTTCATTCTGATCCCCAGAACCTTGTCACTTTGACTTAGGGACTTAGAGCACCAAATAAAAGATTAAAAAAAAAAAAAAAAAGAATAGATATGTCATCCTAGGTCTTACTACTCCAGAAATAATATCATTGGTCATGGCCTTCAGATTTAGGAGATTATGCTTTTAAACAAAAGTGAATATAAAACACAAGCATGAGACTCGATTTCAGCCAAAATACATTAAGAGGTAAGACTTGCCAAAAATATGATAATGGCAACAGTAAGGGAATTTAGTTTGACCTGCATTTTTTGAACTTCATTTTCATTATAAAATATTATTTTGGAATATCAAACTGCCCAGAAACACATAAATACTTGTGTTCAGCAAGTCTTAGAGAGTCACACCATACAAAGAATTATTATTTATCATTTTTCAATAAGAAAAGATCAAAGCATTCATCCTTCATTGGGATTTTTGAATGTAAGACACCCATCTATTTTTAAACTTACGAATTGCTCTAAAAACAAAGATCAGTCAGAAGGAATAAACCAGAGGGGACTATAGACTACATATAAATATTCAAAGTGAAGACATATGGCTTCTGGCACCAGTGTTCTGCAGTTATGCTGGAAGAGAGAAGAGAATGGAAAGAATGAATATTACCCAAAATTATATTGATTTAAAACATGAATGTCCCAATATGGATCTTCTTATATACGGGCTACACCTGGATATATGGAATTGTGAGCTGCTATCTGGAAAAGGCACACCTGCAGACCTGGTGGATATGAACAACTATAAGCAGAAGGGTCACCAAGATGGCCCCATGTGTTTTGGGTGAGTTTAGGCAAGTGTCCCCCACAGATAACTCAGATGACTATTTCTAATCACAGTTCAGAACAGGCATGAAAGCTTAACTATTTGCCACTTTTAATCAAATTCACTTCGAGTTTCCCATGTATGGCTGTATCAAGTTCACTGCTTTAATTTCTCTACTATCAGGTACTTCCCTCAGGAATTCAATTGCTGAAATAAAGCACATACAACACTCTGTTTGCATTTCCCCAAAAGATTTCTAGACTTTTTCACAGAAATAACACTTGAAAACAGCAAGTCTATCCTGTCAGCTCAGAAACAAAATGAGAACCAACCTCTGCAGCAGGCAGTCAGGAACATAACCCTCTAACCAGTTCCACAAAAACAAACATACAGAACGCCTCAGAAATAAATTTATCTCCGGAAGTTCAAGCAGCTAAAACTTATTCATCTCAGACTGCAATTTTACAGCAACTACAGTGATACTTCCAAGGGGCTGCTAAATGTACAAGTGTAAAAGTATCCCACAAGCTCCAGTGTTGGTTCTGGGGAAGAGAAGAACCTTCTGTCAGGCTTGCTTGGGCTATGGGAAACCAACCCCATGGTTCTTTAACATCAGTGGACTGAAAGAGAGAGCATTTAAACCCATCTCATTCTCCCTAGATACCAACCTAGAGACAAGACTAAAACTTGCATAACTTGTGAGATAAGCCTCCTCTGGAGGGAACTGCTTCTTTCTGTTGGATGTAACAGGAGGCTTTGCTGTCTAGCTCTCTAATTTGTAGACATCCAGTTTGGGTGAGATAAAAAAACGTGAGAATCAGTGTGAGAAACTCAGTTTTGGGCTCCTCATTACAGCTCTGTGAAAGGAATGAATGAATAATTTTGCAGAATATAGTAATTAAGCCCACCAAATGTAAATGCTGGAAATTTGCATGTATGCATGTGAAAGAAAGAGAGTGAAAGATTTTGGAGAAATAAGGCTGCCTTGTAAATCCATTTCTTTTGGACACATTTTCACTGTTGTTATTTATATCCCAGTCCCCAGACTAAAGTGGGATGGAAACTTGCTGTGTTACTGAAAGGTTTTGTTGCATGTTTTGCCACCACTACTAGAGCCATCACTGCTGTTTGATGCAGATCCCTTTACTCTTTTTCAAAATCTGAAGTTTCTCCAGGATACTTAAAAGCAAGAGAAGATGCTGAATAATATAAAACAAGTGACTTCCATGGTTACCTTTTGGGTTGATTTTTCGACTGGTCTTAGCATTTGCCTCCAACACTGAATACAACAAAATGTTCTTAGAAAGAAAGGATGGGAAATTCAGGGTCAAAAACTTTGCAAAGGTGGAATACAGGCATATTTCTTTGCAAGGACATCAGGTTCTATCAGCAAGGCGTGCATAGGCTGCCACCTAAAAAGTCTAGTCTTCTACAAAAGACAGCAGTTTCCAGCCCTGTCTCCTGAGGGGTTTGAACCTTTCAGCAGTGGCACATTGTTTGGCTGAGAATGGTGTCTCTGGTCCCCATCAACTTCCTACTAGGATGCTTAACCCCTAACTTGGGCAGGAAAAATACTGACTGGAAAAATACCCTTGAAAGGGTGCCAGTCCCTGATTTCAGTCCTTCTGCCAAGGTCAAATTCCTTTCAGTTTCCAAACTCTTTTCATTTAGTATTATTCCCTGTGGTTGAGAAGAGTTTCCCATGAACACCTTTGGAACTATTTAATCATTCTTTATACTGATCTAAGTCTCATTAAATGTTAAG